>NC_064614.1:761635230-761939846 GCF_023898315.1 Schistocerca nitens | reverse complement strand
GTGGGCTACACTGCCTTTTCACCCCCAGCCCCATTCGCCTTAGCCCCACAGTCAATCATTCCAGACAGTAAGTCATAAGTTCACAAAAGTTCGTTTGGAACCGGTCCAGTGGTTTAGGAGCAGATGCAGAAGGTAGATAGATACATAAATACGAGCAGTTTTTATAATATGTATGGATCTCTCACATATTCTAATGAGCTACCTCCAAACGGCTAAAATTCATTACCAGCTGTCGATGAGGAGGAGTGTTAGCACTTTATGTCCTACCGATTGCCAGGTCATCAGTGGCGGAGCACACAGTCGTATTTCGCGAAGAATTAGGAAGGAAAGGTAACACTTCCTTTTCAAAGGAAGAAACCCTGTATTTTCCTTACGTGATTTAGGGAAAGCATAGGAAGATCAAAATCTAGAAGGCAATGCGGGGATTTGAACTGCCCTCTATCCGAATGCTCAAAGTGCTAACAAATGCGCCACCCTGTAGTAGACCACGCACGTGGGTTATTGCCTTACCACCCCTTCTGTTTACTCATGGTTTAAAATGATACTGACCTAATTTCCTGTAGTCGTTCAACAGCTAAGCTATGGAGTCGACCAAATGACGACGCTACGTCGAAAATAGTCGCAGCAAAGTAATTATTTGGTGATACTAAAAACGTGTGTCACACAAGAAACGAAGCTATGGAGCTTAATTTAAAGATGATTTGAAGACGAGTCCATATTTCTCGCTCGTGATCTTATGTACTTCGAACTGTTATAATCATGACTGATAAAGTAAGTTCTGGAACCGTCTGCATTTCATATTCGAAAATGGCGTCAGATTTAAAAAAAATATTTAGCGGAACTTTAAAATAGAGTATTTAAAAAATTTGAAATCATTTTACTATTTTTGATTTAAATGATTTCATTTAATATAAATACATAGGCAGTTCTAAATCCTTTGTATTCATCACAACGAACGTTTTTAGTGACTCGCTTCGTAGCACGTTCTTCCTAGTATCTCTTCCTCTTGTGTTTTATACCTCACCTTGAAGATGGACCCTTCTTCATGGATGCTTGTGGGGCGCAGTAGACCTGATGTAGTTACTCCAAATGCTGGTTGTGAAAGAAATTTTCACGGCCAATATCTGGCGGATAGCTGGAGGACAGAGTGTGGCTTCAGGTTTTCGATCACTGGACACCCTTCCAATCTCCGAATCAAATTCCAGTGTCTCGTGGAGTGATGCACATATGACACTGTTGACGATGATCCAACAATTCCTAGCGGGCCTCTTGTTGTCATTTCCCTCATCCATAACAACACAAATATAACACTGCGTGTATAAATACTTATCACAGCGCCGCGCGGGGTAGCCGGGCGGTCTAGGCGCCTTGCCACGGTTCGCGCCGCTCGCCCCGTCGCAGGTTCGAGTTCTCCCTTGGGCATGGGTGTGTGTGTGTGTGTGTTGTCCTTAACGTAAGTTAGTTTAAGTGGTAATGTGTAAGCCTAGGGACCGATGACCTCAGCAGTTTGGTCCCGCAGGAACTTACCACAAATTTTTTGATCACAGCCTCCTCACGATGCAGGTACACACTTGATACAGGACGGAAGAAGAAAAAGGCAAACCATCTCCGCTGTGGACATCGCCTAAGACGGTAACGAGGGTTAACGCTTCTCCCCTAAACGCTTATTTCCTTAATATGGGACTGAATTCCGAACTTAAATTTTAATGTTGTTCAGTGCGTCTACAATACTAATGCTTCAAGAGAAAACGAGAAACATTTTCCTGATATTCTTAAAGTACTAGAAACCAATATGTATTTAACAGAGAATTCTACATTAGTTCGGGAAATTGCTCAAAGTCCTGAACTGGATAGATTTTTGCAATACCTCTGATTCAAATTAAGAATACAAGGCATTCATTAATGAAGTTACCTTCACTTTTGAAAATGGTTTTCCCGTAAAGGTTACTCAGATCGCACAGAAGTCAAAAAATAAACCTTGGATTACACTAGGAATAAAGATATCATATGGGACAAAAAGGAGACAGTTTCTACTATCTGGGAACAGCTCTGATGTCAGAACTGTAATGCTTTACAAACAATACTTCAAAATATTGAAGCAAGTAACCCAGAAATCGAAACAGCTATATTATAAGAAAAAGATAATTACATCAGGCAACAAAATAAAAACTGTGTAGAATATAGTGAAGACAGAGACAGGTGGGGCCAAAAAGGATGGGGAACAGATAGCTCTAAACATAAATGAGACTTTGGTAACAAGTGCATGTAGTGTTGCAAACCTCTTAAACTACTACTTCATTTCTGTTAGTGACAACTAACAGTGCAATGGAGTATCTAAAGACCAGTCTTTAAAAATAACTTCAATAAAAACGGAAATGAAACTCGCGTCTCCCAAAGAAGCAGTTGTTGTTGTTGTGGTCTTCAGTCCTGAGACTGGTTTGATGCAGCTCTCCATGCTACTCTATCCTGTGCAAGCTTCTTCATCTCCCAGTACCTACTGCAACCTACATCCTTCTGAATCTGCTTAGTGTATTGATCTCTTGGTCTCCCTCTACGATTTTTACCCTCCACGCTGCCCTCCAATGCTAAATTTGTGATCCCTTGATGCCTCAAAACATGTCCTACCAACCGATCCCTTCTTCTAGTCAAGTTGTGCCACAAACTTCTCTTCTCCCCAATCCTATTCAATACCTCCTCATTAGTTACGTGATCTACCCACCTTATCTTCAGCATTCTTCTGTAGCACCACATTTCAAAAGCTTCTATTCTCTTCTTGTCCAAACTGGTTATCGTCCATGTTTCACTTCCATACATGGCTACACTCCATACAAATACTTTCAGAAACGACTTCCTGACACCTAAATCTATACTCGATGTTAACAAATTTCTCTTCTTGAGAAACGCTTTCCTTGCCATTGCCAGACTACATTTTATATCCTCTCTACTTCGACCATCATCGGTTATTTTACTCCCTAAATAGCAAAACTCCTTTACTACTTTAAGTGTCTCATTTCCTAATCTAATTCCCTCAGCATCACCCGACTTAATTTGACTACATTCCATTATCCTCGTTTTGCTTTTGTTGATGTTCATCTTATATCCTCCTTTCAAGACACTGTCCATTCCGTTCAACTGCTCTTCCAAGTCCTTTGCTGTCTCTGACAGAATTACAATGTCATCGGCGAACCTCAAAGTTTTTACTTCTTCTCCATGAATTTTAATACCTACTCCGAATTTTTCTTTTGTTTCCTTTACTGCTTGCTCAATATACAGATTGAATAACATCGGGGAGAGGCTACAACCCTGTCTCACTCCCTTCCCAACCACTGCTTCCCTTTCATGCCCCTCGACTCTTATAACTGCCATCTGGTTTCTGTACAAATTGTAAATAGCCTTTCGCTCCCTGTATTTTACCCCTGCCACCTTCAGAATTTGAAAGAGAGTATTCCAGTCAACATTGTCAAAAGCTTTCTCTAAGTCTACAAATGCTAGAAACGTAGGTTTGCCTTTTCTTAATCTTTCTTCCAAGATAAGTCGTAAGGTCAGTATTGCCTCGCGTGTTCCAACATTTCTACGGAATCCAAACTGATCATCCCCGAGGTCGGCTTCTACCAGTTTTTCCATTCGTCTGTAAAGAATTCGCGTTAGTATTTTGCAGCTGTGACTTATTAAACTGATAGTTCGGTAATTTTCACATCTGTCAACACCTGCTTTCTTTGGGATTGGAATTATTATATTCTTCTTGAAGTCTGAGGGTATTTCGCCTGTCTCATACATCTTGCTCACCAGATGGTAGAGTTTTTTCAGGACTGGCTCTCCCGAGGCCATCAGTAGTTCTAATGGAATGTTGTCTACTCCCGGGGCCTTGTTTCGACTCAGGTCTTTCAGTGCTCTGTCAAACTCTTCACGCAGTATCTTATCTCCCATTTCATCTTCATCTACATCCTCTTCCATTTCCATAATTTTTTCCTCAAGTACATCTCCCTTGTATAAACCCTCTATATACTCCTTCCACCTTTCTGCCTTCCCTTCTTTGCTTAGAACTGCGTTTCCATCTGAGCTCTTGATATTCATACAAGTGGTTCTCTTCTCTCCAAAGGTCTCTTTAATTTTCCTGTAGGCAGTATCTATCTTACCCCTAGTGATATGCGCCTCTACATCCTTACATTTGTCCTCTAGCCATCCCTGCTTAGCCATTTTGCACTTCCTGTCGATTTCATTTTTGAGACGTTTGTATTCCTTTTTGCCTGCTTCATTTACTGCATTTTTATATTTTCTCCTTTCATCAATTAAATTCAATATTTCTTCTGTTACCCAAGGATTTCTATTAGCCCTCGTCTTTTTACCTACTTGATCGTCTGCTGCCTTCACCACTTCATCCCTCAGAGCTACCCATTCTTCTTCTACTATATTTCTTTCCCCCATTCCTGTCAATAAAATGTTTGTATCATCTGAAAATAAAACAGACTTAGCATCTGGGAATGTAAGAGACGAGATGTCATTAATGCACGCAAGATAAAGTAATTGACCTAAGATGGAACCTTGAGGAACACCACATGTAATTAATTCCCCATCAGATGAAGACAGACTACAATAAATAAAGTAATTGACCTAAGATGGAACCTTGAGGAACGCCACATGTAATTAATTCCCCATCAGATGAAGACAGACTACTTACTGCACAGGTATTTTCGCAGTATTGCCCGTGACACCATAATATTCTGATTTATCCACCATAAAATCCTTAAATTCCAAGTATTCCAGTGGGTATGATAACATATCAACGAAGTTAATCAAAGAGTGCTCATGCGAGTTGAGTTCTATCGTAAGTTATTTGTGTAATCAATCTTATCAGCGGAACTTTTCCAGAATGGCTAAAATATGCTGAAGTTAAGCCTATTTACAAGAAGGGGGATAAAGAGATACCATCAAACTGTCGACCAATTTCACTTTTGCCGGCTTTCTCAAAAATATTTGAAAAGGTTGTGCTCAAGCGTCTCCTTAAGCATCAGACTGCAAATAATATATGTCCAAGTCACAGTTCGGATTTCTTAAGGGTTCTGATATAGAGACAGGTATTTACACTTACAGAAAGAACGTACTTAATTCATTAGATAATAAATTATAGGCTACTGGCATTTTCTGTGACCTGTCAAAACTGTGTGAACCACAGCATTCTCTCAAGTAAATCAGAATATTATGGTGTCACGGGCAATACTGCGAAAATACCTGTGCAGTAAGTAGTCTGTCTTCATCTGATGGGGAATTAATTACATGTGGTGTTCCTCAAGGTTCCACCTTAGGTCAATTACTTTATCTTGCGTGCATTAATGACATCTCGTCTCTTACATTCCCAGATGCTAAGTCTGTTTTATTTTCAGATGATACAAACATTGCACTAAGTAGCAAGTCAAGTACAGATTTAGAAATAGTTGCTAATCAAATTTTCACTGATGTTAATAAATTGTTTAAAGATAATTCACCATCATTAAACTTTGAGAAGACATGCTATATGCAGTTCGGAACCTGTAAGAGATTCCCTTCCAGCGTGTGTATAACATATAAAGACATGCAAATCGAAGATGTCGACAGTGTTAAATTTCTGGGATTACAACTCGATAATAAATTCAGTTGGTAAGGGCATACCACTGAATTGCTTCAGCACCTAAACAAGTCTGTGTTTGCAATGAGTATGATGTCGGATGTAGGAGATATAAATATAAAGAACTTGCATTTTTTGCTTACTTTCATTCTATTATGTCATACGGGATTACATTCTGGGGTAACTCATCACACCGAGAAAAAGTCTTTAGGGTGAAAAAGCGTGTGGTAAGAATCATTTGTGGTGCAAATTCAAGAAAACATATAGAAACCTGTTCAAGGAACTTTATATCTAACCACTGCTTTTCAGTATATTTATTTCTTAATGAAGTTTGTTGCATGTAATATATCTCTATTTCCAACCAATAGCTCAATACATAGTATCAGTACTAGGAATAAGTACAATCTACATAAAGACCTAAAATCAGTTACCTTGGTCCAAAAAGGGGTCCAATATCCAGAACACATATTTTCAATAAATTGCCAGCAACCATTTAAAACTTGGTTTCAGATAGAGCACAGTTTAAACAGGGTTTGAAAGATAGTTTTATAGGCGACCCCTTCTACTCTATAGATGAATATCTTAGCAGAGACTGTTAAGCCAGCTTAAGTAAAAATGTCTGTTCAGTTTTGACAGCACTTGGCCACAACAGTCAAGATTAGGTATTTTGTGTATGATAAATTTATTAATAGTGCATAACAATGTTTCATTCCGACAGCGTGTTAATTCTATAAATATTAGCTGTTCCAGTTTACCGCACTCTATTCACCTATTTCGACAATCTGACAAATGATCAGGATAGTAAGTATTATATTCAAATGTTTTATGTTTTTATATTATACTTTCTGACATATTCCACATTCACGAGAATAATCTATTTTTGAGTCTATGGAAGTAAACCTGAATCTAATCTAATCTCTAATGGGTAATTGAAATTTCCTGTCCCTCCTTCGATAATGTCATGTTGTGCAATGTCGCGACAGTGTTTCGTTTCTGTTCTTGTTTTCACATACTGGCAAAAACAGGCAGAGACTCTATTTGTTGTTATCAATGTTTAAAGTTTCTCAATCCTAGATTTTCTCGTGGATTTTATTTCACTTACCTACAGTACAATGCTGCATTGGGGCATACAGGTTCAGAAACTTCTTCCTGAATTAGCCAGTAATATTACACATTCTTAGGCCTCATTAACTGAAGAAAACTTTCAGCGTCCACCCAAGTCTATTCCCACCTATTCCCTTACATCGTCGTTCTTTATATTACCTTACTTGCTAGATCATTACGTATCTCGCTTCTACTTTCTTATAATTTCGATCAATGTCAGTTTTATACCATCCCATTTTTATGCTATTTATCCAATCCATTCAAAAATTTCATAAATCTTCATTCCTTACAATAAATTTCAACCTCAACGTTTTGTTCCTGTTGTAGAATATATCCTCTCTCTGAAATGCAAGATACACGGCAGTGTCAAATATGCCTTGCAGGATTTTTCACTTGAAGTTTGTGTTACTGAATTATTATTTTTAAAATGCCTATTTTCTTTTTGTGTATATTACTGTCTAAAATCTTTAAAAAAAACTCTGAGGATGACATCTTATGGACTACTGTTAAATGAACTGGGAGGTTTTCATGAAAATATTATGGCCTCCTCCTGGTACCATTTTGGGAAAGACGTAAGGTATGTACGTAATTCAAAAATTTGGACTATAGTTAAAGATGCAGTCGGATATACACAATACTTGATGCATCTCACTGTTGCGTGTGGTTCAGCGTACATCTCACAAACAAGATTCGTCTGTCAGATTATGCATTTTCTCGTGCGTTCTTTACTTAGGGCAATCTTCTCTCCGCGTGAGTTCTATGTTTGTTTAGTAAGGGCACACAAAGCGAGGAATGGAGGAGCAGCCCCAGGTGCGGAGTGAAGCAGTGTCCTCATGAATGTTAAACAGAGTGGCGCGCATAGCGGCCGAGTAACGAGGTACGAACAAAAATAAATAATGACATTTCTTTACGACTTCTCGTCAGTGCATTGGTTTCGTCACCTGTATGTGGAGCTGATGATTTGCATGGAAAGAAATGAAACAAGGGACAAACAGAAAGCAAAACAGAGAACATGAAAATGAAAAGGCAGTGGCTTTGGGAAGAAACAATAAGGAAGTCGTATATAGAAAGTGAAAGACAGTGATAGGCATACAGAGACTTCTTCCTGTTTTCTCAGACGTAGAAATCACTGCATTGCAGGCATTCCCAGAATTGTGTGTGTGTGTGTGTGTGTGTGTGTGTGTGTGTGTGTGTGTGTGTGTGTGTGTGAGTACACGTACACACACTTGCGCTCTCGTTTTCAGCTGTCATGAATACGTTCGAGATCAGCTGTGACTAACAATCCATGATGAAATGTATGACGACGTGGCCAGACACAAAAGAAAATACTTTGCATCTCATCTGTTTCGAAAATTGGCATAATCACTAAATTGTCCGTGGTACACTCACAGTGATTCTACGTGTAGTTTCGTGCACAACAGCGTTTGTTTGCTGTTGGCGATTCAGTGCGCTGGATTTTCTAATTGCACCAGACGGAAGCGTACTTCGTGAGACGAGCACATTGCGTGACAGGAACCGCTGCAGTGTACGTTCGTGTCATGCTCGACACAGGAAAGAGAGAAATATCTAACAAGTACCTCGTTAACCACCGACCAGTGTTGAATTTTTAACTGTGACGTGTTGTAAGTGGTGCAGCGCCCAGTTTTGTGATTCTGACGGCAACTGATACTGTGAGGCGGCTATCTAGTAGGGTTGCACCCAAAACACAGTCAGGAAACAGCCTATGCTAAATAAAAATTTCATACAGGATTTATAGGACTAGAGTTCGGTTTTGATGCAACTAACTCATTTTACGATACACTGCATTTAGATTTCTTAGTTGTACTGTGACAATCATATTTTAAGCATGACGCTAATTTCTTTTTCACACCACCTGAGGAATCTAGAGTTTTCAGGACTTCGACATTCAAAACAACGAGCCCTTGCAATTCTCGCAATACCGTCAGTTTATCTTGCGGCCCTGCAGAAACAAAGTTACACCAGAAGACAACCAACGAATTATACATGCTCTACCTAATCAACAGTATCAGGGCACATATAACGGCCATTCAAATGAAACCCGGTCACTAGTGTAAAGTAACGCAAACGATTTTATTAACTCAAAAATGTAGTTATATACAGTAAACATACTCAAAAATAGTCGTTAAAACTGTTGGCACATTTATTCCATTGCGACACTAGCCGGTCGATTCTATCCTTGAAGAAGCTAGTAGGCTGCAGTCTGATCCAGGCCTCGACCCAGTCGCACACTTTGTCATCCGTTGCGAATAGATGTCCGCGAATGGGTTGGTTTAGAGGTCCAAACACATGAAAGTCACACGGTGAAAGGTCGGGACTGTACGGTGGACGTTCCAGCGTTTCCCGCCGAAAATCCTGCAGTGTCGTCTTCACCGCATTGGACGTGTGTGGGTGGGCATTATCATGCAGGAGGATAACGCCATTGGACAACATGCCTCGGCGTTTCAACTTGATGGCTCGTCTAAGGGTCTCATCTCTCATCCGGCGATACATTTCACGGCCTGTAACTACCTCCGCCGCCAATAATCGAAAAATCGAATCGCTCCGCATTGTTCCTGCTTACTCGTCTGCATGTTCGTTAGCGGACGATAACTTGTGTGACCACCTTCTCTTCGGCGTGAAACCACTCTGGCGCTATGCAACATCAAACGGTGCGCACGCGTCAGTCTCTCTACCAATAGATGCCGCCACCATACCCGGAGTTACGTGGTACCACCTCACGTGTAAGGCAAAGGTAGACGCACTGACCAGGTTTCATTTGAATGAACCTCATATTATTGGACATTAATATGTTGGATGTCCACCCTTCGCCTTTGAACGAGATGTCTCAATGCCTGTGGAGGAACGGCAATCGACGCCCGGGTTCCCGGGTTCGATTCCCGGCGGGGTCAGGGATTTTCTCTGCCTCGTGATGACCGGGTGTTGTGTGCTGTCCTTAGGTTAGTTAGGTTTAAGTAGTTCTAAGTTCTAGGGGAATGATGACCATAGATGTTAAGTCCCATAGTGCTCAGAGCCATTTGAACCATTTGAACGGCAATCCATTATTTCTGAAGACCTGAAACCAGAGAAGGCAAGACGTTGGACATTGGAGCCTGGAGCCAAGTGGACGTTCTCTGAATCATCCCAAAGGTATTCCACTGCGTTCAGGTAGGGTCTCTGGGCGGGCCAGATGGTCAAGATGTCCAGCACTAATCCTTTAATGACGCACTACGCTGTTATTTATCTTTGCTGTAGGTACATTCTTACTTTTCACAACATTTAAGGAAAGCTGTCATCCATTACACGAAATGGATATTTCTGTGTATGTCCATATTTATACAGATTGCGGGACCATCTGGTCGGCAGGTGATGATTGAAGTGATCGCTGTCTCAAAAATTTTCAGATACCAGTCATTGAATCCTGGCCCCCGTTCTGACTCGTGATAGAACGGGGGCCAGGATTCAATCACTGGGAATCTTCCTACACGTCGGTCAGAGAGCGGTGAAGATGGCGTAGTACATCCCCGAAACTGATTGCTGAATAAAATAACAGTCTGGAAATTTATAGGGCTGAAAGGTATTTGAATTTAACGTTCTGAGGTGGAAATTTTGTCCACGATTTTCTGCAAATTCCTTACGATCGTCCAACTGCGATACTGTCCTGCTGGAGCGCAGGGTGCCAGCTCACACATCAGATTCACGGTGGCTGCCGACGGCAGAGGCCGAGGGGTGCTCGCTTCACAGCGACTGAGCACGTGCCGGCCCTGACGCACGGCGCTCTCTGCTGTGCTGTGGCGCGGCAGTGGGTGGGCTTGCCCTGTGGGCCTGAACTCCACCGCGAGCGACCAGCTCCAGCCTGTAGTATCTGCGCGCCAACGTTACTCTTCAGTATTATGACCCACCTTGGGAGGATCTCGCAGTAATGCTTTGTATTTCTGCACCACTGTTATGTCGTTAGACCTAGTAGCTATTTTAGAACTTATGTACAGAGGAAACTGCATTAACTGGCTCTCTAGCAGTATTCATGGAAAACCATTTTACACAGTTACACAACAACCCAGTCGTTTATGAAATTACTAAGCGAGTCAGTAGGCTGCAAAATCACCAAAACTAAATCAAAGATTACAGTGGCGTTCGCGGCAACCAATAGGTCGACAACTGGCTGAAAACAGCGCAGATTCGAGACGCGCAAGTGTCCAAAGGTATTGCACACTGACTTCATACAACGGCTTAAACGGCTTAAAAGAACGATTCAAATGAGGTGGGATGAGGAATGGAGCAACCGAAATTATGACAAAGCAAAACATTACAGAGCCATAGACTCTGTCATGCCTCAACGCATTGGTATATAAAGCACCCGGTGTCAAGAAGGTTGTATGCAACCATTACACGAATGAAACTCAATCACAGTCGTTCTAAGAAACATTTGCATCGTTTAGGACTGATCGACAACCCTTGCTGTACTTGTGGAGAAGAAAGGCACATGAACCATATAATATTAGGGCCGCGCGGGATTAGCCGAGCGGTCTAGGGCGCTGAAGTCATGGACTGTGTGGCTAGTCCTGGCGGAGGTTCGAGTCCTGCCACGATCATGGGTGTGTGTCCTTAGGATAATTTAGGTTAAGTAGTGTGTAAGCTTAGGGACTGATGACCTTAGCAGTTAAGTCTCATAAGATTTCACACACATTTGATTTTATAATATTAGGATAACCCGAAAATACGGACAGGGTAGATGGGACACTATATAATCTCAGTACTGTGGAGTACAAACGTCACCACTGCATTACCACTCTTGGCAGCAACAGACGTTAGAGTGCATAAACTCGTATAAACAGTTCTCAAGGAATTAGGAATGTCTATATAAACAGCCGCTTCAAAATCTGTAACCTACGAGTATAGCAGGGAGGACGAGACCAGCAACACAAGGCCACAGGCGAGACGAACACTCCGAGGGGGCGGAGCAAAACGAATTCCGTTGCTTGAAGGACGGACGCAGTTGCCCAGTACATCGGAAGGCAAATCCGACCCAAAGTGAAGTGTATTTCTACACAATTATTTAGTTAAAATAACAGACCTTTTGTTGTAGCTGACTTTAAATTAAATTTTGCTCATCGATAAGCGTACTGTATACATATATACCAATATCATAAAAATTATACTTCTCTTCCTATAACTGCATTGAAATTTGTTCATAGATAATAATCAAAACTGACAGTTGTTACTGATGTATGGTCGGTTGTATTGTAACTAACCTGTTACTACGGGTTATTACGTTATTATTGTGAATGGAAATACTTATCGCTTATGAAATTAACGAGAGAAGATTAGGGTCGCCACCGACTCTAACCTTACAACTAATCAAAGGTTTCGTCGAGTCGGAAAATAAATTAATTTGATCACAGACCAAAAACTCACAAAAATGCATACGTTGTGATGTCGCTCATAGGGGATACGATGTAATTAATAGTATTCTCCGTGCACAGTTCACGACAATCACACATTTAAAATAAAATAGCACATGCAAGAACACTGTGCAGAAGATCAGCTCCCAGCAACACACCTGAAAATAAGACCTAATCTAAGACATTTGTTTTAAAATAAAAGGGAAACTAATCACTGGACCTGTGCTTAAGGAAACGCGTTGGATGTGCTAACGGGAAAGCTACGAGGTGAGTGGCTTAGGTGTAAAAACGTAACCTCGGAATGCAAGAGAAAATTGTAGATAAAATCATTTATTCCTAAGACATGAAAAAGGAGGCACGTACACAATTTCTGATAACATTGAAAAAGAGCGTCCATACGTTCACCGCTATAATCTACACCTAAAATCATTGGTGTGAATCATTCATACAACTGCTGTTGCCTGATAACTGATCGCAGTAACTCGTGAGACGGTACACGTTTCGCAGTACACCCGCGTACCCACGTGGTTTGTGGAGACACAATTGCTAGGTATAGTGCCCAAATTGCAACAATATCACATCACACAATCATGTTAACATTATCTAAAACAAACATGCGATCGGACATGCCGGTAGCCCAACAAACTCTAATGTTCAACCACGTGGTCGGCTCCCCACGGACGAAATATACATATAGCAAGGAAAATTTACGAGAAGGCAAAGCTATAAATATTTAGAAAGATGAAAGCTTATACAGGCACAGCTGAAGGCAAACAGACATTCATACAGAAGCGAGTGCTCACTTCTTATAGACACCTTTGTGTGGCGCTCTTCCGGCGGATCCAAGTCTGCTACAGAAATTTACTAAAAGAAAAATCTGCCAAAGTTTTGCATTCCTTGCTGCGACAAGGCAAAGCAATCTTTCAGATTTGAAAAGCGAGTCCAAAAGCTAACAGGTCTCCTCTAGCCAAGTAACAGCGCGCCACGCGGTCAGTCTAACTCACCCTTATTCGATTGGAGCACAGCTGTGGACGCTTCCCGTACCGGCGGCAGACTGCCACCCTTTTTCCTCTCCAGCATCCTCCACGCTCCGTGTGGACCGGAAAACCCAAAGATGCCATGTCCGCCACCAACCTAACGCAGGTGGATTTCTCACAAGTAGCGCAAACCTCTTTGCCTACTTGACCACTACGAGAGTTGGCTATTCTGTACAACTACTGCTGAATCTGTATGACTATCGCAGACTTTCTGCAGCAGACTACGCCACCGTCTAGCAACGTGACACACGACATTCATTCAATCACACCACTATGAGAGATATGAGAAAAGAGAAACAAGGAAAAGAAAGATAAATAATAGTGAAATTGGCCTACCGGACTAATGAAAGGTGGCTACAGGACCCTTTCATCATGGTCATGAAACCAAAAGAAAAAATAAATGATAGCAAAAAAATTGCAGTTCATTATTACATTCGCAATTCGGCAAAGTTCGATCTCTGTAGGGTGAACCCGCAATCCATCGATAAAATTTCGAAGGTTATTCACGGAAATTTTCTGAGTATTTTGGTATGAGGGGGCCTTGGTCTCCGGTAGTTCATTTCAAAGTAAGTGCATTTCTTTTACTTTCGTACTATTCTCTTTGCATCTGTATTGCCCTAAAGACACTTTCACAAGAGACGGTATGCGCCCTGTGTCTTGTGTGGAAACAACTGTGCTCCAGTCACGGTATTAGCTGTTGGCAACAGTAATTTCCACTTTTCTCTTCACCCTCAAACTTTCATTCAGCGCCTCTCAGTTTTGTTTTTCCAGTGGTTTCAGTTGTACGTTCACAATAATATACATCAATATGGAAAGTTTGCTGATCAAGAGTTGGCGATCACGCATCTCTTATATAGGTTTGCTGAATGAAGTGGACGAATGGCACGGCGACGCTATACCGAAGGCTTCCCGCAGCGACGGCACCACATCATAGTACTTCACCATGTAATGCAGTCCGTGATTTATCAAAAAATGGTTCAAATGGCTTTGAGCACTATGAGACTTAACATCTGAGGTCACCAGTCCCCTAGAACTTAGAACTACTTAAATCTAACTAACCTAAGGACACCACACACATCCAAGCCCGAGGTAGGATTCGAACCTGTGTCCGTAGACTGAAACGCCTAGAACCGCTCGGCCACTCCGACCGGCCGTGATTTATCGCTGTCCACCCTGTAGCAATCATGGCGGTCGACAGCAATACCTGTACAGGAACAGTTCTGCAGTAAATACTATTTTGTACACACACACACATTACGTTTACATGTGACACATCTCCCGAAAGACGAAAACCGAATTTAGAAAACCGTTTTTCGCTGTCGTGTTTACATTGTAAGCTCTGAAGCGGATTTGCTAAGCCAGTTAAATAAGTCTGGAAAACAGCTGTTCCGGTTTCCGTTTTAGTCAGCAAAATCGCTGTTTCTTTTCACTCAATTGTTAGAGGTGGACAGCTTCATGCTCAGTCTAATATTTATGCTGCTTCTTCACTGCAAAATAAGCCGCTCCGTCCATAGTAGTCGTATAGTTTGAGAACAAGACGTAACGTGACAACCCAGGCACGTTTCAAAAACTGTTCCGCGTTTACACGGGAGCGAAAATCGATTACAGGATTAGAAAACCGGCCATTAGAAGCGAATTTCCAAAATCGATTTTGAAGTGTTTACATGACCACCCAGGAGTGGTATTGGGAAATCGGCTGACGAAACCTGGTTTTGGGAGCCCTATGTAAACGGGGTGACTGACAACAGATTGGAAACAACGTGACAAAAGTGTGCGTGTTTAGTCTGAGTGTTCTTGCATTCCTCTGTGTTTTGTGTTGTGGTTTGTGGGTTAGAGGCGCACAACATCGACGTTATCAGCGTCCATAAGAACATCATCTAAAACGAATGTGGTTAAAATGTCGAAAATCCGATAAAAGAACTAGAAGGCAAACTGAGATAATATCGCACTCTCTTTCTCCCAGTATCACCCATTATCATCCGCCCATCGCACTAGCTCACGACACGGAATCAACGCTACAAATTGGGAGACTGGCGAAAATTGCCAATTAAAACATGACGAAGACTAGTCAAAAACTAAAAGAGATTCACAGCAATATGTTTCTGGCTGATAACTTACCAAAGACATGGATGAGTCAGTCACCTTGACAACACATTAAAAACGGCACTGCAGAATTTCAGGGAACAAGTCGGGCAATTCACAATTGATTGTCGATTAAAATACACGGTAAATCCGTCGGCGAATGAGCTGCCACACTTTGGTCCGAAAATAAAAATCGGTCCAGTAAAATGAGGCGCTCTGTGGTCTATACGCTACAAGCACACCGGTTAAAGGGTTATTTGTGTTTTGTGTTACACATTTAATAACTGCGTACTACAGAGGTTTCCGCTGTTGTGAAGATGCATTCGCAGAATGAGAGGTAGTTCACGTAAGAAACATAATTACATTATTATTCTGTAACGAGAAACAGGAAATTATTGGTCCTTTACACCAAAAATCTAGAAAAGATCTCTAAAGGATTTTCGAAACTTTGTCACTGGATTTCTGGATCACCTCTTATAGCACCTTCCTTTTGTTCGTTTACTTACTTTTTTACTTCTTCTACGCTTCCTACTTTACTACAAAGAGACTTAGACATTATAAAGTTATATAATTAACGGCAGCGCAACAGCACAATCTTTCTTTCTTTGGTCCTGTTCTCCTCGCAAATTAATTACTTCACTGAAATTAAAGCACTGCAGACCGAATACCTTGCGGGTACCACACATTTTTTAAAACCAAGCTAAGTAACACAAGTGGCTGGTAGTTTAGTCTCATTCGAGAGCGTCGCGGTTAAAAAGGTCAGTCGGTCCGTGTAAATTTACAGTTTCGTTGGTTTCTGTAAATTGCCCAGAGAGAAAGGTGCAATGCTTACTTTGAAAAAGACACGGCCAGTGTCCCTTCCAATTCATTTAACATCAGAGATTGTGCTCCATCTCTAATGACCTCTTCGTCGATGGGATTACAAACGCGAATCTTTATTCCTTCCCTTCCGACACAGTAAAAATTTAGTTTATCGATGCTGCACGTCGGATTTCGAGGTTTAATATTCTACCTTCACGAACATGTCTACATCTATACTGGGTTCCGTTTGATCAATGCTGTCTTAAGATGAGGTGTTAAGCCTTAAATTCTACGGAATTCGTCATCGACGGAAAGTTAAACGTCTTGCTCAGTCCTGTTGGAAGTAACTGGACATCTTTTCCTTCTCCGTTACGTCCAATTGTATCCACTTGTCCGGGCCACTTTGACTTGCTGCACTTTGTACTATCAAGTGGTTCAGCGTGTCTTCCTGAAATATTATGATAAAAATTTACAATAAGTCGGCCGAAACGCCCTCACTCCCAGATGCAATAATGTGGTCGACTAATGTTATGGACCAAAACAAAAAAGTCCAGTAAACATGGGCTTTTAAAGTGCATACCTTCAGAGCTATCAACCACTTGTTCAGTAGGAGAGATGTGTTTCACAGTTTTGCTGATGAACATGTGATAATAGCTCTTAAGGTAAGCATCTTAGGGCCCATGTTTATTGGACTTTTTTCTGGTTTTGGTCCATAGAACCACCTCTGTAACATCACGGGACCATCCTCTCTAGAATGGTTTTCTGCTGGATCGCCCTCTCTAGAATGGTTTACTACTTTCGATAATCTGCCTGCTTTCAAACTCGATTAAATTTTTACAACAGTGCCACTGTAGTCTATTTATTTTCCTAAATAAAGTGGAAAATACTGATGCAGAAGTACTGATATAATAGCACACCAGAAGAACGTCAGCTGATTGACAGTAAAATCTTCACAATCGTGAGACACCAGGTGCATTTCCCAAGCAATTTAACGCCCACACAAGAAGTCTTTTTTCTTTGCGGCTGTCTGGTTGTATCACGAATACAAGCGCGACGGAAGAGGCGTGAATGGGAACAGTCACGAAATCGCTGGAGCGCAGAGATTTGCCTTTGGGTGAGTAGGTCGCTACTCGGTTCACGCCGCTCGCGTGACCAATGGCCATTTCCACGTGAGTCATTCACGGGCTCGTGGCAGGCCCAGGAGTCGGGCCGCCTGCAAGGCGTTGGCGCTGAGCAGAGTGTCTCGCTGCTGGTCAATTCTTCGAAGTTACCAGCAGGCGGCCGACATGGCTGGCCACGACAACTATAGGGTGTCGAGCCGACGTCCGGGACTCCACAGCCCTTCTGAGGCATGCACAAAGTCAGAACAAAGAAAGGAGGAATAAGAAGAGTATGGTCTAACATCGCGACAGCGACGTCACACGATCCGGTATTAGGTTCCGTGTAAAGGGAGGGGGTAGGGGGGGGGGGGGGGACTGACAGTTTCTTGCTGCCTCTGACCCCTCACGAACACAAAAACTTTTAAAGTGCCAGAGAAGAATACAATTTTAATAACAGTGTACGCAGTTACAAAACGTAATATATATACAGAGTGAACGTCAATAAAACCGACAACCAGCAGAGACTGTTCCGACTGGTAATGGAGGAAGGAAGGTCCTTTGAACAAGTGTCCGAAAGTGCGTCGTTGCCATGGAGATGGCGCCAACGAATGAAAGTTCCTCTGATTACGTGCCGTGTGTTCGTTGTGTGTTGAAGCCTGTGCGACTGATACGGTGTACTGTAAGCAGCAGAATTACGAGGATGAGTCAAATGAAAACCTTAAATATTTTTTTAAATTTTATTTACTGTGCAGAAGTGGTACAAAGCTGTATCACTTTTCAACAAAATCACCCCCACGCTCAATGCAAGTCCTCCAGCGCATACAAAGTGCATAAATTCCTTTAGTAAGAAATATTTTTGATAGTCCTCGCAACCACTCAAGCGCCGCGTGGCGTACCTCTTCGTCAGAACGGAACTTCTTTTCTCCCATTGCGTCTTTGAGTGGTCCAAACATATAGAAATCACTTGGGGCAAGGTCTGGTGAGTATGCTGGATGAGGAAGACACTCAAAATGCAGGTCTGTGATTGTTGCAACTGTTGTACGGGCAGTGTGGGGCCTCGCATTGTCATGTTGCAAAAGGACACCTGCCGACAGCAATCCACGTCACTTTGATTTGATTGCAGGCCGCAGACGATTTTTTTAGGAGATCTGTGTATGATGCACTGGTGACAGTGGTCCCTCTAGGCACGTAAAGCTCCAAAATGACGCCTTTTTCGTCCCAAAAGAGAGTCAGCATAACCCTCACTGCTGATGGTTGTGTTCGAAACTTCTCTGGTTTTGCTGATGAGGAATGGCGCCATTCGCGGTTGGTCCCGGCGGAGGTTCGAGTCCTCCCTCGGGCACGTACGTGTGTGTGTGTGTGTGTGTGTGTGTGTGTGTGTGTTTATCCTTAGGATAATTTAGGATAAATAGTGTGTAAACTTAGGGACTGATGACCTTAGCAGTTCAGTGCCATAAGATTTAACACACATTTGATCATTTTTGAATAGTGCCATTCCTTGCTCGCTCTCTTCGTTTCCGGTTGGTGGAAGTGACCCATGACTAATCTGTAAACATGCTGCAATCTCATTCAATGTCACTCGGCGGTTTTCCTTCACTATGGCTTCAACTGCTGCAATGTTCTGTGGAGTCACAACTCGTTGTGCCTGACCTGAACGAGGAGCATCTTCCACTGAACTCACACCATTTGCGAACTTCCTATTCCATTCGTAGACTTGCTGCTGCGACAAACTTGCATCACCGTACTGAACCTTCATCCGTCGATGAATTTCAATAGGTTTCACACCTTCACTACGCAAAAACCGGATAATAGAACCCTGTTCTTCCCTGGTGCAAGTCTCAAGTGGGGCGGCCATCTTTATACTGATACTGCGACGGTATGTGTGCATCTGCACTATGGTGCCACCTACAGGCCATTCTGCGCGCTGTTTGTAGCACGCTTACCAACTTACAAGATAACGTCGCGAAATTTTGATATGCTATTACAAATTTAGGGTTTTCATTTGACTCACCATCGTATCTGATTCATGTCGGGAACAAACCGAAATGATGTTTGTGTACGACCACTCAAGTAGAAACGGTCGAGAGCCAGCACTGCTGTACCAAAACAAGTGCCCTCATAGACACCAAACACATCACACAACATTTAAAGCCCTTTTGGAACATGGTCCTTTCAGACAGATGAACGTGCAGGGAGGCGGCGGACTGTTCGTACACCAGACTTGGAGCACCGGGTTCTACAGGATATTAAAACTAACCCTAGTACAAACTCCAGGCAAATGGCCAGCTAACATGGTGTAAGCCAAAGTACGATTTTGTGTGTCCTGCGTGACAATCGTACTATCGGTATCACCTGCAACGAGTGTAAGGATTATCAGCAGCGGATTTCCCTTTACAGGAAGGATTTTGTCGATGGTTTTTGCACCAGACCATCACATTTACGGTATTTCTGACATCAGCCCTCTTTACCGACGAAGCAATCTTTATCAGAACTGGCACCATCAATCTGCATAATTGTCATCTGTAGAGATACAGACAATCCTTTGGAAATGGTTGAGCAGGGATTCTTCGTGACCATATACTTGAACCTGTTATTACTTCACAACGCCTCGACAAAGGAAAGTAGCTTGACTTCCTGCTAAATAATCTGCCTGAGCTGCTTGAGAATGTGCCTTTGGCAATACGACAGGTTATAAGGTTTCTGCGTGACGGAGTACCACCCCACCTCTGCATTGCAGTTCCCCGACACCTCAAAAATGTCTTCCCCGGACGTTGGACAGGACGCACTGACCCTGTAACACGACTGCTAGATCACTGGATCACTCTGGGAGCATCTGAAAAGCGGTGTGTATGCTTCACCAGTTCCTAATGTGCACATTCTTCAACAGCGTGTTCACGACGCCTGTGGCGATATTCGGAGAGAGGCCGGAACGTGCGAAAGAGTGCATGCATTGCATTCCACGAAGGCCACTTTGAACACCGGTTGTGACGTGAATGCGATGCAGATCTATACTGTGATCCGGGACGGTATGTTGCCGTTCCACACACATCGTCCATTTCCGGACACACATTCATAGGACCGTTCTTTCTCCATTTACAGCCAGGAATCAACCCATGCACTCTGTCGGTTTTATTAACGTTCAACCTGTATACGTGCAAAATGAATTTGATATAGTAATACAGGGTGAGACAGCTAAGGCAAATATATCCAGAATAAACGAATACATCGAGGTACGTCATTCGCCAAGTTATAGTGAACAATATGGCGAATTTCCTGAGGTTCGCAAGTAATTCTTGTCGTTTATAGTTTCCGAATTACGATAATGCCCTTATGCGGTGTAAGTCTTCGATACATTGCCCTTGAAATATCAAATACTTCGCCTTAGTTGATTACGGAAGCACCCACCATGCCAGCGCAATTAATTCGCTCACGTTCGAATTCCCTCAGCTCCAACATAATGCACTGACAGCTACACAGAACACTATTCTGACCACGACTGACACTCGCAACGTTTTGAGGCCACTGCACGGTGCCGCTCGTCGTCAACTACGGCATTGAAACCTGCAGGTCTGGCTAGCATTTGCTTTTTATGTTCAAGCTTGCGTTCCTCGCGTCGTTTCCATATTTTTGTCTAACTCCTGTATATTAAAACTAATTCCTAGTAACTCACGTCGTAGAGTACAGCACGCTGTGCTACACTGCAAGAAAGCAAAGCAATTCTTGGTGTGCATATATGCTGTAAGTGTCTCCCCGCGGAAGAGTCACTCGGCACAAGTGTTACGACCCCCTCATTAGGAAGAAGACTTAAGTTTGGTTAGGACAAGGACAGGCAACGAAATGGGCCGTGTCCTGTTCAAATGGAACACTCTGACACTCTCCTTGTTAGATATCGGGTAACCACGGAAAATCTAAATCTTCGTATACTTGGAAGGATAGACAGCATTGGTCGTATATTTTTGTTTATTATGGCAAAATCGATTTTCGGTCACTTAATGACCATCTTCAGTGCTGTAATATATTACTTAAATTAGTAAGCACTGGTGTCTGGTGTCAATAAGCTTATTGACACCAGTGCTTATTTGCGTAGGGGATCGCATGGAATTTACAAGATGACCGGCTTCAGTGTATAACGACCATCTTAAGAATTTTAAACATCACAAAGTTATCCGTCACAGAACTACAATGATACCATTTTATCAAGCTCTTCCTATAACGGCCTCTTTCTATTCGTTATAGAACGAAAGTGGTAGTCTCATAACCACGTGTACAACCGTAACCACGTATAAAATGTGGTTAATAGATGACATCAGCCACGAACAAGATCATTATCAAGACAGGACGCAATCTTTTGAATGTTGAACGCTTCGAGACATTTTCATATCTTTACAACATAATCGACATTACTGTTACCATCCACTCTGATATTAAAATTAACCTCAGCTGTCGATGCGTGGCGTTCGTCACGGCGTACGCGGTTGGCTTGTGGGTTGTTTTTTGCCTCGTTGTGCTGCTCCACAGTTTCTCGTTCCCGATCGCCCGCCTTGGCTATTCATATCGTGGACAGCCTCGTACGTCTAGTAGAACATTTCAAATATTCACATTAATCTTGTATTACAAATTATAATGTGCAGGGTGCGGCGCTTAAATCGGGGCAAATGAAATTTTTTTAAAGCAAATCTATTAAAACAAAATATAAATTAAAACGAAAATTCTTTTACATATAAGTAGTGGTATCTTTCAAGAGTAACATAACTCGATGTAACCCCCTTCAACAGCAATGAGCTCCTCCAATCTTATCCTGAAGCGATCGCACGCACTTTTTAAAACAGCTCTGTCCGTATTAGCAAATGCTGCTCCTATAGCGGTGCGTAGATACGTGACATTTTGACCATAACATGTCAACGTCATCCGAGAGCCAGTTTTGTACTAAATGGCTCGTATGAGGTCCTCCTGTCCCATCCGACACATAGTTCGCTCGCTGACATTCAATACTGACCCCAGTTTCTTCACCGATTGTCCCGGGTCCTTCGAAACCAAATGCTGAGCCTTTTCGAGGACTGCCGCTGATCGTGACACACGTTTCCTGCAACGAGGCTTCCTCACCGTATTAGTGTAACCTTCCCCAGACTTCTCAGAAACGTTATATATGGCCACTATATCGTAAAGAGTTGGTCTCGGGTACTACACTCTTGGAAATTGAAATAAGAACACCGTGAATTCATTGTCCCAGGAAGGGGAAACTTTATTGACACATTCCTGATCACACTGACAGAACCACAGGCACATAGACACAGGCAACAGAGCATGCACAATGTCGGCACTAGTACAGTGTATATCCACCTTTCGCAGCAATGCAGGCTGCTATTCTCCCATGGAGACGATCGTAGAGATGCTGGATGTAGTCCTGTGGAACGGCTTGCCATGCCATTTCCACCTGGCGCCTCAGTTGGACCAGCGTTCGTGCTGGACGTGCAGACCGCGTGAGACGACGCTTCATCCAGTCCCAAACATGCTCAATGGGGGACAGATCCGGAGATCTAGCTGGCCAGGGTAGTTGACTTACACCTTCTAGAGCACGTTGGGTGGCACGGGATACATGCGGACGTGCATTCTCCTGTTGGAACAGCAAGTTCCCTTGCCGGTCTAGGAATGGTAGAACGATGGGTTCGATGACGGTTTGGATGTACCGTGCACTATTCAGTGTCCCCTCGACGATCACCAGTGGTGTACGGCCAGTGTAGGAGATCGCTCCCCACACCATGATGCCGGGTGTTGGCCCTGTGTGCCTCGGTCGTATGCAGTCCTGATTGTGGCGCTCACCTGCACGGCGCCAAACACGCATACGACCATCATTGGCACCAAGGCAGATGCGACTCTCATCGCTGAAGACGACACGTCTCCATTCGTCCCTCCATTCACGCCTGTCGCGACACCACTGGAGGCGGGCTGCACGATGTTGGGGCGTGAGCGGAAGACGGCCTAACGGTGTGCGGGACCGTAGCCCAGCTTCATGGAGACGGTTGCGAATGGTCCTCGCCGATACCCCAGGACCAACATTGTCCCTAATTTGCTGGGAAGTGGCGGTGCGGTCCCCTACGGCACTGCGTAGGATCCTACGGTCTTGGCGTGCATCCGTGCGTCGCTGCGGTCCGGTCCCAGGTCGACGGGCACGTGCACCTTCCGCCGACCAATGGCGACAACATCGATGTACTGTGGAGACCTCACGCCCCACGTGTTGAGCAATTCGGCGGTACGTCCACCCGGCCTCCCGCATGCCCACTATACGCCCTCGCTCAAAGTCCGTCAACTGCACATACGGTTCACGTCCACGCTGTCGCGGCATGCTACCAGTGTTAAAGACTGCGATGGAGCTCCGTATGCCACGGCAAACTGGCTGACACTGACGGCGGCGGTGCACAAATGCTGCGCAGCTAGCGCCATTCGACGGCCAACACCGCGGTTCCTGGTGTGTGCGCTGTGCCGTGCGTGTGATCATTGCTTGTACAGCCCTCTCGCAGTGTCCGGAGCAAGTATGGTGGGTCTGACACACCGGTGTTAATGTGTTCTTTTTTCCATTTCCAGGAGTGTAGAAGAATCGAACTATTTCAGTGGGCGAATAGCCAGCGTGAAGACTATCAATAATCTCGGCTCTTCGGTTGTACTCCGCACTTGTCCGTGACATCTCAGCCATTTTGAGGTTCTGACTGTTTACTGTATACCTACGGCTTTCTAGAAAGCCAATCACGACCTCCGGCGGAACTACGATATGGCGGGAAATTCAAATTGAAATTTGTACAGATTTAAGCGCCGCACCCTGTAAATTGCATGTAAACCATTATGACACGATCGAGATGGCGTTAGTCTAGTAAGGCTAGCAGTGCATTGTACATCCACGGGACATTTTACGGGTTATTCTTCAGCGTTGTACATCCACAAGACATTCAATGGATTATTCTGCCATGGAAATCTTGCTCACGGCGAGATCTTTCTGAGATTCAATTACTAAGCAATCTGTGAAAATACGCTCTGCAGAAGATCTTATTAATCGTGAAGGTGGCTTTCAACTTGATATGGCATGCGACGTGGTGGTTTCCTTTACGCCTTCAGAAAGACGGACTTTTACACTTCAAGTGACAATTTTTTACACTTACTTATAATATTTCTTCTACCTTGGAAGCAAAATGACACACGACGAGCAAAGCAGGGAACACGCAAAAACCGGACTAGCACAGGCAAAGAGGACGTTCCAGGCTGAGACAAGTTTGTTAGTATCAAACATTGGTCTTAATCTGAGGAATAAAATTCTTACACCGTACGCTTCGAGCACAATGTTGTATAGTAGTGGAAAATGGAGTGCAGAAATAGCGGAAAAGAAGAGAATCGAATCGTTTGAGCTGCAATACTATACAAGTAAGTAAAAAATTAGGGGGACTGATGCGATAAAAAATGAGGGGATTGTCTCCAGAAGCGATAACTAAAAGAACATACGCAAAACACTGACAAGAAGAAGAGACAGAATGATAGTAAATGTGTTGAAACACCACAGAATAACTTCCATGGTACTAAAGGGAGTTGTAGAGGGTAAAAGCGAGAGCAATACAGAATTTGGAATACATCCAACATCTGACTGAGAATATAGGACGCAAGTGCTACCGTAAGATGAAGAGACTGGCTCTAGAGAGGAATTCGTAACGGGCTGCATCGAACCAGTCAGAAGACTGGTGACTCATAAAAAAAAATACGTTATTTAATATTTTGACAGCCAAATTTTAACTCTGCAGGCCCGCAATTCGGAGGTGCGCATGCAATATTATTGTTATGCGTGCATCTGCGCGCCTCAGATGGAGCAATATTCGACAGAAAGCGATAGTGTCAATGGAGGGAGGTCATCCAGAGGTAACTCACTTGAAGATGGCTAAATTGTTGTCGACAGAAATGTCGTGGCAAGATGTTGACGTTATCCCGATGTAATCCTGAATGTAAACTGATAAGAATTTTTTTTCTTTTAAAGCGAAAAGATACAACGTGCTCCTACATCCTGATATAAGTGTATAAGTTTTCGTGCTATCCACCCAATTACTTCAGGGAAACGCTGAGTGGATTCATTTTACCAGATCACGGCGGACGTCGTTTCTTGCCTTCATCCAATTCCGTAAATGCTCGATTCTAATCACGAGTACGTTTATGGGAAGATAAAAGTTGACCTTTCGCCATGTTACCAGAATCAAGTATTGCGTCACGTGTAGCACAATTCACAAAATTATTAGCACTTACACTTAGAGAGGAATCGACGAATGTAGTTAACAGCACCCTCACCTTTGCCCGCTTCCTTTCATACATGTGCTGAGGTCAACCTGTCAAGGTCAGAGGTAATAGGACACTATGAACACATGATGATCGTTTTTATTGTGCACCATGTGTGTAAGCTTTAATCACAGTGGCTTTCGCAATACACTATCATCCAGCTTGCCAGACACCAACGATAATTCAGTGGCGGTTTGCACAACAATAAGCGGACAGGAAATATTGCGACAGATGAGGCAGAAAGTGGTTGGCAGCTAGTAATTTACCGCGCCTGCCACGTCCCTGGACAACGGCCGCCGAGGAAGGAAGAGCCACATAGCACACGCCTCCTCACGGACAGGAAAGGAGGCCCTCCATAATAGCTGCGCGCCGTGCGATAACGCGACAGGTGAACGACCCAGCAGGTGGCATCCGACAGGGTAAAACCGCGTATCGACTCGGCGCTGCGGTGAAGGTCGATACCATAAGAAGCCACTGACCTAGGCATAGGCGGGATTGTACCGGCTAGATGTGGCCATCAGCTGTCGTGATCACGCGTATAGGCCAGTATAGGCTCTTGTGTTTTACTCAGTTGTCTATCGGAGCTAATTGTCAGTGTCTTCCGAAGACGGTCCTAACTTCTTGTTAGTATTGCTATTCGATTAAGACAGTGCATGAAAAGTTGCAGGCACTGTCTCTCGGCTACGTGTTATCAGTATATAGCGATACGCACAGTGTCCTACAAAAATAAACAGCTGATACATTCCTCCACCTAGTCAATTAGCTTGTAAAATTTGAAAGTGGCTTACTGCAAGTTGCACGTAAAGTTTCTGTAGCAAGACTTTCAGCAAAATACCTCGCAGACTGTTGTGATAAAAAGGTCGCAAAAATGGTTCAAATGGCTCTGAGCACTATGGGACTCAACTGCTGTGGTCATAAGTCCCCTAGAACTTAGAACTACTTAAACCTAACTAACCTAAGAACATCACACACACCCATGCCCGAGGCAGGATTCGAACCTGCGACCGTAGCAGTCGCACGGTTCCGGACTGCGCGCCTAGAACCGCGAGACCACCGCGGCCGGCAAAACGTCGCAATCCGTCCATTTAATCCAACTACTGAGCAGACCGCTTCTACCCTGAACTAATATGTCTAACCATCTGTTAAATAATATCTGTCTTTAAAAATGATTGATTGAGATTACATGCATTTAACACAACCGAACTTCAGTCACATACAAAATAAGTAAACGTAAGTGAGGCACACAAACAGATTAAATACAGTTTATCAGGAGCTGCTGAAGCAACAAATAACCATGGAAATGTGGCTAGGCAGTGCAAGTTTGTTATACGGAAAAGTCCTTTCACTGAACTAGTTTATTTGATGTGTATTCACTTTTTAATGTTGGCAGTTTACATCTGTTGGAATTCAGAAAGTCCTTGGTGGAAACTTTAATTATTAAGCTGAGCAATCAACAAGCAAATAAATGATCCCTGCTGCGGATAAAGTTAATATTAGCAGCAAAGAATGAGCGATGATCTAACGTTAGATAACATGTCTGCAAGGAGTTTTGATTTCAAGTCATAGTCAACTGATTATAAATATATAGTTTCTTGGCATCTGCGTTTCATTTCGTCTCGTCTGCTCTGAAGGTCGCATCACCACTTCATTTCCGAAACATAAACACGTTTTTACATTCCGAACTTTTTTTTCACACTGTTCACCATGTTTACCTTTATTTTTGCGGTGCACTATTATTCTTCAGTCAGTAGCTATAGATATTTGTTCTAAAACCGTGTTTTAGAGACGGAAATATTGTGAATTCATTATGTGTTTTATTTACAAAACAAATATTTATGTACTTGCTGCGGAGGATGGCCACGCAAACTAACTCGTTACGTTAAATTTGCTTACTTTCAGGTCTCCCTGCAATTCCCTTCAGTGTTCTGGAATTACTTTGGTCCTGTAGGCCACAACAAAGTCTGCAAAAAGCTAATTTGCTTCCAGCTGTTGTTGTTGTTGTTGTTGTTCTGGTGGTCTTCAGTCCAGAGACTGGTTTGATGCAGCTCTCCATGCTACTCTATCCTGTGCAAGCTTCTTCATCTCCCAGTACCTACTGCAACCTACATCCTTCTGAATCTGCTTAGTGTATTCATCTCTTGGTCTCCCTCTACGATTTTTACCCTCCACACGAACCTCCAATATTAAATTGGTGACCCCTTGATGCCTAGGAACATGTCCTACAAACCGATCCCTTCTTCTAGTCAAGTTGTGCCACAAATTTCTCTTCTCTCCAATTCTATTCAGTACCTCCTCATTAGTTACGTTATCTACCCATCTAATCTTCAGCATTATTCTGTAGCACCACATTTCGAAGGCTTCTGTTCTCTTCTTGTCTGAACTATTTATCGTCCATGTTTCATTTCCATACATGGCTACACTCCATGCAAACACTTTAAGAAAAGACTTCCTGACACTTCAAACTATACTCGATGTTAACAAATTTCTCTTCTTCAGAAACGCTTTCCTTGCCATTGCCAGTCTACATTTTATATCCTCATTACTTCGACCAAACTCATTTACTACTTCAAGTGTCTCATTTCCTAATCTAATTCCCTCACCATCAACCGATTTAATTCGACAACAATCCATTATCCTCGTTTTACTTTTGTTCAAAACACTGTCCATTCCGTACAACTGCTCTTCCAGATCCTTTGCTGTCTGTGCCAGAATTACAACGTCATCGGCAAGCCTCAAAGTTTCTGTTTCTTCTCCATGGATTTTAATTCCTACTCCAAATATTCTTTTGTTTCCTTTACCGCTTGCTTAATATACAGATTGAATAACATCGGGGATAGGCTAAAACCCTGTCTCACTCCCTTCCCAACCACTGATTCCCTTCATGTCCCTCGACTCTTATAATTGCCATCTGGTTTCTATACAAATTGTAAATAGCCTTTCGCTCCCTGTATTTTACCCTGCTACCTTCAGAATTTGAAAGAGAGTATTCCAGTCGACATTGTCAAAATCTTTATCTAAGTCTTAATCTATCTTCTAAGATAAGTCGTAGGGTCAGTATTGCATCACGTGTTCCAACATTTCTACAGAATCCAAACCGATCTTCCTCGAGGTCGGCTTCTACCAGTTTTTCCATTCGTATGTAAATAAATCGTGTTAAATGGTTCAAATGGCTCTGAGCACTATGGGACTCAACTGCTGAGGTCATTAGTCCCCTAGAACTTAGAACTAGTTAAACCTAACTAACCTAAGGACATCACAAACATCCATGCCCGAGGCAGGATTCGAACCTGCGACCGTAACGGTCTTGCGGTTCTAGACTGCAGCGCCTTTAACCGCACGGCCACTTCGGCCGGAAATCGTGTTAATATTTTGCAGCCATGACTTATTAAACTGATAGTTTGGAAATTTTCAGACCTGTCAGCACCTGATTTGTTTGGGATTGCTATTATTACATTCTTCTTGAAGTCTGAGGGTATTTCGCCTGTCTCATACATCCTGTTCACTAGATGGTAGAGTTTTGTCAGAGCTGGCTATCCCAAGCCTATCAGTAGTTCTAATGGAATGTTGTCTACTTAGGTCTTTCAGTGCTCTGTCAAACTCTTCACGCAGTATCATATCTCCCATTTCATCTTCACCTACGTCCTCTTCCATTTCCATAATATTGTCCTCAAGTACATCGCCCTTGTATAGACCCTCTATATACTACTTACACCTTTCTGCTTTCCCTTCTCTACTTAAAACCGGTTTTCCATCTGAGCTCTTGATATTCATACAGGTGGTTCTCCTTTCTCCAAAAGTCTCTTTAATTTTCCTGTAGGCAGTATCTATCTTACCCCTTGTGGTATATGCCTCTACATCCTTACACTTGTCCTCTAGCCATACTTGCTTAGCCATTTTGCACTTCCTGTCGATCTCATTTTTGAGATGTTTGTATTTCTTATTGCCTGCTTCATTTACTGCATTTTTATATTTTCTCCTTTCATTAATTAAATTCAATATTCCTTCTGTTACCCAAGGATTTCTACTAGCCCTCGTCTTTTTAGCTACTTGATCCTCTGCTGCCTTCGCTATTTCATCCCTCTACTGCAGTTCCTTCTCCCGTTCATGTCAATCGCTCCCTAATGCTCTCCCTGAAACTCTGTACAACCTCTGGTTTAGTCAGTTTATCCAGGTCCCATCTCCTTAATTTCCCTCCTTTTTGCAGTTTCTTCAGTTTTACTCTACAGTTCATAACCAATATATTGTGGTCAGAGTCCACATCTGCCCCTGGAAATGTCTTACAATTTAAAACCTGTCTCCTAAATCTCTGTCTTACCATTATATAATCTATCTGAAACCTTCCAATATCTCCAGGCCGCTTCCGTCTATACAACCTTCCTTCGTGACTCTTGAATCAAGTGTTAGCTATGATTAAGTTATGCTCTGTGCAAAATTCTGCCCGCATCTCGTGGTCGTGCGGTAGCGTTCTCGCTTCCCACGCCCGGGTTCCCGGGTTCGATTCCCGGCGGGGTCAGGGATTTTCTCTGCCTCGTGATGGCTGGGTGTTGTGTGCTGTCCTTAGATTAGTTAGGTTTAAGTAGTTCTAAGTTCTAGGGGACTGATGACCATAGATGTTAAGTCCCATAGTGCTCAGAGCCATTTGAACCATTTTTTTTTTTGCAAAATTCTACCGTGCGGCTTCCTCTTTCGTTCCTTACTCCCATTCCATATTCACCTACTACTTTTCCTTTTCCTACGCTCGAATTCAAGTCCCCCATGACTATTAAACTTTCGTCTACTTTCACTATCTGAATAATTTCTTTTATCTCATCATACATTTCGTGAATCTCTTCGTTGTCTGCGGAGCTAGTTGGCATATAATGTGGTAGGCGTTGGTTTCGTGTCTGTCTTGGCTACAATAATGCGTTCACTATGCTGTTCGTAGTAGCTTACCCGCGCTCCTATTTTTTTATTCATTATTAAACCTACTCCTGCATTACCCCTATTTGATTTTGTATTTATAACCCTGTATTCACCTGACCAAAAGTCTTGTTCCTCCTGCCACCGAACTTCACTAATTCTCACTATATCCAACTTTAACCTATCCATTTTCCTTTTTAAATTTTTCTAACCTACCTGCCTGATTAAGGTATCTGATATTCCACGCTCCGATACGTAGTACGCCAGTTTTCTTTCTCCTGATAACGACGTCCTTCTGAGTAGTCCCCGCCCGAAGATCCGAATGGGGGACTATTTCACCTCCGGAATATTTTACCCAAGAGACGCCACCACCATTTAACCAGACAGTAAATCTGCATGCCTTCGGGAAAAATTACGGCTGTAGTTTCCCCTTGCTTTCAGCTGTCCGCAGTACGAGCACAGTAAGGCCGTTTTGGTTTATGTTACAAAATTAGATCAGTCGATAATCCAGACTGTTGCCCCTGCAACTATTGAAAAGGCTGCTGCCCCTCTTCAGGAACCACACGTTTGTCTGGCCACTCAACAGATGTGGTTGCACCTACGGTACGGCTATCTGTATCGCTGAGGCACTCAAGCCTCTACCAACAGCAAGGTCCATGGTTCACGGGTGTGGCTTTCAGCGGTATGAACTAGATAATTTATACATACGCTAAACTGTAACAGCCCTGTAACACTCTCTTGCTGCACGCTAGAAATTACCGTTACTTCTGTAAGATGACGTATTACACCTGTTAATAATGATATATTGTGTTCTACGTCTTATACAGTCCTAAATCCACCATTATGATCTGATGCCCGGTGAGTCGTATTTGGTTTACGAAACAATAGTGTAGAGCTGTGTTGAATGCCTTCCGAAGCGAACAGAGCGAGCTGTGTTTCGCAAGATCTCTGTTCACGGAATCCATGTTCGTCTTTATAGAGAAGATTTTCGTTCTCTAGTAACTTACCAATAATAACGCTTGGCATCAATGAGCAAACCCTTTTCCGTACTTTCCGTCTATTTTTATTTTCCACGGAATGGAAAGAGAAAGCGGTCATAGGTTTATCAGGGAACCTACTTGTATACGTGGATATCCCAGTGTAGTAGGAGAGAGTGTTATATCTTTGGATATTTCTCAAACTTTCGTTTTAGCGTTTTTTGCCCTGTATACACAGAATGAAGAACAAATGCCGCAGTTCGAAGTCGACATGCGATTCGTCATCTACATTCAAGACATAAGTTTATATAGAACAATCAAATCGAACGCATTTTACAAACACGGGTATGAAAACGCGGAGCTGGCAACACTGTCACATCGTGCAGCACATAGGAATGTACAGAGCAACATGTAACATCCCACACTAGCCCGCCCGGCTAGCCGCGCGGTCTAACGGACAATCCGCCTTCGGCGTTGTAGCGACTCGGACGTGCCTAGTACACCGGCCGCCCCCCGTTTAGGGCAAGCCTTGTTTACATCCATTAGGCTTCGCATAGCGGAGCATTGATTACTACAGATCATGATGGCTCTTTCTTACTGGAAGGCGACCATCAAGTTCACGTTCGACGCACAATACACAAGACCAAAACCACACGAACTCTAACGTTTCATGCACGAAGTTGTGAAACTAGATCCGCGGGAGCTAATAGGAATTCACCTGTCAATAGTGGCCAGCATCCTATACGTAAAACTCATAAACGAGGCTGCTTGCGACAGACTCATTCGTCGATCCACCGACGGTTACCGCTTTTTCCACGCCGATGGGAACGTGGGTGTGGTTTCTGTTGATCATGCCGATCTCGGAGTGAGAACGGTATGCGTATTAGAACTTCCGTACGAAGTTCCTGCGGACATAGTTACCGTAGCACTTCGCCCCTACGGCACGGTCCTTAATCATGCTGCGGAGAAATAGACCAGCTTCGAGACGTATCCCGTAGTGAACCGAGTGCGCAAAATAAGAACTGAACACCAGAAGCACGTACCACCTTCTGTGACAATAGGTGGCTGTCGAGCCATCGTTATATGCGATGGTCAACCGAAAACCTGCTCTGGCTGTGGGCAGGAAGGCCGTGTCCGAACTGACTGTCTTCAGCGACGTCTGGTACAGCTACCTCGGGACACCCAGCCCCCGCCGCAGGGTACGTGGAAGCGCTACGAACCACGTGGGCGCATGACAGGCCGTTGCCCGTAGAGTCTGCGAATATCGCCCCAGATCCCACGTCACTGACGGCGCCAATGACCTTGTCACACCACCAACCAGACGCCCCACAACAGATGCGGAGCCACTGTCCTACCACGCACGCTCCAGTCGAACCCATCTTCAGATATGGAAGCGGATCCGCAAGAGGGTCGCACTGATCAGCATCCCTCAGCAGACGTGGAAGCTCCACCACGAAAACAGCGGTCGAAGAAACGAAAGGAGAGACGGCTGTCCACACAAGACGAGCACCACAACTGAGGCGACGAACAAGACCGTGGGAATGATCATGATTCGTTTTCGATACCGGGCCAGGACGACGTCACACCCACAGTGTCGGTGCTAAAAGCCGTGGAGAAGCCGCCACCTCAAAGAGACACGATGGATGCAGATACGTAACAGGATGACTTCCCACCTGCAGATGAACGACCGTCAACAGCGAGACTCCTCACCAATTCATTAGGAGATCGGGCACAAGAAATGGAACAAACTGATGAGATGCAGGACGTCGACGTTCAGTCATTGGCTCCCGCCGACAACGAGTAGAGAGGGAACCTTGTCCATGGCGGCCAGTGAGGCCGTGTCGTGTGGTCCCGGTCCAGGAAGACTGCTATGTCGACGGCCGATCACTAGATGCGTGACTTCCCAGCAGTGCACAACCAATACGATGTCACACGTCTACCGTATTGGTACAGTTAACATCAGTGGTATTCTCACCTCAGTAAAGATACAAACGCTGCGAGATATGCTGCGGGCAGAAGACGTCGACATGGTTTTTCTGCAGGAGGTACGAAACGATGCCCCAGTTGAGTTTTATTGTTATGGTGTCTATCGTTTAACAGGTTACGACAGTAGCGGTGACACAGCCATACTGTTATGAGACAGAAACGACCACACTTCGTTCTTTGCCCGGCGTTACAGACGATGGTCCGGGATCTTGCACTGTATGACACTTGGGAAATGACGCACGGCGACAGCCGTGGGTATACTTACTTTACAAGCCGCTCAGCTAGTCGACTTCACAGGGTGTATGTGTCACGTGGGCTACGCAAGACGACGATTGACGCCGAAGTGTGGCCTACGGCCTTTACAGACCACCAGACTTACATCTCCACCCTCGCTCTGCCGCGACAGAAGACATGGCGCAGTAGGGCCCATGGAAACTCAACGTTACCCACCGGCGGGATGAGAATTGTTCACGGGAGGTTGACGTCACATGGCGACAATGCCAATGGCGTCAACGTTCGTACGATTGAAAGCGTAAATGGTGGCTCTGCTGCGTCAAACCGGCTTTACGCAGAGCGTTCACACGATGTGGTCAAAATGTCGGTATGGTGATTACGAGGAGCCCTCCTGGCGGTGGATTTCGATCACGCTTTCGACCGTGTGGAGCACGTGTTCCTACGAGGGGTCATGGAACGGATGGAAATCTCCCTCATGTTTGTGGACACGATCATGAGGTCGACTAATGGCGCGAGCCCGAGAGTCTTGGTGAACGGTGTTAGTTCAGAACCTTTCACGAACCAGCGCACAGTGTGGCAAGGTTGCCACCTTCCGGCCATCTTATTAGCAGTCACTCTTGACCTAGCACTACACGGCCTCCGACGACGTCTTGAAGGCGTCCAACTACGGACCACGTCGTTCCAATGCCGCGTATACGCCGCCGACGTTCTTTTGGTCAAGTCAGGAGATGAAACCCAGGAGGCCCTGGAATGTCTTCAGCAGTGACTCCTCACCAGGTGACTCTGCTGTCGCCTGGACGGATTTATACTGATAGCAAATTGGTGGCCATAATGTTCTGGCTGATCAGCGTATGCACCTTTTATGAACTTTGCCAGAAAGTTCATTAAATGAAAAAGGTGATGATGATGATGATGATGATGATGATGATGATGATGATGATGATGATGTTTCGTTTGTGGGGCACTCAACTGCGCGGTCATCAGCGCCCGCACAAATTTCTAATCTGTACACAGCCACTTTCACGAATGACGAAGGAATGATGAGGACAACACCGACACCCAGTCCCCGGGCAGAGGAAATTCCCAACCCGGCCGGGAATCGATCCCGGGACCCCGTGATCCAGAGGTAGCTACTCTAGCCACTAGACCACGAGCTGCGGACTAAATGAAAAAGAAAAAGATATTGACAGTTGAGCTTTTTTGATTTGTAGTTTGGCACAAATCCACGCAGCCATGATAAAGAGCGAAAGAAAGGTCGTATACTATCGCGTAATTGCGACTTTAGTTGGCACTAGGTTCACAGAACGAACTGAAATATGGTAGTTAAGTTGGTAAACACGTGACTCTTAAGCTGACGATAACATAACGGTTCGGGAGTGCACAGTAGCATCTGACAGTGGACTGACAGGTAACATTGTATTACAGACAGGTTAGCTCTGATAAATGCCGGGAGAGAGAAGGAATAAAAAGGGATTCTGCAGCGACGGTGCCTGTGGGCCTCTCCCTCTGCCGGCGCAGGTGCTGGAGCTGGAGGCAGGTAATTGTCAGGTGTGGGGCGGCGCTCCACGTCGCTTCCCTGCGAGCGCGTTCATTGTGGCGGACAACAATGCACTTCCGCTCTTCTCCACTCCTCTCCGCGCCCGCCGCCGTCCCTTGCACAATCCGGTTGCTACACAGACCGCTTCCACAGCTTCAAACGCACTCTTTCATTCTCCGGAAAGGAAGCAAAAGCTCGAGCAGCAGCATCCGTCTTTCCGTCTTAGTAATACTTGAGGTCTTCCAAAACTAGTGTCTTTAATTTTCACGGAAACTACAACTAACACGGAGTTCACAGTAACACTGTTAAATAGAGCAAGGTTTAAGCTACATGCTATCATTTCTTCACACGGCCACTATCATTCGTTATACACTTTTGACAATGATGAACGAGAGCCTTCGTGCTGCGCTCGTCAATAGTTTGAACGAGTTCCTGCTAGCCATTATATGTGTCAGTGGCATCTGAGTCTGGAAAGTACACACTAAGAAAGAAAGAAAAAAGCGAGGGACCACGAAGAAATTATACAAATGGGACAGAAATCGCTAGCCCGCATCTCGTGGTCGTGCGGTAGCGTTCTCGCTTCCCACGCCCGGGTTCCCGGGTTCGATTCCCGGCGGGGTCAGGGATTTTCTCTGCCTCGTGATGGCTGGGTGTTGTGTGCTGTCCTTAGGTTAGTTAGGTTTAAGTAGTTCTAAGTTCTAGGGGACTTATGACCACAGCAGTTGAGTCCCATAGTGCTCAGAGCCATTTGAGAAATCGCTAGGTGTAATGTACATGCACAAACAAACAAATGATTACAGATTAAGAAAAACAGTACGGTTTATTCAAAAGAAAGAGCTTCCCAAACTGGGCAAGCCAATAACGCATTGGTCCGCCTGTGCTTCTTACGCAAGCATTTATTGGTCTTGGTACTGATTCATAGAGGTGTTGGGCGTTCTCGTGAGCAAGATAATGCCTGCCTGCATAGGGCGAGATTTTTTTATTGCTTGTATATGTGCTTGACAAACCCTACCTTGACCAGCAAGGTTGCCGGATGTCTCCCAGTTGAGAATGTTTGGAGCATTATGGACATGGCCCTCCAACCAGCTAGTGATTTTGACGATCTGATGCGTCAGTTCCACATAATTTTGCACCACGTCCCTCAGCAGCACATCCAACAGCTTTACCAATAACTCTCAATCACAGACAAGCCGAATAAATGCTGACTTAAGGACCAGAGGTGGACCAAAGCATTATTGACTTGCTCAGTTTGGGAAGCTCGTTTTCTCGAATAAACCACGCAATTTTTCTGAAATTCTAATTACGAGGCGTGTTTTTTAAGTAAGGTCCGTTTTGTTGTAGACACTAAGAGTTCGCGCGCATACCGCAACGAGGCGTGCGTCGTGTACCGGCATGCCTCGGGAACAACTGTGCTCAGTTTCAGCTCTGTAGCTAACCTGTACGGTTCTGTTCTGTGCTTTCAAAATGATTAAGACAATCGATTCGCCAGCCGCGTGTGAGGTTCGCTCAGTGATACGGCTTTTGTCAGCAAGGAACCTGTCTGCTGCATAAATTCATCGACAGATTTGCGAAGTGTACGGTGATAATGTTATGAGTGAAAGCAAAATGCGTGAGTGAGTACGAGAATTCAAAGATGGCCGTGAAAACGTCCGTGATGAGGACTGCTCCGGTCGCCCTTCTTTGATTACAGACTATTTGGTGGCTTCAGTTGAAGCGAGGATTCGTGAGAACAGACGCTTCACAATGACAGGTCTCTCAAACGAATTTCCTGACGTGTCGAGATTAGTGCTTTACAACATTGTTTTCGAACACCTAAAGTTAGGAAACTGTGCTCTCGTTGGATTCCGGAACTCCTAACGGAGGACCACAAAAACCAAAGATTTGAGTGTGTGATGGAGTTCTTGAGTTGTTATCATGAAGAAGGGGACGGCTTCTTGAGTCAGATTGTAACTGGAGAAGAAACGTGGATTTCGCTTATCACGCCCGAATCGAAGCAACAGAGCATGAAATGGAGACACGCACACTCGCCTGTAAAGGTGAAAGCCAAACACACTCTGTCCCAGCACAAAATCATGGCGTCGGTGTTTAGGGATAGGCATGGTGTTTTGTTGGTCGACTTCATGAAACAACATCAATGCAGAAGCATACTGCCAAACGCTGGGAAAGCTATGCAGAACGATTCAACACAAAAGCTCTCAAACACAGACAAGCCGAATGAATGCTGACTTAAGGACCAGAGGTGGACCAAAGCATTATTGACTTGGTTTGGGAAGCTCTTGGTTATCAGAGCAGTCGGCAAGTTTTTATGAAGAGGATATTTTAAAATTGGTTGAGAGGCATAATACGTGTTTGAACAAACTTGGCAACTATGTCGAAAAACAGAGTGCAGTATGTACTTTATGAAAATAACTTTTCTTTTTGAAGTAACCTTTCGTTGTGTACTTATGTTCAAACGGACCTTACTTACAAAACACCCATCGTATTTGATTGTTTCAAAAAATGGTTCAAATGGCTCTGAGCGCTATGGGACTCAACTGCTGTGGTCATAAGTCCCCTAGAACTTAGAACTACTTAAACCTAACTAACCTAAGGACAGCACACAACACCCAGCCATCACGAGGCAGAGAAAATCCCTGACCCCGCCGGGAATCGAACCCGGGAACCCGGGCGTGGGAAGCGAGAACGCTACCGCACGACCACGAGATGCGGGCATTTGATTGTTTCTACAGGTACATCAGACCCATCAATTTCCTTCCCATTCGAACAATTCTTTCGTGGTACGTCATTTTTGTCTTAGAATGTATTTACCACATAGTCCATCTTTCATAACCCCAAAGAGTTAGAGACCCGAAGGTGCTAAATCAGCACTGTAATTACGGTGGGTGTGGTAGGACAGTCCAACAAAATTTGACACTGAGATCCATGGTTTCAAACTGTTGTAGAGTCTGTCGTTACTGTAGTAATCTGCGCTTTCAGCATAGCCAGCGTCTTGTAGCATTCTGAATTGACAGTTGTATTATGCTCTAAGACATCCCGAGCGACCACATCGTGCATATCTCACAGGTCTACGCACATCACGTTGCCTGCAGATGGCAGTGTCTTCAATTTCTTCTTTGTTGGAGAATTTGCATGTCGCCACTCTGTCGGATTCCGGTTCGTAATGGCGATACCACATCTCATTTCCGGTGATGATGGCATTCACAAAATTGTTACCTTCAGCGTAGTATTGGTCCAGCAGTTCTCGACAAATTTCCATTTCTTTATTTATTTCTGCCTCTTGTAATGATCCCATAACGTATACAAATCGGGATAACCAAGATTGCATAATATCTTATGTAATACATTACAGCCGACATTCAGCTGTGCACGCAATTGCTCAGTTGGTATCCACCGATCATCATGGATGAGTTGATCAAGATGCTGTTCATCATGAGAGTTGGTAGCTGATAAATGTCGAATGGGGCGTGGCTTGTCGCACACATCATTTCCACACGGAGGTGTGGCTCCTTTGAATAGTCAAATGTGGCCTTCCCGCCTCATCCTTCTGTAGCCAGAATTTGTGATCCATCTCTAATGACGACATCGTTGACGGGATTTTATACCTTTACCTTTCTTCTTTCATTTCACCGAATTTCTCACAGTTACAGAGGTTATCTTGGCACCAAAGACGTGAAGCTCGAAAAATACACCTGTAGTTCCTGTCGATCATCAACTACGTCTACATGTTTTGTGGTCAGGTGACGTAAACGTATTGCCCCAGCTTTGTACAGATGTTCCATGTACTCTCACATCCACCTCGTCACGCTCTCTTTCTCCTCTCATCGATAACTCCAAAAACCTGTTTACCCAGCTCTGAAAAGAAGCAAGCCAGTTTGTGTGAGAAGTGGACTGAATTCCGGAATCGCAAAAACATGCCACTTAAAAGAGCTGTAATAGTAGCTAAGTATCACGCGCACTGTGCTGACCCCCAGCGGCAGCTTCGTCACAGTCTGAATTGCTCAAAGCCACTTTTGTTACGTTTAAAGGTAAACGTAAGTACTGTTAGTCTTCCCGAGGCGAATTTCGTCGACTAATTGTATTTTTCCGCCGCCCCCTCCCGCCCCCAAATATATATATATATATATATATATATGAATCTTCATGTAGCATCTTGGAATATTTTCTTCGAAGGGGAGTGGATTTAAGGACTTTACTTCGCTACTCATTTACTCTAAAGTGTATAGTGAGTTTGGTATACGTATCCTTTGTAGGATACGAGACGTTCGCTACCACAGAGTCCGACAACAATGGATGATCTTTATGCCCGTTCGTCGAGTAAAATCAGTATTACTCAGTTACATCTTTTGCATTTAATTTACGTGTGTGTTTAGTTGTAGTGCCTTCAAAGTGGTGGTGTAATGCATTTTTTTTTAGTCCCCGAGGGATACAGTTTTGAAAATCATCAATATTACGGCACATATTACGTCCAGCGATTTTTATTTAAGCACTTCTCTGCTCAGGAAACGCTTTCCTTTTAGCTACATTATTTTACAGAGGAAGAAGAAATCACAGGGACTATCGAGGGATAGGGTGGTGATTTTAATTTCGCTCGAATTTACGTGTGTATGCAGTAGAACCAGTCCTTCGATCATCACAAAGAAAGATGTAATTTTTTATGGCGTCTCATGTAATCGTTTAAAGATAGTAGTGCGTATTTACAGTGGTACCCAACGACACAGATTAATGCTGGACTATCCTCTTCGCGCAGAGAAACAAATCAACATTGTTTCCATCTAGGTTCTCACCGGTTTTGCTTTCTTTGGGCGTGGTAATAAGGCTGTGTCTCACAGTCTCGACTGGAGCTTGACATCTAGGTCAGTCACATGCGGTTGCCGTTCCTGTTTTTCAGATGAAACCAGAACTTGTGTTAGCACATTGTTCCGTCATGTCGGCGAGTGGTAAATCGCTGAGTGTGTGAAACAGCTTATATGGAATCAATTGCTCCAACCTAGCTGACTCTTCCCCTCGTATGATGATTGGTCAACTACTTCACTCCAATATTGTGTATTAGGGATACCTACCTCTGCATCCACGCTCTGCAAACCTCTGTGAATTGCATGGCAGAGGGTACTTCCCATTATATCAGTTGTTAAGCATCAAATCCACTGCAGTAATAGAAGAGAACCGGGCGAGAGTAATGACTTCAGTTGTTAGAAGATGACGACAGTGCCCTGTTTCTGAGCACGCGCATTTTATAGCATACTCACGATTTTAAAATTCCACACTCAGCACAATCACTGACTCGTCCACGACATAGTTGGCTGCTGATTTACACGCAAGCACCTGACATGTACACACAATAAGTAAAGATAGTTAATTTTGAGCATAAAATCGCTTCTGTAAAATTGCCTTAGAGACAACGATAAACCCTTGACAGTTGTTCCCATTTATTGTCTTCTTTTTATTTCGTCTTAAATTAAGCTCTACATGTAGGCCTATACTCTACACACCACCGTGAAGTGCATGGTAGAAAGTACCCCTGACTGCGCCCTCCAGCAGGGCCTCTCTCCCCATTCCAAGCGACAGGAATCGTTGCCAAAATTCCCCTGGTGCGCTGCAATCAGTCGGATCCCGCCTTCAAGGTCGTTACAGTAACGAAAAACAGGTGACTGCAGTCCATTGACGAAATCCTCATTCAGTACTGGTTCTTGAAACCTTTCAAGCATGTGTTCGCACGACTGAGGTCTGTTCTCAAGCAGCTGCCAATTCAGGTATTTCACAATCACCTATCTTTTACTCTCCCCAGTTCGATTCACTACCCCATCACTTATCCAATCTATCTATCAATTCTTAAGCAGTCTTGTGTAACACCACATTTCAAATCTTGTACTTGTATTGTATTGTATTGTATGGAACTGGGGACCTAGAAACGACGGAGAGGCTTCGTCCCCGCCGTAGCCCGCAGTGGTTCACAACCCCACAACAGGCTACAGCAGTCCACTCACCCCACCGCCTCCCACACCGAACCCAGAGTTATTGTGCTGTTCGGCCCCCAGTGGACGCCCCGGGAACGTCTAACACCAGACGAGTGTAACCCCAATGTTTGCGTGGTAGGATGATTATGGTGTACGCGTACGTGAAGAAAGTGTTTGCGCAGCAATCACCGACATAGTGTAACTGAGGCGGAATAAGGGGAATCAGCCCGCATTCGCCGAGGCAGATGGAAAACCGCCTTAAAAACCATCCACAGACTGGCCGGCAGACAGGACCTCGACACTAATCTGCCGGGCGGATTCGTACCGGGGACCGGCACGCCTTCCCGCCCGGAAAGCAGTGCGTTAGACCGCACGGCTAACCGGGCGGGCAATCTTGTACTTACTTATTGTCTCACATGATCTATCGTCCACATTTCATTTCCAAACAAGGCTTCGCTCATGGGTGTCCACAAGAATTTTGCGCAGAAGGAGGCAAGTTTCTGTAACTGACCCTTTTGATATAACTGATTTGGTTAGTTTGGAAACGTGTCGTCGCTCGGAAACTAAATTTGATAAGTAGTACATAAAACTTACTGCGTTTCAAAAGATTTATAATTATCCCATGAGCATGTATTTTTAGCTATCTTTCCCTCAGTGTGCTGGACTGGTGCCTATCCGCAGCTCAGTAACGGGCGTAAGAGGACAGTGACAGATTGAAGATACTATTTTGGCGCGGTTCTGTAATGGTTCGCAATGTAAAATCTCCAGTTTAGTAGAGTCACAGATAATTATCGTTATAAATTCGTGATGATTCTGTAATGAATAAAAAAGAAACCTGTGTCGAGACTCCAGGACGAAGTAAGTGGACTCTCTTGCCTACAAACACGTCAATCTTAACACCTCACTGAATTTGAACGAGGACGTGTAATAGGGCTACGGTAATCTGGATGTTCCTTCTGCGATATTGCAGGAATACTTGGTAGGAATGTACCCAATATACGTGATGACTTGCAGCGGTGGTCACGGGAATGTTCGGTCGCAAGAAGATCGGGCCCCGGATAGCCACGTGGCACTACTGAAAGGGAAGACCATCATGTTCGGCGTATGTCTCTGGCGCATTGTACTGCATCTGCAGCAGCAATCTGAGCATCAGTTGGCACCACAGTGACACAACGAACTATTACAAACCTGTTCTTAGTCAGGCACTCTGTAGCGTGCATTCCACAGACCCCCAAACCACCTTCGGTGGTGTCAAGCGCTAGCTCATTGGAGGTCATGGCGGAGATCTGTTGCTTTTTCTGAGGAAAGTTGGTACTGCTTCGGTGCTAGTGATGGCGTGTGTTGGCTAAGAGGAGGCCAATAATGGTCCTGCCACCAACCTGTCCCCGTACTAGACACACCGGACCTACACGTGAAGATATGGCCTGGGGTGCGATTTCGTACGACAGGAGGAGCACCCTAACTGTCCCTCGCACCCTGACTGCACAACTGTACGTCAGTCTGGTGAGTCTACCTATTGTGCCGCCATTCATGAACAGCATTCAATGGGGTGTTTTACAACAGGATAACGCCGCCCACGTACTGCTGAATACGTTACCTTGACCTCCTCGATCACCAAATCTTCAAATGGTTCAAATGGCTCTGAGCACTATGCGACTTAACTTCTCAGGGCAGCAGTCGCCTAGAACTTAGAACTAATTAAACCTAACTAACCTAAGGACATCACACACATCCATGCCCGAGGCAGGATTCGAACCTGCGACCGAAGAGGTCGCTCGGTTCCAGACTGTAGCGCCTAGAACCGCACGGCCACTCCGGCCGCCCGATCACCAAATCTGTCTCCAATCGAGAACATATGGGACATCATCGAACGACAACTCCATCGTCATCCATAAATAGTGTTAATCGTCCCTATATTGGCCGACTAAGGGCAACAGGCACGGAAATCCAAAACAAGAACTGTCATCCAGCACCTGTACGACACAATACATGCAAGGTGGGTGCTTGCATTCAAGCTGTAACACTGGTTATCAATATACCAGCATTTCACATTTGCAATGGCTTATCTCACGCTTTACAGACGAATGGAAAAACTGGTAGAAGCCGACCTCGGGGAAGAACAGTTTGGATTCCGCAGAAATGTTGGAACGCGTGAGGCAATACTGATCCTACCACTTATCTTAGAAAATAGATTAAGGAAAGGCAAACATACGTTTCTAGCATTTCTAGAGAAAGCTTTTGACAATGTTGAGTGGAATACTCTCTTTCAAATACTGAAGGTGGCAGGGATGAAATACAGGGAGCGAAAGGCAATTTACAATATGTAGAGAAACCAGATGGCAGTTATAAGAGTCAAGGGGCATGAAAGGGAACCAGTGGTTGGGAAGAGATTGAGACAGGGATGTAGCCTCTCCCCGATGTTATTCAATGTGTATATTGCGCAAGCAGTAAAGGAAACAAAAGAAAAATACGGAGTAGGTATTAAAATCCATGGAGGAGAAATACAAACTTTCAGGTTCGCCGATGACATTGTAATTCTGTCAGAGACAGCAAAGGACCTGGAATAGCAGTTGAATGGAATAGACAATCTCTTGAAAGGAGGATATAAGATGAACATCAACAAAAGCAAAACGAGGATAATGGAATGTAGTCGAATTAAATCGGGTGATGCTGCCGGAATTAGATTAGGAAATGACACACTTCAAGTAGTAAAGGAGCTTTGCCATTTGGGGAGCAAAATAACTGATGATGGACGAAGTAGAGAGGATATAAAATGTAGACTGGCAATGGCAAGAAAAGCGTTTCTGAAGAAGAGAAATTTGTGGACAAGAAGAGAATAGAAATGTGGTGCTACAGAAGAATGCTGAAGATTAGATGGGTACATCACATAACTAATGAGGAGGTATTGAATAGAATTGGAGAGAAGAGAAATTTGTGGTACAACTTGACTATAAGAAGGGATCGGTTGGTAGGGCATAATCTGAGGCATCAAAGGATCACCAATTTAGTGTTAGAGGGAAGCGAGGAGGGTAAAACTCGTAGAGGGAGACCAAGGGATGAGTACACTAAACAGATTCAGAAGGATGTAGGTTGCAGTAGGTACCGGGAGGTGAAGAAGCTTGCACAGGATAGAGTAGCATGGAGAGCTGCATCAAACCAGTCTCTGTACTGAAGACCACAACATCAGCATCTCACGCTTAGATTAACCTCTGATCTTACAACGTTAATCACTAAAATATGTTACCTAGACAAAGGTATTTCTAGAATTTCACTACTATACATCGTTTTCTGGTGTTGCGATTTTCTTCAGTCAATGCGTTTCTGAAGAAAGATACACAAATATTCAGTCAGACCTTGCTATGATTTCATATTAATGTAAATATGGGCAACTCACTTTAAAAATTAAAAAAATGCAGAATACTGCATTTCACAAGGCTAAAAACACAATGTCCTATCACTACAGTATCAGTGAATTACAGTTGGAACCAGTCAACTTGTACGAATAGCTGGAAGTAACAATTTGTGGGAGTTGGTGGGGAATGATCTCACGACTGCGCTTCAGTCACAGGAAAGGGAAGCGTGTTTCTTCAGAGTGCCTCTCATATATTTGTGGTTACAAGGATAAGTGTGATGCCCCGGCATTTATTGCAGCAAATCGCACATTAAGGCATAAAAGAACCCATTGCTGACAGTAAAAGATCGCCAGAAATGTGCAAGTGAAGGGAAACAGTAGAAGAAGCGTTTCTCCCTGAACGGCGGTCTCAAAGTACACTACTGGCCCTTAAAATTGCTACACCAAGAAGAAATGCAGGTAATAAACGCGTACTCATTGGACAAATATATTATACTAGAACTGACATGTGATTACGTTTTCACGTAATTTGGGTGAATAGACCCTGAGAAATCAGTACCCAGGGCAACCACCTCTGGCCGTAATAACGGCCTTGATACGCCTGGGCATTGAGTCAAACAGAACTTGGATGGCGTGTACAGGTACAGCTGCCCATGCAGGTTCAACACGATACCACAGTTCATCAAGAGTAGTGACTGGCGTATTGTGACGAGCCAGTTGCTCGGCCACCATTGACCAGACGTTTTCAGTTGGTGAGAGATCTGGAGAATCTGCTGGTCAGGGCAGCAGTCGAACATTTTCTGTACCCTGGAAGGCCCGTACAGGACCAGCAACATGCGGTCGTGAGCCACGGGTAGAGCCACGGGTCGTAACACATCTGAAATGTAACGGCCACTGCTGAAAGTGCCGTCAATGCGAACAAGAGGTGCCAAGGCGTGTAACCATTGGCACTCCATACCATCACGCCGGGTGATACGCCAGTATGGCCATGACGAATACACGCTTCCGTGCGTTGACCGCGATGTCGACAAACACGGATGCGACCATCATGATGCTGAAAACAGAACCTGGATTCATCCGAAAAAATGACGTTTTGCCATTCGTGCACCCAGTTTCGTCGTTGAGTACACCATCGCAGGCGCTCCTGTCTGTGATGCAGCTTCAAGGGTCATCGCAGCCATGGCCTCCGAGCTGATAGTCCATGCTGCTGCAAACGTCGTCTAACTGTTCGTGCAGATGGTTGTTGTCTTGCAAACTTCCCCATCTTGTGACTCAGGGATCGAGACGTGGCTGCACGATTCGTTACAGCCACGCGGATAAGAGGGGTGTCATCTCGACTGCTAGTTGATACGAGGCCGTTGGGATCCAGCACGGCATTCCGTATTACCCTCCTGAACCCACCGATTCCGTATTCTGCTAAGAGTCACTGGATCTCAACCAACGCGAGCAGCGATTTCGCGATACGATAAACCGCAATCGCGATAGGCTACAATCCGACCTTTATCAACGTCGGAAACGTGATTGTACGCATGTCCGCTTCTTACACGAGGCATCACAACAACGTTTCACCAGGCAACGCTGGTCAACTGCTGTTTGTGTATGATAAATCGGTTGGAAACTTTCCTCATGTCAGCTCGTTGTAGGTGTCGCCACCGGCGCCAACCTTGTCTGAATGCTCTGAAAAGCTGATCGTTTGCATATCACAGCATCTTGTTCCTGTCGATTAAATTTCGCGTCTGTAGCACGTCATCTTCGTGGTGTAGCAGTTTTAATAGCCAGTAGTGTATTTTACTATGAAATGAAAATTGACCTTTGACGTAACTTTCAGAACCTAAGATTTGTACAGCGAAGTTGGCGACTGCTCTTACTTTGGATACAGAGCGGGGCTCCCTACCGCTACACACAGGTGACATTGTGCCTCTGGCTGCCCTTATAGCGGCAGCACGGGTCTGCCATCTGCCTCTGCCTGCCCTAACAACACGGGCCGGCAGACCTCAGAGCGTTGCCTGCTGCAGAGCACCGGCCTGTTCCCCCACGCAGCCGCGGCTACTGTGCGCACCTCGCCTGCTGGGTGTTACGACGCAGCCGGCCGGCCGCCTCCGTGGGCAAATCCAGCCGTGCCGCCCTGCCTGAATGGAGGCTCCGGCAGCGGAGGCGGTTCGCGGGAAAAATGCAAATCGCCAAAGCACGTGTTTCGCTCTGCCGACTCGCGGCAAAGTGTGGGCAGCGCACCGAGCGAGAACTACGTGCAAACACGACAGGTCGCTCTCACACACAGCCGAACTTCGCAGGCTGAAAGGGGGGTAAAAATAAAAGGTCGCTTATTTTGGCTTAGGTGCCAACACTCATTAGTTCCCGATAAAATTACGGTTAAAGTTTCGACGCGACTTCATTAGTACACTCTCGCGGTTAAAAGTCGGTACCGCAGCGGCTAAGAGCACAGTTTATAGTGCAGGCAACCCGCTTGCAAATCCATCCGTATGTTATTTTTCTCTTGTTGTTGCGGGAATATGTGATTATAGTATTTATTCTCATATAGTGAAATACAACGGAAATATGGACAAAAGCAATAAGCATTTCAGATCTTATTACAAATACATTTTACATCATAAATTTTATAATCTCACGTAACTAACAGTAACTAAAAATGAAGAAACTTTTAAATTCTAGTATTCAATTTTTTGTTTGATTTTTGCATTACCTGGGATCGTACCACGCATAAAAATATTCAAAGCATAAATACACTACTGGCCATTAAAATTGCAACACTATGAACATGACGTGCTACAGACGTGAAATTTAACCGGCAGGAAGAAGATGCTCTGATATGCAAATGATTAGCTTTTCATAGTATTCACACAAGTTTGGCGCCGGTGGCGACACCTACAACGTGCTGACATGAGGAAAGTTTCCAACCGATTTCTCATACATAAACAGTAGTTGACCGTCGTTGCCTGGTGAAACGTTATTGTGCTGTCTCGTGAAAGAAGGAGAAATGCGTACCATCGCGTTTCTGACTTTGATAAAGGTCGGATTTTAGCCTATCGCGATTGCGGTTTATCGTATCGCGACATTGCTGATAGCGTTGGTCGAGATCCAATGACTGTTAGCTGAATATGGAATCGGTGGGTTCAGAAGGGTAATACGGAACGCCGTGCTGGATCCCAACGGCCTCGTATCACTAGCAGTCGAGATGACAGGCATCTTGTCCGCATTGCTGTAACGGATCGTGCAGCCACATCTCGATCCCTGAGTCAACAGATGGGGACGTATGCAAGACATCAACCATCTGCACCAACAGTTCGACGACGTTTGCAGTAGCATGGACTATCAGCTCGGAGACCAAGGCTGCGGTTACCCTTGACGCTGCATCACAGACAGGAGCGCCTGCGATGATGTACTCAACGACGAAACTGGGTGCACGAATGGCAAAACGTCATTTTTTCGGATGAATCCAGGCTCGGCTTCCAGTATCATGACGGTCGCATCCGTGTTTGGTGACATCGCGGTGAACGCACATTGGAAGCGTGTATTCGTCATCGCCATACTGGCGTACCACCCGGCGTGATGGTATGGGGTGTCATTGGTTACACGTCTCGGTCACCTCTTGTTCGCATTGACGGCACTTTGAACAGTGGACGTTCCATTTCACATGTGTTACGGCCCGTGGCTCTCCCTTCATTCGATCCCTGCGAAACCCTATATTTCAGCAGGATAATGCACGATCGCATGTTGCAGGTCCTGTACGGGCCTTTCTAGGTACAAAAAATGTTCGACTGCTGCCCTGGCCAGCACATTCTCCAGATCTCTCACCAACTGAAAACGTCGGGTCAATGGTGGCCGAGCAACTGGCTCGTCACAATACGCCAGTCACTACTCTTGATGAACTGTGGTATCGTGTTGAACCTGCATGGGCAGCTGTACCTGTACACGCCATCCAAGCTCTGTTTGACTCAATGCCCAGTAGTATCAAGGCCATTATTACGGCCAAAATGTGGTTGTTCTGGGTACTGATTTCTCAGAATCTGTGCACCCAAATTGCGTGAAAACGTAATCACTTGTCAGTTCTAGTATAATTTATTTGTCCAATGAATACCCGTTTATCATCTGCATTTCTTCTTGGTGTAGCAATTTTAATGGCCAGTAGTGTATTCAGAGCAGCACGAAAAATTTACGAAGGCACGTATGTTACAATCAGATTCTGGGGAGTGAACATAGTAAAGCAGCCTCGCCAATGTTGTAAGCCTTTTGGCGCTGTATACTTGTATACAGGTCATGCTACGCCGTTACCCAGGAGCTGTCGACGTGTATACACGCACCGCTTAGGATTTCCTACAGAGCTATGGACGTTTGTATATGTCCTGAGCTGCCGACCTCTCCCTGCTGCCGACGAGTTACTTCAATATCTTTGTGAATAACAAAGTTTCCAGTGTCTATCATGTAACGTAAGTCTCATTGCTTATTATCATTTGCAAAAAAAAAAAAAACTCGTTTGGATATATTGAATCTTTATGAGATATAAAGCCTGTTACGGACACATGATTCGCAATGCGCAATGACGTGCATTAAAGCGTCGCGCGCTACCGTCCGCCGGATATAAGACCCAATTACTCCGAAACGAAATGAGATATCGTTCTCCTCGCAATTTTAAATAGAATTTCGATATATTATCTACATTTCAGTCCCTGCAATGTATCAGCGAAAGTCAACTATACGTAAAGTTTGCGCAGTGCGTTTTTACCTCTGGAAACCCTCTAAAATTTCGTGCAATGTTACACTTAATTTGATGCAGCGCACGAAGTACTATGGATTACGAAAAGAAATTCAGTTGTTTATCGAGTAAAGGTATCAGACTGCAAAAGTTGATTAAGGATCAAGGCCTGTATTTTAACTGCAGCGCTTCTATTTGCGATTTCTCTTTGCTGTGCGATGGCACTTCTGTAAGCCTCGAAATGTAATTCTTCACCCATCGATAAAATAAAATTATACGTGACAGGGTTGACACGTCGATATACACTTTGGTGGAACTACTTTTTAAAGAACACGTCAGTATGCCGATTTCATCGTTTGAGCGATCGTTTTGCAGACCCCACGAGTCAATAATATACAGAACGGTTCCATTTTCACGTAATGTAGCAAAATTTTGTCCAAAAACTGATGACAGGTTTGTTTTGTCAGTTATCCACATTTTGTGCCTGTTGTGTACACATTCTAATGCCGTTCCATTAATTGGTTTCCGTCTTGTAATCTAGGACCAAATTTGCCCTGACTTCTTGGAGACAAACAAAAACTGTTCGTCACAGTTTTCCGGAAAGAATCAATCCGTAACAATGCGAAAGCTCCAACTTTCGAGCAAATGCTTCAGTGTGCGTGGTTTGCCGCGAAATTATCTCCAAATTGTAAGTCGTTAGGTAGTGTTAACGAAGTTGCTCTTCCTAAAGATATTCACACTACGAAATCTAACTGCGTACGTGCCGTTGAAAGTCCTAACGCAAACCGTTCAGAACTTATGACGATTTTATTTCATATAGTTCAATAATTGTCAACCTGTATATGTACACCTGATAAACACACGCTTTTAATTAACTACCCTACATATACAGTAGTGAATGCTTCAGCAAATATTCTGTTGTCATTTTTTGTTATTTTTCCTTGGCCTCTCCTAGTTAATCCTTCGTTCAGACAGCTTAGTTATCGATTCTTCGTCAGTTATCTCACAACGGCAAAACATAGTGGAAGGTAACATAACCTGAAGAAAGCTTTCTAAGTTCCTTTAGTTTCCTAGACCAACCGATTTCGTGTTTTATATCCCGTCACTTAATGTTCTCATATCTTCCCCCACTACTTGTATGTAGTCTGTTGCTATTTCCTCAAGCTCATTCTTCTCTTGTTGGTTCGTTAAACAGAATTAAGTGCAATGTAAAAAATGGTTCAAATGGCTCTGAGCACTATGGGACCTAACTTCTGAGGTCATCAGTCCCCTAGAACTTAGAACTACTTAAACATAACTAACCTAAGGACACCACACACATCCATGCCCGAGGCAAGATTCGAACCTGCGACCGTAGCGGTCGCGCGGTTCCAGACTGTAGTGCCTAGAACCGCTCGGACATAAGTGCAATGTAACTTAAATATTTCTTCCAGTTCTGACACAAGGACAATAGCAGAAGAGTTAAGGCTATGGGCTCGTATTCGTGAAAGGAAGGTGACAAAAGCTTTTGATGCAGCTCTCCATGCTAATCAATCCTGTGTATGTATCTTCATCTTGTCGTTACTGTTGAACAAATACCCGTTTAAACCTCCTTATTGTACGGTTGGGTTTGTCTCGCTCTATAATTATTACACTCCCCACCGCCCTTTCTCTCTGACACACACACACACACACACACACACACACACACACACACTCACTTCCATGTATTACATAACTGGCAATTTTTTGATGCCCTAGGATGTGTCACATTAATCGATTCCTTCTTTTAGTCAAATTTTGTCACAAATATTTTTTCCTCGTTCGATTCAGTAGCTCCTCATGGGCTACTCTGTCTTCCCATCAAATCTTTAGCATTCTTTTGTAGTAGCGCATTTCCAAAGATATTCTCTTCTTGCCTGAACTCTTTATCGTCCACGTTTCACTTCTGTAAACGGCTGCAGTCCATGCAAATGTCTTCGGAAAAGCCTTTCCAACACTTAAATTTATATTAGATGTTAACAAATTCCTCTTTTTCAGAAAGTCTTTCCTTGTTATTGCCACTCGGCATTTTTATGTTCCTTACCTATCTATCATCAGTTATTTCGCTGCCAAAAAGTAATTCTCGTGTACTGCTTTTAATGTCTCATTCATTAATCGTACTCCTCAACACCGCCGGATCTCTTTCGACAACATTGCGAGGTGCCGGGGCTAGCAGTGTATTTAACACTAAATTCTAGAAGCTACACATGTAAATGATGCTCTAAGCCCCCCCTATTCTAACTCCGACTTTTGCTGTTGCACAAGGATTAAAAATATACGCGAACTGACTGTAATCAACCCTGCAAGTGGAGTAGAAAAGAGTTTGGCACCTGCAATAATTTAATTTGATAAATAAGTTAAATAAACGAAGGTTTCATTAACATAGTGAGGAATTATAGGTTTGCTCTACCGATTAACAGAATGAAAGTTCTGTCCAAAAATAACAATATGATTTATTAAGACTAAACACAAAATAATAAAAGAAACACATGAAATATTTATAATACATCAAATTGGCTCAAATTGGAGACTCATACAAACACTGTAAGGGTGAAGTTGTCCCTAAACTAGATCGTGAGGTTTAAGACGAAGTGGTATGTGGAGCCAATTCCTTGCCACTCAAATCTCAAGAGAGACACACAGCTAACCCAATAGTAATTGCTGCTACTCAAGACAGAACAAAGTTAGAAAAAGACGAACAGGCGCGCTCTGCTGAGCTCTGATTATCACCTAGGAAAATTCCTATCTGCCGGTGCTGCGGACATACATTACCAAACTGTCTTCTTAACTGCCAGAACACGATCTGGCGTCTCGTAGGCGATGGCTGGTTGCTTCGACGTCCTCGACCGAAAGGCGAGAGCCGACTACCTAGAGCACCCGTACAGGCCGAACACACAACATTCCCGCCCCCACGACAGTGGCCGTGGTTAAACGTTCCAATCAGCAACTCGAAAACCGGCGGAAAATTCCACTCCATTGCCGGAGCACTACCATTCCACCAATGGAGATTCTTGGCGCCAATTTCTGTGCTGATCTTGCTACGTCACGGAGCTATGCCCTGAGCAAGCCAATCACAGTTACTATTTTGCAGAAAGCGCGGGAATTTTCCCGCCACAACTGCCTGGGTACACAAGTCATTCCCACGCCTCGCTGGTAGCCCGCCAGAAAGTGTTTTCGCTAAGATTCTGCAAAGTAACGGAACCTCTAGCCCAGCCGCTACTTCAAACCCCTCCGGGCGTGTCTTTTGACAATGTCGGCGTCTGCAAAGCATTCATTCGACTTCCTCGCACCCGTCGGCTTAACCCTCTCCAGTTCAACAGAGCCCGCCTGTCACCGGACCACCCGGGTGACGAGAGACGCTGCGTGGGAAGTCCGCGTGTGAAGGAATAGCAACTTTCCACCGCATGCAATTAGAGAGGAGAATCGTAAGATAGAAATATGAGAGGGGGCTCATGCCACCTCTCATTGCCCCTACGCCATTTTTAGATTGTAATTGGTGGGCGGTTGGCTCACTTAGGAGCAAGGTAGTGAGTAAATCGCCCAAGAACAATCTCGCAAACTGACTCCACATGCCGCACTCTATAAAGAAAATCACTGCAACTGAAAAATGCAGCTCATAGAGGGAGGATTATTTATGATGTAGCCAACTTCACCTTCTTAATATGGAACACTAACACTCACATCACACATCCATACCCAGGGAGCCCCTTCCAAAGACCGATTCACACAGACATTCACGCTCTAAATATGGCCCGGGCATCTGAGCCAAATATGGAGCAGTTTATTCTTTACAATCAGAGTTGGAGTGCTCCGCAATTAAATGCCCAAGATGTTACAACAATTTGTATCATTAAACTAACCTGAACTCACTCACACATGATACTATTTAAGTTAACAATTTCTTTGTGAGCTTTCAGAATCTAATTACAACCTCCGATTCATTCTGTCTCCCTGCAGCAAGAATAACCTTTACAAAATGTTCCCTGAACTGATGGTCCATTCACAATGACAGTGGTGGTATCTGCTTCAGTTTATGGGGACTTCAGGCACACTGTTTGCATACACACAACAATAAATACAAAATACAAAAAAAACACGGTGTGGAGAACAATACAGTAATTTGTAATAAGAATTACAGTGTAAAACACAACACATACAAAGCATAACATACATTACAAAAACAACATTAGAGAAAGAAATTTAAGAAAGAAAAGAAAGAAAAAAAAACAAGGTTCATGTGGCATCAAGTTGTGCGTGCACATTGCACAATGTTCACGACTGTGCTGAGAATGAGGCACTAAATCACATTGTTAGAAATAATCGAAGCACTTCACAAATTACACCTTACTGACATCACATTGGGCTAAACGTCGGGTGTTGTTGCTACGTTGTTGCAACGGCAATAGTGTATGCTGGAGCATCTGCAGTACTCTGTTGAGATTGGACCAAGACCCACGCATATGATGACGGCAGTATGGTAGGAAGACACAGTGATAGGCTCTCCTCACGTCGATTAATTGTCTCTGAGGTCTACTTGTTGGGACACATCACTAGTCTAGGCCTCTTCTCTCGCTGGACAGTACTTTATGTTTCCCAATATTGCAGTTCGACGAGGGATGATGGCACGTGGAGTGACTCCACAAGCGTGTGAGGTCATCCATACAGGATCGAACTAGGAGCGACGATTGCTAAAACTGCTCTCTAATAGAGAGGAGAAGTTAGAAATGAGACCATACATTTGTTAGTGTGGCACAATACTGCTTTGTGTATGCAGATCGGCCAATGCTAGTGAGTTGTAAAAACCCAAACAGGTGAGTATATAGCGTCCCTTTCTGTCCTGAGGCACATGAGGCGCAGGTTCTGACACGATATGTGATCTTCTTCGTGTACTCACGACAACGTGGTCTGCCGCAGGGAATCCCTCCAAACGGCTGCCGCGTCCGGAGAGCTAGCAGGCTGTCGCGTGTGGGTCGCGTGTCAGTGTCAACGGCCAGCCCCACTTTCGCTTGTGGCCCGGCGAGGGCTGTCTGCCGCCTAATCCCTCAGGTACACGGCCCGGTGCTGTCAGCTTGTAGGACCGGATGCTCTCCCGCCCTTCACGTCAGGTAGCGCGCTGACGCTTTCTTCTTGCAGGTAGCCGATGACCTCCGGCTGGCCCCTGCATTGCCACGATCCCCGTCATCTGCACAATTCTTACAAAAATCTTATGCCTAACTTTTCCCCATGACCTTCTATGTTATAATAAATTTACATCACGATACATTGATGGTCTGTCATTTCAGACACTCTAATTTTAATTTTACAGTTATTTATCTGTAGCTATCATAACAAAAATCATGGAAATAATTTATCTTGATATTTGTGTAGAGACCGATCTCACTATTGTACATGGTGTGTGACGCTATATTGGATGAAGAACTAAATGTGCGGGCCCGCACTAATATTACTATTAATTATATAGATCGACAGTAGACATGCTCAAGAATTAACTACCATTTGCCAACGATCTGCATTCTATGTCTTTTAATTCAATTATGTTGTTATGCAGGTCTAAGTTTTACTGTGCTATAAGGAACATGCAACTATGCTACTTTCGCTCGCCCGTCGTCCCTCCATCTCGGGTCTGTGGTTTGGTGACCTGAAAAATAGCATCTCAACAGGCGTGCGCCACACTTGTGGTAGAAAACCCCCACAATAATAATCTAGTTATTGTTAAATCCTACAGTTTAACTTATCCTAGTATATCGTACTTTCCCTTTTATTTATTTTTTTTTTTATACAATACTCTTACATAATTCCTGTTACGCTGAGATGTCTCGCTGCTCACCGCTATTGACGACAGTGATGTGCGCGCCGTACGAAATGGCTCTCTGAGCACTATGGGACTCAACATCTTAGGTCATAAGTCCCCTAGAACTTAGAACTACTTAAACCTAACTAACCTAAGGACATCACACACACCCATGCCCGAGGCAGGATTCGAACCTGCGACCGTAGCAGTCCCGCGGTTCCGGACTGCAGCGCCAGAACCGCTAGACCACCGCGGCCGGCTACGAAATGGCCTCCGAGTTCTCACTACGCCTCACTGAAACTCCAGAGACTGGGTTAGCCATGGCTATACAAGACAATAAATTTATAGTTGCAACTTCCTTTTCTATGTTATGCAGTATTCGCGATCAAAGCACACCTTTCCAGAGGCAATGTAATATGACCAAGCCAGGACTGGTTCCTGTTGAGGATTCCGTCGCCCACCACACACCAGCTACACAGTATGTCACGAATTTCCAAGTATAATTCCTTGGTTATTCATCTGTGACAGTCACAAGCAGCACGCTAAATCCCCAACCAGCACATTGGCATGGTAGGCTTTATGCCCGCATTTCTACCGTCTAGGCCCTAGGGCACCATTGGAGTCAAACGCTCACAGGTTCACCCAGACTTGCAAGACAACGATGCTGGCGCATCACTGTAAAAACTATACTGCCCATATTCATCATCGAAATCACGCAATATACCACAATCTTGCAGTGCACCGACGCGTGCCTGCAAGCATTGGTATGAACGTCTCACGAACTGGTTGTGGCCGCTTTGGAGCGTATCACGACTTCTCAGAACGCTTCTAAGAGCACGTTCTTGTATGCGCCCGTTTGTGCGACATCTCCTCACTCATCATTATCCCTCAACATGGACACCAGATAGGAAAGGACAAAAACATTGCTCATGGAAAGGTAGTGTCTCCTACTCCATCGACATTGGAGATCGCGAACATAAACAAAAAGAGGATAGCAGCAGTAAATTCTTATGCAAGACAACGCAGCGTGTTAATACTATAGCAATCTTGATATATTAATGTAACGATTATTGTTCCCCGAAGAAAGGTTCATATATTTGCCTATTCTACTATGTACGCCACTTAAACTACCATTATTCCACGAACTTCTTTCTGTGAGAGATGTGGTGGAGTCCTATGGACTAGCGCCAGTCCCTTGTCAGACTCCCCCTCCTCTGACGTGCATTAGGATTTGCAGGTCTAATTTCAATCTCCTGGTTCTCCTGTGGTCCTTGATTTCGCTCTCTCCAGTTACGGTCGCTTTGCCGTTCGTTATTCCTCCTGTCCCAGATTCCTTGTCTAGATTGACCCTGTTCCCTGACGTTCTGGTTTCCGTGTCTCTGGTTTCCATAATCTTGAATTGCGTAACCTTGATTTCCGTAACCCTGGTTTCCTAACTGACGAGCGCGATTATGCGATCTGTTGTCGTCTGCCCTTGCTGGCCCGTGGTATTTGTTATTTTGCGCCTTCTTCCTGTCCTTTGCGTCTTGTTTATCGAAGACTACTTCCAGTTCGCGCAATAGACTCTTGAATGCTTCTATGTCAGATCCACACTTGCCGACAAGTGTCTGTTGATACCTAACAGCCAATTTGGAAAAACAAAATTTGATGATTTCTCCCTTGCTATATGGACTATCTAAAAATTGATTCTTCTTGAGTAAATCATCAAAAAATTTGGTTGCGCTCCTTTGCCCGGACACTTCCAGTTCAGGACAAAATATTATTTCCTCTTTAATCCTGTCTTGCGTTTCCTTTGACCAGTAGATCCCCAGGAACGCATCAACAAATTCCTGATACTTCTGACACGTCGCTGTCACACCCCGCATCTTTTCCGCGGCTTGGCCTTCGATGTGTCCACACATGAATTCTAATTTTGCCAGGGTTGGCCATGATGACGGTAATGAATTTGTAAACTGCATCACCCAGCTCTTGGGATGCACCGACCCTCCATTATCTCTGAACTTTTGGAATTTTAGTATTGACAGGAAGTGATTGTGATCAAAATCCTGTCCGATCCTCGCACTGGTGTTGTCACTCGTTTCCGATACTTGCACGTCTGCTGAGTGTCCTGATCTATCTTGCTGATAACTGTGATGTGCTACCTCTGTATCACAGTGGAAGTGGCACTCAGCATTCACTCTTCTAAGTGGGCTGCAATTATTGGAGCTATTACTCGCTGTTTCTGCGTGTGCATTGTTCGTTCCGCACGCTGTCACTGGGCTAGAGCACGGCGGGCTTTTCCTCGGAGACACAATCCTGTGTACTCCATCATTGGTATCCGAACGCGCAGTGCTCGTGTGCCCGTTTCGCTCTAGTTTTGCTATCCGACTCTCTACTTCTTTCATTCGTTTCGTGATGTTCGTAACCGCAATATTACCTTGAGTCTTTAAGGCCGCTAGGGATTTTGAGTGGACTTGTGTCGCACGTCGCAAGCGCCCTGCGAGTTGAGAAGTTACTCTTGCGATTTTCATTGCCCCTGTTGCTGCAGTTTTGGCTAGGCCTGCTACTTTTTGTGCTACCATTGACATTTGTTTTGCTTCTCCACATTCTTTCTTTATTGTTAATAATTCCCCACGAATTTCCCCTATATGCGAAATTATTGCCTCCGTGTCCTTCTTACGCTGTTCGTCAGCTTCTTCTTTCTCCTTCTTACGCTGTTCGTCAGCTTCTTCTTTCATTGATCGTAGGAAGCTCAGTATTGGGTTAATGTCATCATTTTGATCCTTGTCACACATGGGTGATGTAACTCTGGACACCTGGGCGCTAGAGCTCTGACGTGGCCGAGCTGGCCCCTGTCTGCTCTCGTTCGTTTGATTATAAACCTCTACTACCGTCTCGACCTGTGTGCCTGTCTCTGTTTCATCCTCTACCTCACTATCATAATCACGGCGGCGACGTTGCTCTAAGATCGCGTCCAAATCACCTTCCTCATCGATGACCCTGTCGTCCTCTCCTGCTAAAAATGTGCCCATTTCATCTCCGAACCTATCCCCGTCAGTAAACTGCCCCTTATCCATTATGCAATTCTCTTTTGGTTTAACTTCGCTCGATAATAGTCGTGCCTTACTTCTCGTGACCATTCATGAAAAACAATTTTATCTAAGATGCACAATAAAAATAATCTACTCCATATATTCTTCGACATAGACACAAAATTTCAACAACGCCATTCCAACGCTGTAACTACATGCACAGAAACTGCACACAAACCCGACAAAGTGTGAAGTGGTACGGACACCACATCAAAGAAACATATAAAACAATGAACAAACAAACAAATATAGACGCTGAAAACAAAAACAGTAAACATGCGCCGCTACTTAAAAACTAATCGCGGAACTACAAGAAAAACAAGTTGGGTATTACTCATTAAAAAAAAAGAGAAAAACAATTGAATGTTCGTACTAAGAATCCTGTTGGCTTATCAGTGATTCACAGGAAAGATCCGAGGCTAAGGGTCGCCATATTATGCGAGGTGCCGGGGCTAGCAGTGTATTTGACACTAAATTCTTCTTGAATCTACATATGTAAATGATGCTCAAAGCCCCCCCTATTCTAGCTCCGACTTTTGCTGTTGCACAAGGATTAAAAATATACGCGAACTGACTGTAATCAACCCTGCAAGTGGAGTAGAAAAGAGTTTGGCACCTGCAATAATTTAATTTGATAAATAAGTTAAATAAACGAAGGTTTCATTAACATAGTGAGGAATTATAGGTTTGCTCTACCGATTAACAGAATGAAAGTTCTGTCCAAAAATAACAATATGATTTATTAAGACTAAACACAAAATAATAAAAGAAACACATGAAATATTTATAATACATCAAATTGGCTCAAATTGGAGACTCATACAAACACTGTAAGGGTGAAGTTGTCCCTAAACTAGATCGTGAGGTTTAAGACGAAGTGGTATGTGGAGCCAATTCCTTGCCACTCAAATCTCAAGAGAGACACACAGCTAACCCAACAGTAATTGCTGCTACTCAAGACAGAACAAAGTTAGAAAAAGACGAACAGGCGCGCTCTGCTGAGCTCTGATTATCACCTAGGAAAATTCCTATCTGCCGGTGCTGCGGACATACATTACCAAACTGTCTTCTTAACTGCCAGAACACGATCTGGCGTCTCGTAGGCGATGGCTGGTTGCTTCGACGTCCTCGACCGAAAGGCGAGAGCCGACTACCTAGAGCACCCGTACAGGTCGAACACACAACATTCCCGCCCCCACGACAGTGGCCGTGGTTAAACGTTCCAATCAGCAACTCGAAAACCGGCGGAAAATTCCACTCCATTGCCGGAGCACTACCATTCCACCAATGGAGATTCTTGGCGCCAATTTCTGTGCTGATCTTGCTACGTCACGGAGCTATGCCCTGAGCAAGCCAATCACAGTTACTATTTTGCAGAAAGCGCGGGAATTTTCCCGCCACAACTGCCTGGGTACACAAGTCATTCCCACGCCTCGCTGGTAGCCCGCCAGAAAGTGTTTTCGCTAAGATTCTGCAAAGTAACGGAACCTCTAGCCCAGCCGCTACTTCAAACCCCTCCGGGCGTGTCTTTTGACAATGTCGGCGTCTGCAAAGCATTCATTCGACTTCCTCGCACCCATCGGCTTAACCCTCTCCAGTTCAACAGAGCCCGCCTGTCACCGGACCACCCGGGTGACGAGAGACGCTGCGTGGGAAGTCCGCGTGTGAAGGAATAGCAACTTTCCACCGCATGCAATTAGAGAGGAGAATCGTAAGATAGAAATATGACAGGGGGCTCATGCCACCTCTCAACATCCCATTATCCTTGTTTTGCTTTTTCATTCTGTATCCTCTTTTCAACACACCATCCATTACGTTCAACTGCTCTTGCAATTTGTTTGCTATCCCTCACAGAATTACTATATAGAGTGTTAAATCTTTCACTTTTCGTTACTTATTTTTTCATCAGTAGAACAATATATTCTGCAAACCTGGCAATTTCAGTTATTTCACCAATCCCTAATCTTTTTTTTTTTTCAATCTATTGTCATCCAATTACAACTTAGAGAGTAGAGCTAAAATGACTTTCCAAATTCTTGTTTGTGCCCTTGACAAAGTTCAACATTATCATTAATAACATTATCTCGTTCTATCAAGCCGAGAGAAGCCTTCACGAACACTGCTCCTCGTCGATATATTGGTGCAGCGTCATCTTACATCTTCCGAAGCGCCAGAAGTTCTCGCGAACCTTAGAATCGGCCGGTAGCGGGAAGTTCGTTAGAAGACGATTAAATCTGGGCACTGCATTACTGCCGGCGGCAATTAATACTGATCGATCAGGGGACCGCTGCAAGATGGATGGAGAGGAGGACGAGTTTTAGTAGGGCGGCCTCGCTTCCGCTCCAGCCTCCCTGCAGGCCCAAGTCTGAGGGCGGGTGTCCTGGAGGCGACATAAAGCGCTGCTCGTTAATCTTGGTGGCGGCGTATCGCCGCTCCCATCTAGCCGCGATCCTTCACTGTCCCTGGCTTTTTCTCCGCCTCTGCTGCTACATTATTCCGCAGTTCGGCTTTCGCGTATAGCTGTCGAAGACGCGATATATTCAACGTTGCGCGCTCAACTCTGTGAAAGTTACTCCCTTTCATCCCGTGGGATCTTCTTTGTGTATTTCATAGTATAGTTGGAAACGTTTACATTCGTATAAATATTAGTAGTTCATGAGATACATTAGTGTCACGACATAAAGTATCTAATTCCGAAATAAATGTATTATTTGCAGCTTTAAAAATTTATTGTTGTGGTCTTCACTACATAGACTGCTTTGATGCTCTCCCTCTCACCGGTTTTTATCCTCTCCCCCCCCCCCCCCCAATACTTCCCTCTGATACTAAACTGACGATTCCTTGAAACCTCAGATTGTGTCCTATCAACCGAAACTTTCTTTTAGTCAAAGTATAGCACAAATTTCTTACTGTATTCAGGTCTTGAATACCTGCATAATTTCAACCCCCCGCCCTCTCCCCGACACACACACACACACACACACACACACACATACACACGACCAAATCAACGATTCCTTAATGTCTCACGACGTGTCTCATCAACCGATTCTTTCTTTCAGTCAGGTCGTGCCAAAAACTTCTTTTCTCCTAATTTAGATTCAGTACACCGAGCGAGGTGGCGCAGTGGTTAGCACACTGGTCTCACATTCTAGTGCACGACAGTTCAAACCCCCGTCTGGCCACCCAGATTAAATTTTCAGTTATTCTCCTAAATCGCTCCAGGGATATGCTGCGGTGGTTCCTTTGAAAAAGGGCATGGCCGTTTTTCTTCCCCATCCTTACATAAGCTGAGGCATTGCTCTGTCTCTAATGACCTCATAGTACTGACAGGACGTTAAATACTAATCCCTCTCCCCCCCCCCCATCTCCTCGCTCCTCGATTCAATACCTCCTCGTCAGTTATCCGATCTACCCACTTAAACTTCAGCATTCTTCTATAACACCACACTTCAGAAGCTTCTGATCCCTTTGTGTCAGAACTGCTTATCGTCCACGTTTCACTTCCGTACACTCCAGACAAATACCTTCAGAGAAGACTTCCTAACTTTTAAAATAATTTCAATGTTAATAAATTGCTCTTTTTCATAAATGCTTTTCTTGATTTCTGTCAGTCCGCATTTTGTATCTTCTCTGCTTCGGCCTTCGACAGTTATTTTTCTGGCCAAATAGCGAAACTCATATACTGTTTCTAGTTTCTCTTTTCCTAATCTGATTCCCTGAGCATCGCCTGATTTAATTCGACTACATTCCATTAACCTCGTTTTGGTTTCGTTGATGTTTATCTTATATCGCCCCTTCAAGACAATGTTCATTGGGTTCCACTGATCTTCCAACTGCTTTCCCATCTCTGAATAACTGTCAAATGACGAAGACGATGTGGCATCCGATATGGACTTTGTAGGGGAGCCAGTATTAGAATTTAAAAGTGCCTTCGAAGACTTGAGATTAAATGAGGCAGAAGGGATAAATGACTTTGCATCAGAAATTATTAAATAATCGCGGGAAAGTGGCAACCAAACGACTGTTCAAGTTTCTTCTAAAATCTGGAGAAATAAAAACAAAACAAACAAACACCGTCCGTACAGGTCTTGAAGCTCCAACGGTTCCGACCGTCCGCCGTGTCATCCGGAGCCCTTAGGCTCCCGAACGTGGTCAGTTATCGTGATCGGTACCGCTACTTCTCAATCAAGTGGCTAATCTAGAGAAATAACAACAGAAATTCCGGAAAAATACCTTTCGAAAATGACAAGTGCAGATGAGTGCGAGAACTATTGCACAGTCAGCTTAATAGCTCATGTATCCAAGTTGCTGATAATAATATCATAGATATAACTGTGGAAAAGTAATCACAAAATCTGTTAGATGACAATCAGTTTGGCTTTAGGAAAGGCAAAGCAACTGGAGATGCAGTTCTGACGTTGCAACTGAAAATGGAAGCAAGACGTACGAGAGATCTACACAAGTTCATTGGATCTCTGGACATGAAAAAAACCTATCGAAAGTGTAAAATGGTACAAGATGTTCTAAATTATCAGGAAAACAGGTACAAACTTTAGGGAAAGATGGGTGTTTTGTAATATACTGAAGAAGCAAGGTGGAAAAATTAGAATGCAAGACGAAGCGCGAAGTTCGCGAATGAAATAGTGTTAAACGGGGTTGCAATCTTTCTCCCAGCTGTTCACCCTGTACATCGTTGTTGGAATGGCAGGAATAAATAATATAGTTTGCGGAATACAATTAAAATTCAGACTGCAAGATTATCTAAGATGAGATTTGTTGATAACATTTCTATCCTCATTAAAGGGAGGAGGAAGTACAGGAATACTGAATAGAACGAAAAATTTATTCAGCACAAGCACTTGTCCCTGAAAATTAATTGAGGTTACATGAACGAACATGTGTCGTAGCCGCTACCCTATACCTAATTCATCCGGGACGGATCTACAGCAGAATCCTGTGGGAGTACCCCTAACAGACACCGCATTAAACGGAATTTGGTGGGCGGGACGTGTGGTATGAGAAGCCCGCACTCCGCATAAGGGGGAGAAAAGGTTAATTTTATTCACACTCTCGCACGTGCAATGGACTACTGAGATTGAATAGAGGGGAAATTTTCTGAATTGAAGAGGAGAGAAATAAGCAGTAGCATAATATTTATCTCTCATGTAGTGGAACAAGAAAAAAAAATTAGGAAGAGGGGCTAATACATTAATGCTTGGAAAATGGAGTGCTCCTTTACACACGACTGCAGGAAACGCATGTGCACATGCCGTGTTGAATTGAGTAAGATGCTGGAAGTAACGACGGAAATTGAATCAATGGGAACAGTAAAAAGTGAAGGAGCCATGTCCTCTATGCATCCATTACCGATCAGAAAATAGCTCAGGGGATCTGGTAGAATGTATCACACATAATCTATAGAAGGCAGAGCTAAGAAGAAGGGGGAGACGAGGACAAAAGGGACAGCAGCGCCTTCTGCCTCAAGTAAAGCACACGCCTTCAGAAATATCATCACACGCTTTGTCGTTACGGTAAATTGAGTGAATTATGAACAAGCAGCAAGCGAGAAATAGATTAAGGGTCACGCAGAGTGGCCAAGCGGTTTGAGGCGCCATGTCACGGATTGCGCGGCACTTCCCGCCGGAGGTTCGAGTCCTCACTCGGGCATGTGTGTGTGTGTGTGTTTGTGTTTGTGTGTGTGTGTGTGTGTGTGTGTGTGGTGTTCTTAGCATAAGTTAGTTTAAGTAGTGTGTAAGTCTAGGGACCGATGACCTCAGCAGTTTAGTCCCTTAGGAATTCGCCCACGTTTGGGCGTTCTGATGGACACTGAAACCGCACACTTGGGGTAAACGGTTTATACGACGGTAGTACGTAACTATAGTGATCCACTCGAATAGATTTGGAAGAGGAATGAAATAAACTTAAGCGATAAACTAAAGGTGAGGAAGGAGCTACAGCTGAGAATAGAGACAACACTGACAGGTGCCATTAGGACTGAGGGTGCAGTGTGGCTCAACGAATAAGCCCTCGACCTACAAACAGCATTATTGGAATTCTCATCAAAACTTCACACACAAAATGAACATAATGATTTATCGCAAAAAGAGGCAGATAGTGGTGCTGATTCCATCAACAAAGATTAATTTTATCGCAAACTGCATCGAGACTCCCCTAAATGAGTGGTGTTCTCAGGACATGGTATTCAAACACCAACAACTGGAACAAAATTGTCTTAAAATGGCCACCTCTCTGCCTCCCTAAAGCGTGAGGCCGTTCCTTCTCCCATGCTGCTCGGAGAGGCTGCTGAGAACCAGTGAGGGCAAACGAGACCAGAAATTGAAATTTTATCGGTAATGCTACCCCATCACGGCATGTGATTCACTAGTCCTGTTTGAGCAAGCTACCTAACGGTTGTAAAGAGTCAGCAAAATGAAGGAAAACCGGGATGCCAATCTTCCATAGAAGTGCAGGAAAAAGATCCTCTCTGGCTGAACGAAGAAGTTTGAAGCTAACCTCTCGTTACCGTTTAGAGACAAGGATGGGTAAAAGGCTACACTACGTGTCCGCCATCAGACAACAAAATAGAGAGTTTACGCAAAATCTTTCGTAGTGCGAGCAGAGGCTAACAGACCTCTCAAAGTGTAGAAAATAAGGTTAACGTTACAATATCATATAAATCAATTGTTAAAAAATGTGCGTAAGAACGAATTACTACATCCTTCTGACAATCGATTCAGAGTAAATAGAAGGAAGACGACAGTAATGATGAACAGCAAAAATGAGATTTGTGAGAAACTTGCCATCAAACTTGGGAACCACAAAGTAGACGAAGTAATTCTCCCACCTTCGAAGCAAAGTAACGGATGACGGACGAGGCAAAGATGACAAATGGTTCAAATGGCTCTGAGCACTATGGGACTTAACTTCTAAGTCATCAGTCCCCTAGAACGTAGAACTACTTAAACCTAACTAACCTAAGGATATCACACACATTCATGCCCGAGGTAGGATTCGAACCAGCGACCGTAGCAGTCCCGCGGTTCCAGACTGTAGCGCCTAGAACCACTCGGCCACCCCGGGCGGCCTGACGGTATCAAACATTGGCTTTAATTTGAGAAAGAAATTTCAGAAAGAGCACGTTTGGAGTACAACATTCAATGGATGACAATCATGGAGTGCGGTAGCACTCGAAAAGATGAGATCCGAAGCGTTTGAGACGTGGCATTGCGGAAGGTTGTTAAAAATTAGGTTGACTGATAAAACGGATTTCTGCAGAATCGGCGAGTAAAGAAACATGTGGAAAGCACTGACGAGATGAAGACAGGGTGACTGTATTTGTGGTAGGACATCAGCAAATAACTTACATGGTACTAGAGCACGCTGCAGAGGATAAACTGTAGCGGAATCAGAGATTGGTATATATACAAGAAGTTATGTATAAGCGCCACTTATAAACGAGGGAGTTGACACAGGAGAGGAAGTCGCGACAGGTGGAATAAAATCTGCCAGAGGACCAATGACCCAATATATATTGAGCAAGCAAAAATTCATGGGATAGCGATTTGCGCATATACAGATGGTGGTAGTATCGCGTACACAAGATATAAAAGGCCAGTGCATTCGCGGAACTGTCATTTGAACCTTGGTGATTCATGTGAACAGTTTTCCGACTTGATTATGGTTGCATGACGGTAATTAACAGACTCTGAACGGCAGTTGGAGCTAGACACATGCGACATTCCATTTCGGAAATCGTTAAGAAATTCAGTATTCGGAGATCCACAGTGTAAGGATTCTGCCGAGAATACCATATTTCAGGCATTACAGTGACAACGGACAACACAGTGGCCGATGGCCTTCACTTAACTACCGAGGGCAGCGGCGCTTGTGTAGAGTTGTCAGTGCTAACAGACAAGCAACACTGAGTGAAATAACCGCAGAAGTCAATGTGGGACATACAAGGAACTTATCCGTTGGAACAGAGCGGCGAATATTGGCGTTAATGGGTCTAAGGCAGCAGACAGCCGGCGCGACTGCCTTTACTAACAGCACTACATCGCCTCCAGTGCCTCTTCTGGGTTTGTGACCATACTTGTTGAACCTTAACCGACCGGAAAACCATGGCCTGCTCAAATGAGTCCCGATTTCAGTTGGTATGAGCTGATGGTAGGGTTCGACTGTGGCGCAGACCCTATAGTCACGGACCCAAGTCATTAACAAGGCGCTGTGCAAGCCTATGATGGCTCCGTAACGGTGTAGGCTGTATTTACGTGAAGTGGACAAGGTCGTTTGGTCCAATAGAACCGATCGTTGACTGAAAATGGTTATGTTCGGCTGCTTGGAGACCATCTGCAGTTATTAAAGGACTTCATGTTTCCAGACAACGATGGAATTCTTATGGATGACAATGCACCATGTTACCAGACCACAGTTGTTCACGATTGGTTGGAAGAATGTGCTGAACAATTCGAGCGCATGATTCGGCCACCGAGATCGCCCGACTTGAATTCCACGGAACATTTATACAACATAATTGAGACTCATCCGTTTGCGTGGGCGGGGTCAGCTTTGTATTTTCAAATGGGAACCCCCATTTTCATTGCATATTGGTATTCTACGCTGAAAAATACGTACGGTTTACTCAAACCATTGCTTTTCATTAGTGGTAGATGGAGCTGCAATCGACAAATATCAAGTGTGCCTGTTTTTTCAGTTAATAAGCGACGCATTTGATTGTCCATTTCATTATGTTCCAGATTCTCTCATGTTCAAAATTTAATGTTAAACATTTCATTGTACATTACGATGTGGTTAGCCGTTTCAGTGTCTGGTTAGAAATTGCGTTCAGCGTGATCCAGGAACAACAACGTGGATGTAGTAAGTTTTTTGTTCCATCGGGTTGCTTGATATCTGTCAGCCCCTTGCCTCTCACCATTGTAATCTTTGATTTACCGAGTTTCCATGAGCGGTGCGCCTTTCACTACTACTTCGTTGGCATTGTACCTTATTATAATGGTTTGTATTCCGCCGGCAGCCGCACAGCGACCAGTGCGAGAGTTACAACGGTTGGATGGAAACACACGCCGGAATCAGACATCCTCATGGCGGCATTGGAGGGCGCCACCGAACTCAATCATTCCGGTGGTTTAGGGACCCACCACAATCAACCCCGTAGGTACCAGAAAACTACGTTACCACACAGGTAGCTTATTTGCCAGAAATCTCAATGTCTACCGTATTACTTGTACTGTACAATGACATTTAGTACATCAAGTGACGTTTAAAGACCAATATCAGCCGTTAGGACGTAAAGGTTTACATTTATATCGTAAATGAAAAGAGGGTCCAAAGTGTCGGTTCTTAATTGCAAAAACAGGCACACTTGGTATTTGTCTATTACAGTGCCATCTACCATGCACTGAAAACAACCGTTCGAGTAAACTGAACGTATTTTTTGGCGTAGAATCCGAATACGCAGTAAAAATAGGAGGAGGGCTGTTCCCATTTGAAAATACAAAGCTGACACCGCCACACAGGAGGGATAGTTCAGAGGCGACCAGTTGCAGCACAGACATTTCCCATTTACGATTATTCAACATTTGACCAAGAACATTTTTTTTTTTTTTCGGTATGATGCGTCGTTTTCGACATATATAATTGACTCCAGTTAAAACAAACACCCGGTATACCGTAATTAAAGCGTGCACTAGCCCGTCTGTTTTCTAAGGTTTGCGGGTTGATTAATCTCTGGTTGATAAACGTAGTTTAACCTTAACTTATTTGATCTGAAGGGTAGTTTTCAAAACGGGCACGATCGCCACATTATTCGCAAGCCTCCGAAATGCTCCCAAACGCGTCGTGATTAATACATGTAAATTTCAGTGACTGGTTACTTTCTGGGATTTTTCTGGTATAACAGAGCAAATGAGAACTCAGAAAATAAGAAATTGTGATTATTTTTAAGCCCCTTACACTTCCCTTCCGTAGTGATGTCATGTTTACGAATATGGTTCAAATGGCTCTGAGCACTATGCGACTTAACTTCTGAGGTCATCAGTCGCCTAGAACTTAGAACTAATTAAACCTAACTAACCTAAGGACATCACACACATCCATGCCCGAGGCAGGATTCGAACCTGCGACCGTAGTGGTCGCTCGGTTCCAGACTGCAGCGCCTAGAACCGCACGGCCACTCCGACCGGCATACGGATATGTTATTATTGCTTCAGTGGTTATGATACTACATTGAGGTATTCTACGCCGGAATATCTCAGTCATTTGTGCTGGCATAAACGAAACAGTGTCACATACAGGACACAATGGTTTACTAAAAAGGCACCTAATAAGGATGTTAGTATTCTTAATAAAATATAGTATGACCAAACAAAAGTGTGAGGAAAAATGTATTCAGCAGTTCGTAATAACGCAATGTAAGACGCAGTGACCTCATTAGAAAAGTATCCTAAATTAGTCCGTACACAGAAAACGTATCTGAAACGATAAACAGCCAGCAGAAATTGGTACTGAGGCAATTTTTGGGTCAAAGGTGGCGTTGCGACGAATTTGGTGTTTTTTAATCCGTATATGCTTAGAATGACTATATCAACACTGTATTACGATGTTTACGCTGTACCATGTGCTTCCGCCACCCGCTACGTACCGACAGAAGGCGTTTACTGACGAGTGCCATGTTTTACTGTTAAACAGCTTGTTCTCCCAGTAATAGCTCGTGTAATGTAGCTTTCGAACGTGTTCACTGACAGCAGAACATCTGAATTGCTGATTTCCAGATAGAGACCGTACACAGCCGAGCAATGCTTGTTGAAGTCTCAGGGGTTCACCCCTATGCATCTATTCATATACCGCGCCTAACCAACAGCAAAGATGTTACCAATGACTAAAATATTCCGGGAAACTAGAAGAAAGTTATTTGGCATTTACACCTAAAATATGAGAGCGGCAAGTTCTAGTTAGTTACAAGTATTTATAAATAGCATACATGATAATAATTGAACATCAAAAAGCAGTGAGCGAAATTTGTCGTGTAAAATTACTAAGTGCCTTCTTGTAATCGTCAACATACGCGGCGATATTAATATCTGAAACAACAGACCGAAAGTATGATTGGTATTACGTTGACATAGAATATATACTGACCAGAGTAGGCGACCATCGGCCATCAAGGAAAGGCTCAAAAGTGATACCTTAGCCGCTGGTGTAGCTTTATCCAGACCAGTACAGTAGCCACCAGTCTGGTTCAGAGTCGCTTACTCATCGTTGTTCACTTAAGAGTTTGATTATTGCTACAAAGGTTTTCTAAGTCCCAGGTTGATTCTGACAACAACTGCATAACTATCGAGTTGTGTTCGACTTTCAAGCATCTTGACACTTAGGTTCAAATGGCTCTGAGCACTATGGGACTTAACATCTGAGGTCATCAGTCGCCTAGACTTAGAACTACTTAAACCTAAATAACGTAAGGACATTACACACATCCATGCCCGAGGCAGGATTCGAACCTGCGACAGTAGCAGCCGTGTGGTTCCGGACTGAAGCGCCTAGAACCGCTCTACCACAGCGGCCAGCTTCACCCTTAGGTACACCGCTCACATCGAGGCAGCTGCTCTGTATACTCTAGATGTAAGATTAAGATCGGCATTGACTACATTCTTCCACTCACTAGCAGACGTCTGTTTTAGTACATTGTTTCAGAGATACTAGTATACTCGACTCTAAAGGTGAATACACTTATCTTCCACAGCTCGGATAAACCGTTGATTTCACTCACGACAGCAAGGAGGAACGTGTGTGTATGCTGCCTATTAAATGCCAACCACAAACTCAAGAGATATGATGTATTAACGGACCATGTATAGACAACAGCAAATAATCCATCGACTGAACAATTAACATAGTGTTGTTTGACATCAGTATTATAACTGGCTGTTGCAGTCTGAGCAGCGTGGAGAGGCTGATCCTGAAGTGCTCTTTCTCTGTGGTGAAGATATTAGCGGAACAGATAAATGATCTGACAGGTTGTTAGAGATGTAAAACTCATCCTCACCCATGAAGAGCGTTCGAATGGTGTGAAAAGAGAGATAAAGAGATTAATTATTGTAAGATGCATTAGTGGATCGATCTAATTGCATTACCCATAGGTATGTGAACAATATACTGTAACATTTTTCAGAGAACTAACAACCAAGCAAAAGATTTGCTGTTATTTCATGCATGATATTGTAAGGGCACACTCCACCTTTACGTCTGTGACTGCATTGCGATTAGTTTTTCATGGTGGGACAGTTATCGCAGCCTTTTGCAGTACTGAGGTTCAGCAGCAGTGCCTGTCTGTTAAGTACCGTCATTTTGTAATGTTTCAGCTTGAGTTTTTCCACAGCTCTGTAAGCAAATGTTACTGAGACACCAGTGTGAATTGTTAAATGGCGCAACAATACTGATACTTCTTTCCAGTCCTGTTCCTAACTCGTACAGTTTATGCTTGGCTAAAGTCGATATGGCATTTGCCACAAAATCCGTGCAATGGGCCAGACGGTATACACTACCTAATCAAAAGTATCGAGACACCCCTATGTACTGCGGAACTGACCACAGCAAAATTTGTCGCTCAGGAGAGTTAGTGACTTCGATCTGGACTAGTCATTGGACGTCACCTGAGTAACATATACCTCAGGGACATTTGAACCGTTGTAAATCTGACCAAGTCGATTGTTGGTGACGTGACTGTGAAAGTCGAAACATGAAGGAACAACCACAGCTAAACCAAACCTATGTAGATATGACAGAAAGGGCCTCTCGAGCAGTGCAGACGGTGGTTGAAAAAAATCGCATGTAATCAGCAGAATCAATCACTCGTGAGTTGCAGAATGCAGAAGGCAGTCCAGCACAATAAATGTGCGTACAGAGTTAAAAAGAATTGAGAACAATGCTCGAGCAACTCCAACAGTGAAGTACACACACACACACACACACACACACACACACACACACACAAGATAATGCTATATGTGGAAGGCTAGAATGCATTTTGCAGCATTGAGTGCTGTTTGCAATAGAGGAACAGTTCGGAGACAATGATTGCTTGTGTCAGCATGACAATGGACCCAGTCATGAATTAGAGCCCGTGAGACAATGGTCTGGGGACCATAGCGCTCCTGAAATGCAGTGACGTGTCTAGAGTCACCACGTGAACGCAATGGAACACCTTTGGGATGAGTTACCCTTTACTTTACTTCAGACGCCGGTGTTCAACATCATTACCTGTTCTGGTTTCTGCTCTTGAGGAAGAAAGGTCTGCCAGTCGTCTAGAAACATTCAGATACATAACTGAAAATGTTTCTAACAGAGTTTAAGCCTTCATAAAGACGATAGTGTCTGGATACTTTTGATTAGATGTATGGTCACAGACATGGCTTAGCCCTTTGATGCTGTGGTCTTCAGTCTGAAGACTGGTTTGATGCAGCCCTTCACATTGGTCTGTCCTTCAAGAGCCTCCTCACTTCGACATACCTACTCCCACCCCCAACCAATTAAACTTGCTCTCTTTAGTCGAGGCTTGGTGTCTCTCTACAGTTGATATCCCCTCACACTTCCACCCATTATAAAATTGACGATACCTTATTTCCTCAGCCGACGGTCTTCCTGCAGTGGCAACACCTGCTCCCGTCAGACCAGTGAAGTTAAGCGGTGTCGGGCTTGGCTAGGACTTGAATGGGAAACCATCCAGGCCTGCTGAGCGCTGCTGGCAAATGGAGTGCACTTAGCCCTTGTGACGCTAATTGAGGAGCCACTGGACTGAGTAGCAGCAGTTCAGGTTACGAAAACTGACAATGCTCAGGAGAACAGTATGTCGACGATATGCCCCTCCTTATCCGCATCCAGTGACGCATATGAGCATAGAATGACATGTCGATCGGTCGGTACCGCTGGGTCTTCCGAGGCCTGTTCGGACGGACATTTGTTACCTCAAGATGTGTCTTATTAAACTATTCCTTCTCTATGTCAATTTGTAGTGTAAATTTGTTCTCTACCCAGTTGAATCCTGTTCTTCTTCATTACCTATGAGATCTACCCACTCTTCAATTTTCTTCTTAACTAATTATCGTCAGCATTTCACCTGCATACAAGGCTATACTCCTGACACACACCACCAGAAAGAACTTCTTCGCACTTAAGTTTTTTATTAGAAATACAATTTTTGCAATTACAGTTACCCATTGCGTATCCTCTCTACTTCAGCCATCGTCAGTTCATTTGAAACTCAAATATCAAAAGACATCTACTTCCTTCAGTGTCTCATTTCCTAAAATAATTCCCTCGGCATAGGCTGCGATTCGAATTCGATTAACCTCCATTACCGTTGTATTACAGTATACATTCCTTACAGTCGCTCCTACAAGTGGTTTACCGTCGCAGACAGAATTACAGAGTCAGTATCAAATTTCAAAGCCTTTATTTCTTCTCCGTGAACTTTGATCACCTTTCGATATCCCTTTGATGTTATGGTAGCAAAATATTCAGTTGTATTTAACTGTTTTCCTCGTATTCTGGTAGTCCCCTCATAAGGGTGGTCACAGCTTTAGCACTTCACTGCACTCTCGTATTTCTGCCGCGCGGATAGGGTGACTTCGTTCAGGATTTATTAGTACCGAAGGACTGCGCAAAACCAGAGACTCTACTAGCGCTATCTGAACTGACGCCCGAGCAGGAAAAAGTCCACCTGAAATGCTTGTCAGGATGTCGGCTGACAACCGGCGCGGCTCAGAGGTGGACACTAAACTCGGAAGCGGCTAGCGTCTGTGATAACAGCTGCAAACGGGTCCTCCGAAGCGGGAGGCTGACGGGGAGCGGTGAGAAAGAGAAAGAGAGAGAGAGAGAGAGAGAGAGAGAGGGGGGGGGAGGGAGGGAGGGAGGGAGGGAGGGAGATGGCCCGGTGTAATGCTCGTGGTACAGGGGCGGCCTCTTGACGTGGCCGGCAGCCTGTTTGTGGGGGTTTTAATCCGGCGGCCTGTGCTCTCTGGGGCTCTTCGTGTGTGGGCCGCTGCCTCTGCGCGGGACGCGGGATTATGAGAGGCTGACGGGACGACTCCGGACTGGCGGCGCGCTTCTCAGGCTCTGGAGACTTGCCCTCCCGTTCTCATTGTGAGGGGCTCCTACGCCACGGCTACCGTTCACTGGCTGGACACGCAGTGACAGCCTGACAGCTGACGCCTAAGCCGGCCTACAAATCGCGTTTCCTGACAACATCTCAATGTTGTTGTAAACAGCCGCACGCGGACCATTGTTACCGTGCTGTTGGGAAGGAACAGCTGGAACTTGTAATACAGTATTCTCTGTCCCAAATAAACTAGATTATTACCGCTCGTGCGTTAGAACTGTCAATAGAGAGAGGATCTGATCGAATACCTACCGCAGGGAGGTCACTGTGATCTTCACAGTCAGCCGCGCTAACGCCGCGTTCGAGATTCGGGGAGGCGCGCGGGCCCCGAAACATATCTACCCGGCCGATAAGCGACGAGAGCCATTCTCTCCCTTGAATACCATAATGCTTAGTTATCGTCCAAAATTTGCAAATATGTTAGGATGGTGCATAAGTTCGTAGCGCTTTTGTTTTGTATGTTGCTGTGGGTTGTGTTGTTGTTGTTGTTGTTGTGGTCTGCAGTCCAAAGACTGATTTGATGCAGCTCTCCATGGTACTCTATCCTGTGCAAGTCTCTTCATCTCCGAATAACTACTGCAACCTACATCCTTCTGCACCTACTTACTGTATTCATCTCTTGGCCTCCCACTACGAATTTTACCCTCCACGCTTCCCTCCAATACTTTCGTGATTCTTAATGCCTCAGAACGTGTCCTACTTACCAATCTAGTCAAGTTATGCCACAAATCCCTCCTCTCCCCGATTCTCTTCAGTAACTCGTCATTACTTACGCAATTTACCAATCTAATCTTCGGCATTCTTCTGTAGCACCACATTTCGAAAGCTTCTATTCTCTTCTTGTCTAAACTATTTGTCGTACATGTTTCACTTCCGTAAATGGCTGCACTCCGTGCAAATACTTTCAGAAAAACTTCCTAACACTTAAATCTGAGTCTACGTTAACAAAATTCTCTAATTCAGAATCGCTTTTATTGGCATTGCCAGTCTACATTTTATATCCTATCTACTTCGAACATCATGAGTTATTTTGCTCCCGAAATAGCAAAACTCAGCTACTACTTTAAGTGTCCTATTTCGTAATCTAATTCAGCCAGAATCACATGGTTTAATTGGACTACAATCCACTATCCTCGTTTTGATTTTGTTAATGTTCACCTTATGGCCTCTTTTCAAGACACTGTCCTTTCCGTTCAGCTCCTCTTCCAAGTAATTTGCTGTCTCTTACAGAATTACAATGTCGTTGGCAAACCTCAAAGTTTTTGTTCCTTCTCCACGGATTTTAACTCCTACTCAAAATTTTTCTATTGTTTCAAATGGCTCTGAGCACTATGGGACTTAACATCTATGGTCATCAGTCCCCTAGAACTTAGAACTACTTAAACCTAACTAACCTAAGGACAGCACACAACACCCAGCCATCACGAGGCAGAGAAAATCCCTGACCCCGCCGGGAATCGAACCCGGGAACCCGGGCGTGGGAAGCGAGAACGCTACCGCACGACCACGAGATGCGGGCTTTTCTATTGTTTCCTGCTTGCTCAATACACAGATGGAATAACTTCGGGGATGCGCTACAACCCCTCTCACTCCCTTCACAGCCACTGCTTCCCTGTCGCGCCTCTTGACTCTTGTGACTGCCATTTACAAATTGTAAATAGTCTTTCGCTCCAAGTATTTGACTCCTGCCATCTTCAAAATTTGAAAGAGAGTATTCCAGTCAACATTGTCAAAAGCTTTCTCTAAGTCTACAAATCCTAGAAACGTAGGTTTGCCTCAACGTTACCTATCTTCTAAGATAAGTCGTAGGGTCAGTATTGCCTCACGTGTTCCAACATTTCTACGGAATCCAAGCTAATCTTCCCCGAGGTCGGCTTCTACCAGTTTTTCCATTCGTCTGTAAGGAATTCGTGTTAGTATTTTGCAGCTGTGACTTATTAAACCGATAGTTCGATAATTTTCACACCTGTCAACAACTACTTTCTTTGGGATTGCTATTATTACATTCTTCCTGAAGTCTAGAGGTATTTCGCCTGTCTTACTCTCCAGATGGAAGAGTTTTGTCATGGCTTGCTCTCCCAAGGTATCAATAGTTCTAATGGAATGTTGTCTACTCCCAGAGCCTTGTTTCGATTAGGTCTTTCAGTGCTCTGTCATATTCTTCACGCAGTATCGTATCTCGCATTCATCTTCATCTATATCCTCTTCCATTTCCATAATAATACCCTCAAGTACATCGCTCTTGTACAGAACCTCCTATGTACTCCTTCGACCTTTCTGCTTTCCCTTCTTTGCTTAGGACTGGTTTTCCGTCTCAGCTCTTTGATATTCATACAAAAGGTTCTCTTTTCTCCAAGTGTGCTTAATTTTGCTCTAGGCAGTTCCTATCTTACCCCTAGTGATACATGCTTCTATATCCTTACATTTGTCGTCTAGCCATCTTGGCTTAGCCATTTTGCACTTCCTGTCGATCTCATTTTTGAGACGTTTGTATTCCTTTTTGCCTGCTTCGTTTACTGTATTTTTATATTTTCTCCTTTCACCAGTTATACTCAATATCTTTTCTGTTACCCAGGGATTTCTACTAGCCCTCGTCTTTTTACCTATTCGATCCTCTGCTTCCTTCACTATTTCATTTCTCAAAGCTTCCCATTCTTCTTCTACTGTAATTCTTTCTCCTGTTCTTTTCAATCGTTCTCTAATGCTCTGTGTGAAACTCTCTACAACCTGTGGTTCTTTCAATTTATCCACGTCCCATCTCCTTAAACTCCCACCTTTTTGTAGTTTCTTCAGTTTTAATCTACAGTTCATAACCAATAGATTATGGTTAGAGTCCACATCTGCTCCTGAAAATGTCCAACAATTTAAAGTATGGTTCTAAATCTCTGTCTTACCATTATATAATCTATCTGAAACCTTCCAGTGTCTCCAGGCACCTTCCACTTACACAACCTTCTTACAAGATTCTTAAACCAAGTGTAAGCCCTGATCAGGTTATGGTCTGTGCAGAATTCTACCAGGCGGCTTCCTCTTTAATTCCTTACCCCAATCCATGTTCACCTACTTCTTTTTCTTCTCTTCCTTTTTCTACTATCGAATTTCAGTCCCCCACGACTATTTAATTTTCGTTTCCCTTCACTGTATGAATAATTTCTTTTATCTCATCATACATTTCTTCAATCTCTTCGTCATCTGAGGAGCTAGTTGGCATATAAAGTTGTACTACTGTGGTAGGTGTGGACTTCGTGTCTATCTTGGCTACAATAATGCGTTCACTATGCTATTCGTAGTGGCTTATCGGCGTCCCTATTTTTTAATTCATTATTAAGCCTACTCCTGCATTATTCTTATTTGATTTTGTATTTATAACCCTGTAACCACCTGACCGGGCCAACAGCCTTGCCGCAGCGGTAACACCGGTTTACGTCAGATCACCTAAGTTAAGCGCTGTCGGGATGGGCTATCACTTGGATGGGTGACCATCCGGTCTGTCGAGCGTTGTTTGCAAGCGAGGTGCACTCAGCCCTTGTGAGGCAAACTGAGGAGCTACTTGACTGAGAACTAGCTGCTTCGGTCTCGGAAACTGACCTACGGTAGCGAGAGCGGTGTGCTGAGCGCATGTCCCTCCATATCCGCATCCAGTGACGCCTGTGGGTGAGGATGACACGGCGACCAGTCGGTCCCTTTGGGTCTTCATGGCCTGTGCGGGAGGAGTTTAGTTTTTAGTTTAATTCACCTGACCGGATGTCTCGTTCATCCTGCGACGGAACTTCACTAATTCCTACTATATCTAACTTTTACCTATTCCTTTCCCTTTTTAAATTTTCTGACCTATCAGCCCGATTAAGGGCTCTGACATTATACGCTCTGATCCACAGAACATCAGTTTTGTTTATCCTGATAACGACGTGGCGACAGGAAGGGCATTTGGCGACCTTCTGCCACTAACATTGCGAAGCCCAGGTTAACATACCGATCATGGGATAAGGGTTAGAAAAAAGGAGATGGTAGGACCATTGTATGAACCTGTCCACAAGTCGGAGTCACAAACGATGGCGGTCGAGTTTAGGCGTTCTCTGGGCATCTACGTCACGCATTCTTCACAACCAATGAGCGTTCAGTAGTGTTCTCAGCGCACTGCTGTGAATGTCGTCGTCAAGGCGAGTATTAAACGTTAATGTAGCGATTTATTTAGCGAATTCTTATTCCATTTGTTTCGAGTTGTCACGGCTGCTGCTGGTGGTGGTGGTGGTAAGCGACAAATTCTGCACGAGCAAGCGACAGACAAAATTTTGAGTACACCCGCTTTCTTCAAGCGCAGAGCACGTGTACGTGCTTAGCGCAACTGTCGCTTGGAACCGACGACAATGCAATTTCCGTCCGCGTCTCGAGCTGCACGAACCGCCATCGTTCGTGGATCGGAGTATAAACGTATAAGATGGCTCAGCAACAGTGGTATGGAGTCTTCGTGAATTTTCTCTGGATATCAGCATACTAAGGCAGGCAACAAAATGGGTATGTCGGCCTCCTCCCTTGGGATGTAGCCGACAGCAGGTCTTCAACCATCCCATTTAACTGCGATTAATTAACTTCACCCTGATTACTGATACCTAGAAAAAGGACAGTTGATTTATCCGAGGCATATTGGCCAAAACGATATTCAGAAGTATACAAGTAACACCAGACTGACAATATATTATTCTGTCCAAGTGGAGACTTGATTAAATGAATCATAATTCTATACTTCAATTCAAGTTTTTCAACTGAAAGATGGTTCATTACTGCCCGTACTTCAGCGAAACACTAATAAGATAAGGAAAAAAACCTATTGTCAGCTCTAAAGCGGAAAAATTAATGTTTGAACCAGTTGATTATGATTAAAATTATGCTCACGTATCTGTTAGTTATACTCGTCCTGATGACGTCCAAATGGTTCAAATGGCTCTAAGCACTAAGGGACTTAACAACTGAGGTCATCAGTCCCCTAAACTTAGACTACCTAAACCTAACTAAACTAAGGACATCACACACATCCATGCCCGAGGCAGGATTCGAACCTACGACCGTAGCAGTAGCATGGTTCCACACTGAAGCGCCTAGAACCGCTCGACTACTACGGCCGGCTCTAATGACGTCAGTCACTACTCGCCCAGAAGCAAGTTTTGTAAGTAGAGTATAGTAAAGTTAGTTAAATGAAAATTTAGAATATTATAATTTGGAATTACTCAATATCGTGGTTAACAGACTGATAAATGTACGAGTAATAGCTACACGTCTCGCTGTAAATAATGAAGCTGTGTTCTCCCACTGTAACTATCACTTCCACGAATTCTAACCGATGAATCTCTTGTTAAAATTGGTCGCTTGTTCTCTTACTCTTGCCCGTACATTCGACTTTTCAGATAGCTTTAATAGCTTTTAATCTATCTAATAGGTACTGATGCTTCATTCGATAGCAATTTCATTTCAGCAAGCAGGTTCAAATATGTGTATGTTATAGTACTTGTGTCGAGATGTGAGACACTTGCCCAGGACAGACAAGTGTAGAGTGCTGTCTCAAACCAGTGTTCAGACTGAAGGAAACAGCAAAAGCAATTTTCTGTTCCTTTCTTTACGAACGTGTTCTTATGATGAAGACTGTGCAAACGTAAAACGCTTTGTTTGTTTGTTTTTTTCTAGGTTGCTGTGGAGAATCTCTTCGCTCTAAAGGAACCGCCGAACATCTGTATCTCGGAACCTTCAGGCCATTTCGGTACGTATAGACCTTATTGTCAGTAATTTATAAATACAAATTGTGGTTGAAGTTGACGATGCTTGGAAAACTAACCACCGGTAATCAGTGGTTTTGATGTCTGATGGTACATTCGGTTCTCCCGTTCTGCGATATAGTGGTTGTGCAGTATTATCATTATGGGGATATCTGTGTTTAAGTGGTCGTCATCACATCATGGTGGCCACCAGGACAACTTCTATCTCTTTCAGATCGACCTGGTTACAATGAAAAACATTAGAGATTTTTCTACAATATTCTCGAGCTTTTAAGAATACTCTGGAAAGTTAACGAATTATTTCGAATGTTATATAATGTGCTGGAATATTCTGGAATATTCGAGAATACAAACTGGAAACGAAACATATCGCATTGATTCACAATCCGACAAAATCTTCTCCGCCTGTGAGCCGTGCAGCGTAGTACCGAAAAGTGTATCCACTTACAGGGAAACCAGGTAAACAGAAAATGGTTTCGTGGGGGAACAATTTTAGCAACGATAATTTCGTAGTTCAATAAACGAATCAGTAGATACGGATGGTGATACAAAGGGAAGAAATTATACTGAAATCCATCACTGTCCAAGACGAAAGAATGAAAGTTCCAAAAGAATTTCTTAATCGCCCCGGTATGCTCTCGCAAAAAATGCATCCCAACGACCTCACAGAAGCGTGAATATTAATCGGAAAAGAAAAAGGCAAGTCACTTTTCATACTATGATTTCTCCTCATTTCAACTAATTTGCCATAAAGATTTAAAAGGCTCCAATGTACATTAAAATTAACGTACAATATGACTATCAATGAAACACAAGAGAAAACATTCCAATGTTAATCTACATCTACATTTATACTCCGCAAGCCACCCAACGGTGTGTGGCGGAGGGCACTTTACGTGTCACTGTCATTACCTCCCTTTCCTGTTCCAGTCGCGCATGGTTCGCGGGAAAAACGACTGCCAGAAAGCCTCCGTGCGCGCTCGAATCGCTCTAATTTTACATTCGTGATCTCCTCGGGAGGGATAAGTAGGGGGAAGCAATATATTCGATACCTCATTCAGAAACGCACCCTCTCAAAACCTGGATAGCAAGGTACACCGCGATGCAGAGCGCCTCTCTTGCAGAGTCTGCCACTTGAGTTTGCTAAACATCTCCGTAACGCTATCACGCTTACCAAATAACCCTGTGACGAAACGCGCCGCTCTTCTTTGGATCTTCTCTATATCCTTTGTCAACCTGACCTGGTACGGATCCCACACTGATGAGCAATACTCAAGTATAGGTAGAACGAGTGTTTTGTAAGCCACCTCCTTTGTTGATGGACTACATTTTCTAAGGACTCTCCCAATGAATCTCAACCTGGCACTCGCCTTACCAACAATTAATTTTATATGATCATTCCACTTCAAATCGTTCCGCACGCATACTCCCAGATATTTTACAGAAGTAACTGCTACCAGTGTTTGTTCCGCTATCATATAATTATACAATAAAGGATCCTTCTTTCTATGTATTCGCAATACATTACATTTGTCTATGTTAAGGGACAGTTGCCACTCCCTGCACCAAGTGCCTATCCGCTGGAGATCTTCCTGCATTTCGCTGCAATTTTATAATGCTGCAACTTCTCTGTATACTACAGCATCATCCACGAAAAGCCGCATGGGACTTCTGACACTATCTACTAGGTCATTTATATATATATTGTGAAAAGCAATGGTCCCATAACATTCCCCTGTGGCACGCCAGAGGTTACTTTAACGTCTGTAGACGTCTCTCCATTGAGAACAACATGCTGTGTTCTGTTTGCTAAAAACTCTTCAATCCAGCCACACAGCTGGTCTGATATTCCGTAGGCTCTTACTTTGTTCATCAGGCGACAGTGCGGAACTGTATCTAACGCCTTCCGCAAGTCAAGGAAAATGGCATCTACCTGGGAGCCTGTATCTAATATTTTCTAGGTGTCATGAACAAATAAAGCGAGTTGGGTCTCACACGATCGCTGTATCCGTAATCCATGTTGATTCCTACTGAGTAGATTCTGGGTTTCCAGAAATGACATGATACGCGAGTAAAAAACATGTTCTAAAATTCTACAACAGATCTATGTCAGAGATATAGGTCTGTAGTTTTGCGCATCCGCTCGACGACCCTTCTTGAAGACTGGAACTACCTGTGCTCTTTTTCCAATCATTTGGAACCTTCCGTTCCTCTAGAGACTAACGGTACACGGCTGTAAGAAGGGGGGCAAGTTCTTCCGCGTACTATGTGTAGAATCGAATTGGTATCCCGTCAGGTCCAGTGGACTTTCCTCTGTTGAGTGATTTCAGTTGCTTTTGTATTCCTTGGACACTTATTTCGATGTCAGCCATTTTTTCGTTTGTGCGAGGATTTAGAGAAGGAACTGCAGGACGGTCTTCCTCTGTGAAACAGCTTTGGAAAAAGGTGTTTAGTATCTCAGCTTTACGCGTGTCATCCTCTGTTTCAATGCCATCATCATCCCAGAGTGTCTGGATATGCTGCTTCGAGCCACATACTGATTTAACGTAAGACCAGAACGTCCTAGGATTTTCTGTCAAGTCGGTACATAGAATTTTACTTTCGAATTCACTGAACGCTTCACGCATAGCCCTCCTTACGCTAACTTTGACATCGTTTAGCTTCTGTTTGTCTAAGAGGTTTTGGCTGCGTTTAAACTTGCAGTGAAGCTCTCTTTGCTTTCGCAGTAGTTTCCTAACTTTGTTGTTGAACCACGGTGGGTTTTTCCTGTCCCTCACAGTTTTACTCCCCACGTACCTGTCTAAAACGCATTTTACGATTGCCTTGAACTTTTTCCATAAACACTCACCATTGTCATTGTCGGAACAGAAATTTTCGTTTTGATCTGTTAGATAGTCTGTAATCTGCCTTCTATTACTATTGCTAAACAGATAAACCTTCCTCACTTTTATTTATATTCCTATTTACTTCCATATTCAGGGATGCTGCAACGGCCTTATGATCACTGTTTCCCTGTTCTGCACTTACAGAGTCGAAAAGTTCGGGTCTGTTTGTTATCAATGGGACCAAGATGTTATCTCCACGAGACGGTTATCTGTTTGATTGCTCGAGGTAATTTTCGGATGGTGCACTCAGTATAATGTCACTCGATGCTCTGTCCCTACCACCCGTCCTAAACATCTGAGTGTCCCAGTCTGTATCTGGTAAATTGAAATCTCCACCTAAGACTGTAACATGCTGAGGAAATTTATGTGAAATGTATTCCAGATTTTCTCTCAGTTGTTCTGCCAGTAATGCTGCTGAGTCGGGAGGTCGGTAAAAGGAGCCTATTATTAACCTAGCTCGGTTGTTGAGTATAACCTCCACCCATAATAATTCACAGGAACTATCCACTTCTTCACTACAGGATAAACTACTACTAACAGCGACAAACACGCCACCACCGGTTGCATGCAATCTATCCTTTCTAAACACCGTCTGTGCCTTTGTAAAAATTTCGGCAGAATTTATCTCTGGCTTCAGCCAGCTTTCCGTACCTATAACGATTTCAGCTGCGGTGCTTTCTATCAGCGCTTGAAGTTTCGGTACTTTACCAACGCAGCTTCGACAGTTTACAATTACAATACCGATTGCTGCTTGGTCCCCACATGTCCTGACTTTGCCCCGCACCCTTTGAGGCTGCTGCCCGTTCTGTACTTGCCCGAGGCCATCTAACCTAAACAAAACCGCCCAGTCCACGCCACGCAACCCCTTCTACCCGTGTATCAGCCTGCTGTGTGTAGTGGACTCCTGACCTATCCAGCAGAACCCGAAACCCCACCACCCTATGGCGCAAGTCGAGGAATCTGCAACCCACACGGTCGCAGAACCGTCTCAGCCTCTGATTCAGACCCTCCACTTGGCTCTGTACCAAAGCTCCGCAGTCAGTCCTGTTGACGATGCTGCAGATAGTAAGCTCTTCTTTCATGCCGCTAGCGAGACTGGCAGTCTTCACCAAATCAGGTAGCCTCCGGAAGCCAGAGAGGATTTCCTCCGATCCATAGCGACACACATCATTGGTGCTGACATGAGCGAGCACCTGCAGATGGGTGCGCCCTGTACGCTTCATGGCATCCGAAAGGACCCTTTCCACATCTGGAATGACTCCAACCCGGTATGCACACGGGGTGCACATTGGTTTCCTTCCCCTCTCTTGCTGCCATATCCCTAAGGGGCCCCATTACGCGCCTGACATTGGAGCTCCCAATTACCAGTAAGCCCACCCTCTGCGATCGCCCGGGTCTTGCAGACTGAGGGGCAACCTCTGGAACAGGACAAGCAGCCATGTCCGGCCGAAGATCAGTATCAGCCGGAGACAGGTTCTGAAACCGGTTTGTCAGACAAACTGGAGAGGCCTTCCGTTCAGCCCTCCGGAATGTCTTTCGCCCCCTGCCACACCTCGAGACGACCTCCCACTCTACCACGGGTGAGGGGTCACCCCAATGTGGGCAGTTTCCCGGGTAGCCACAGCCGTAGTCCGATCGGGGGATGCGTGGGACGAGCTGGCCGTCCCCGACAAACCCCCGTCCGGACCCCCACAGTGATGCCCATTGGCAACAGCCTCAAGCTGTGTGACCGAAGCCAACACTTCCTGAAGCTGGGAGCGAAGGGATGCCAACTCAGCCCGCATCCGAACACAGCAGTCGCAGTCCCTATCCATGTTAAATACTGTAGTGCAAAGAACGTCTGAACTAATGTACAGAGAGCACAAACAATTCGACACCAAATTTAAACGGTTATTAAAATACAAGATTGCCTAGTAAATGCAGTAATGCTGCTACTTGCGCACTGCTGACACACTGCTCGGCGGCAGGAGGAGACTAAGCGATTTTACACTATTCAGGTACTAAAACGCGATGCTACAACTCTCAAATACTATAATACGCCCGAAATTTATGAATTAAACAATGCAAGTACCTAAAACACGCAAAGAAATTAAGAATTAAACTATGTAACAAATAAGTGAGCTAAAAGTATACGACTTGCTGCTGGCAGCTGCTTATCCAACAGCAGCAGGGAGCACACATTTAATTTGAAAGATTGGTGTTTCTCGCACGGACGACTGTATGTAGCATGTTCGCCTGCCGGGCCGCCACAAATCTTGCTCGGTTTTGCACCCTAAATCTAAACATCAAATGTAGATTATGACAACATACTATCTGTCCAAATTCACTTTTGCCAGCATTGTCAAAAATTTTAGAAAAGGTAACTTACAATCGGCTTTATAACCATCTTATCACAAATAACATACCGTCAAAGTCGCAGTTCGGATTTCTAAAGGGTTCTGATATTTAGAAGACAATATACACTTACAGTGCAAATGTACTTAATTCAGCCCGCATCTCGTGGTCGTGCAGTAGCGTTCTCGCTTCCCACGCCCGGGTTCCCGGGTTCGATTCCCGGCGGGGTTAGGGATTTTCTCTGCCTCGTGATGGCTGGGTGTTGTGTCCTGTCCTTAGGTTAGTTAGGTTTAAGTAGTTCTAAGTTCTAGGGGACTTATGACCACAGCAGTTGAGTCCCATAGTGCTCAGAGCCATTTGTACTTAATTCATTGGACAATAAAATGCAGGCACCTTGTATATTTTCTGATCTGCAGAGGCATTTGACTGCATAAATCACAATATCCTTTTAAGTAAATTAGAATATTAGTTGTAACAGGATATGCTGCAAAATGGTTCATATCTCATATCTCTGGCAGGAAAGAAATATGTATTAAGCTATGAGGCATCATCCAGCTGGGAACTAATTACATGTGGGGTCCCACAAGGTTCCATCTTAGAGCCCTTTTTCTTGTGTATATCAATTACCTTTGATCAGTAACATTACCAGATGCCAAGTTTGTTTTGTTTGACAATGATACAAACATTGCAATAAATAGAAAATCAAGTGTAGTCTTAGAAAGATCGGCTAATAAAATATTTGTGGACATTAATCACTGGTTCCTAACCAATTCTCTGCCACTAAACTTTGAAAAAACACATTACATGCAGTTCAGAACTTGTAAGGGGTGTCACACGAGTATGTGCCTAATATACGATGACAAGCAGATAGAAGAAGTGAACATTGTTGAATTCTGGGGATTACAGCTTGATAATAAATCCAACTGTCGGGAGCACACCACAGAACTGCTGAAGGGTCTAAACAAATCTCTATTTGCAATGCGAATTCTGTCAGACATAGGCGATATAAAAATGAGAAAGCTGGCATACTATGCTTACTTTCACTCCATAATGTAATATGTGATTATTTCTTGGGGTAATTCATCAAGCCAAGCTAAAGTTTTCCGGGCACAAAAACGTGCAATAAAAGTGGTATGTGGTGTGACCTCAAGAACATCATGCAGAGGCCTTTTTAGGGAACTAGGGATACTAACTACTTTTTCCCAATATATTTAATCCTTTATGAAATTTGTCATTAAAAATATATCACTTTTTCAAACCAACAGCTCAGTTTATGGAATCAATACTAGAAATAAGAACAAACTTCAAGATGATTTAGTCACGTTGTTGCTTTAATTTGCTATGAAAGCGGTACTGATAGACAATAAAAGCGGGTTAAAAGCTGTGAGCTATGTGGGGAAGTTAACCTTGCATTACTGCGCAACTGTTTCACCAGGTATCCAGTCTAGCTTACCAAATTCCCAACCAGACTAACATTAATTATAATCTTTTAATAGTCATACGACAACCGCAGATATATATATATATATATATATATATATATATATATATATATATATATATATATATATAAGAGAATTTAAATAAAAAGAAATAAATCAGTTTATATTTGGAAATTTATTTTAACATTGATCATTGAAATTTCAGCGTATCAAACTTAATTCATAACTAAACTGGTGCCTTATTTAGGATAGTGAAAATGTGAGATTGTAATCTTACGGAACACATCAAATATGGAGCCAAGATTGGGAGACTGCATACAACACTGCATTCATAAAATAACACACGAAAAACGTTGAAACATATGCAAGAGGAAATTAACCACAACCAACCGATTCAATTTTCACCGAAAGAAGTTACGAGTTACGTTCGTAGCGCAATCCTGTCCGTCATGTAATTACCACACACTGGTATACTAAATTCATACTAACTCTCTGTGAAATCTTCCCGAAAAGAATAGCTGAGGGCTACTTTGATGATTACACCACATGCTTCACGTGGTCAACTTGGTTTACACAAAGATTGTAACTCCACAATAATTTTGATAATTAAAATAAATTAGATCGAAAAGCAATTTACAAAAGAAAAACCTCGAACTGGTTACTATCGTCTTACTATTAACCTGATGGGTAAAACAATTGTATAAGCACGTGGTACTGGTCTCACAAAGTACACCCCACGTGGGTTGAACATAAAGAAAAGTTGCTATAGTGAAAAATATTGTCAAGACGAGACGTTATAATCTCACGCACATTCGCATTTAAGATTGATGATGCTAGTTAGAGTTACTGATCAACACGTGGTTCCACTTTACTCACAAAGTAGTGACAAAGCAACTGCTGGAAATATTCTGAACTTCACACTCGAATTACACTGCGTTGCAATTTAAGATAACATTAGATATTTTAGATCCAAACCTGAAATAAAGGTGATTAAATTTTCAGTTAGGCTGAACTTAAAAAATCCATTGACCTACGAACTTAGCAGAGACGCGCTTAGCCGGAGAGCTTACCACTTCAGACGCTCGCCGCGGACAGACTGCCTGGGCCCCTACCGAGCGTACTTAACAGATACAAACGGAAGTGACCAGAGAGGCAGCTTCCTATACCAACATGACAAGGTACGGACAGGACCATACTAAGAATAGAAACCTCTCTGCTTTGAGAAAGCGTAGCTACCTGTTCCGACATTGGTCCTACTGTTCTCTAGCAGACAGGCTTGTCTGCTACCATCAAGCATGCAACTAGAAATACATTTGCTCATTCATCCTCTCACACAGAAGGAAAGGGGGATGACAGTATCTTATCATATACAGTATATAAAAGAAAGCGGGTGTAGGTTCCGTATGAGACTGTGTGACATGAATTACATATAAACTGTGTTTTAAAGTGTAGTAGTGTGACAGATCGTTCTTGTTTATGTGTAAAAGTAACACGTTTCACTGCTCAGTCTCCTCCCAAATAGTCAGAAACACCACAGTAAATTTAGAAGAGGAATTTATGGCGTAGATGACAACAGATTTCAGAAACTAACATGAAAGGAATCCAACAGAGACCTTTCAACTTACTCTTGTACAAAAAGGTGTGCATTATTCAGGAACACACATTTTCAATAACTTGCCAGCAACCTTAAAAAGCTTAACAAACAATGAAATTCAGCTTAAGAGGAGCCCAAAGAATTTATTGGTGGCCAACATCTCGCACTCCATTGATGAATTTCTCAATAGAACCAACTGGTATTGAATATATATAACTTCTGCACTATTTCAGTGCAGTAATGTGTTCATTGTAATTAAGTATTGTAGTAGTTCTATTATATGTTTATTAACATAAAAATAAAAAAAATTAATTTTAATTCAATGCATTAATGCGATCTTAGTAAAGGATTGTTGTAAAATAATCCTTTCATATGGTGTTTATTAAAAAAAAGTGACGATCATTCCACTTGTGACCTGTGGAAGGTACATTAGCTTATTTGTTTTAGTTGTAAATGTTTGTCATGTGTACTGTTTTTCTGACATGTTCTACATCCTGGAGGACCTCCTCACTACGGATCAATTGGAATTAATGTAAATCTAATCTAATATTTGAATAACTTAGAGGCTACCCAAATGATGTGTTTAATTCCACTTTTTCCAAATCGGGATAAAAGCAAAGCGGATCCTGTTAAGGTAATGCGAAAATGATTAAACTTACACGTTGTTCAACGATAATAAGGAAACTGAGGAATCAAAACTAACACAATGTGCAAATGTTCCTCAGAACAAACGTCAATGCTTCCGTTTTACGGCAGAAACCAAATTTACGCAGCAGTACAGTTGGCGGATGGCTTGAGTTGGCGGTGCCATCACGGCGCAGCCCGTGCCGCAGGGCGGAGAAGTGATTTGATTAAACAGCCACTGCCAGATAAACGCCAATTGACCCATCTAGGTCGTTGACATCTCGCGCCCTCGCGGTTATTTCTTGTTCTTCTTTGCGTCCGGTGACGTAATGTGTGTTAACTAGCGCTCCAGGCACTGGCCTTCCGTGAAGAGCGCTTCACTCTTGAGCAGGGCAGCTCAGATTTTTTTCGACGCTGAGTCTATACATCCCAATAGCTAAAATTATCCAATTGCTTGTGTCCAGACCACTATTTAAACTCTTCCAGCAACTTTAAACGATAATATTTGGAGTTTTTTAATAAACTGGTGGAAGAATTTCAACACGAAGAAAGTGTTGTGCCACATAAACGAAGGTTGGTAGACGTGTTCCTCCATCTCGAAGATGATGTCTCTTCCAATGTCGCGCCAACCGCATAAGAGTGGCGCTATGAGGATTGGAATGGGGTGTGTTTAAATACACGCTGTAACGGTCGTGAGCGTTTCTTACCCTTGAGTCTGGACGTAGTGAGTTGATGTTAGTCAACAATGCTTTTAAGACGACAAAGACACCATTATCAAGAATTCACTGAGTTTGAACTAGATTGTGTAAAAGGGCTACGAGAAACTGGATGCTCCTTCCGCGATATTCTAGGAAGACTTGGAGGGAAGGTAGCGACTGTACATGGTTGCTGGCAGCGGTGGTAACGAGAATCTACGGTCGCAAGAAGACCGGGCTCCGGACGCCCAATTGGTACTATCGAGAGGGAAGAACATCGTGTTCGGTGTGAGACTCTGGTGCATCGTACTGCTTCTGCAGCAGCAATTTGAGCAGCAGCTCGCTCTACAGTGACACAACGAACTGTTACAAATCTGTTACTTCAAGGACAGCTTCGAGCCAGACGCCCTGTAGCATGCATTCCACTGACCCCAAACCACCGCCACTTGCGACTTCAGTGGTTACAAGCGAGAGCTCACTGCGCTGAGAGGTGGCGGCCTGTTGTGTTTTGCGATGAAACCTGATTCTGCCTCGGTGCCAGTGATGGCCGTGTGTTTTGTTCGTTAGAAGGGACCTCCTGAGGGCCTGCAACCAATCTGGCTGTATGTTGGATACACTGGTCCTATACCTGGAATTATGGTTTAGGGTGTGAATTCGTATGAAGCCAGAAGCACTCTCATCGTAATCCCACGCACACGGACTTCAAATCTGTACGTCAGTCTGGTGATGGTCCAATCCGACATGACGAAACCCATCCTGAACGTTTTATGCACGAAGAATACAACGAAAGAAATGCACTGTCTAAATTTTAGCTGCTAAGATGCACTGCAACTATTTTTTTGAAAAAAGCGGCTGACGTTACTCGTTTTTGTTGCACGAAGAACGGCTGATGACAGCGGTTTGTACAGTTCTTACTGTCTACGCACTATCGGCCGTGACAAGAAAGCGAAATGCTAATATCCGTAGTGATGCGTGCGAATTTGAAGCACCTGACCACCCCAAAAAAAAGTCACGTATCGTTAACGTTTTGAATAACGCAGTTCATATCGAAGCTAAAATGTTACATAAGTAATTCTTACAAAGGTGAGTAGCAGAGAAAAATAAACAAGGCAGTGTTTGATGCTGCATTACAGACGACTTCTATCAATCGTGGCTTTACTTTATCAAAATGAAATATTTCTTGACATACATCATTTATAGCAATTCCTTTGGCACGGTTCATATTATAAATTTTTTGTATGTGTATTTTAGTAACAACGAGTTCCTTGTTTATTCCCCATAGTCATCACAATGAAGTGATCTGTCATTTGAATGACGAGAATAAACATTTTCCTTATACCAGGCACACCACAGAAAGAAAAAATAATACTTTTAAGCACTTCGCAGTAATTACTAGTTTCATTTAGACAGAACTGCGGTGGGGTAGGAAATGATCCTGACCATTGCTCTGCTTATTGCGCGGCATACTGGGAATATTTATTAAAGTAATTTGTAAAACGTGCTAGTGCAAACTGATAACTGTGGCGTCAACCAAGGATATGCGCCTACCATATTATGTATGCGCAGTCCACTATCGCTCCGGTGGGGGAGTACATTTCTCCAGCCGTCTGGCCAGCAAGGAATATGGCAATTTTCAACATTGTTTAAAAATACTTGCAGTGCGTCTTAGCAGCCACAATTTTTACTCGGTCTTTGTTTCGATGTATTGTTTCTCTAATTCCAGGGCATGCTTCAACATGTCGGACTGGAAAATTCGCTTGTCGGCATAGTATCTGCTTTTCCGACAACTACTGTTATATGTTCGCTCTGTTTTATACCGTCCTGAACGGATGCTCATGGACATTTTGCAGCTGTTACTGTATCCAGTGATTTCTGTGATTTGTCACTAGTAGTGCACTCGAATAGTATGGCCCATTTCGCCTATTTGTGTCCAGTACATTATCCTCATTTATGTTGACGTTCAGATTCCTGTAGGTTTTCCTGCATTTGACTGTTGTCGCTTTGCAGCTTTCCTATGTACAGCACTACCGTCTGCAAACAGCCTCCCAGAGTTTCTGATGTCATCCACGGTATCATTTCTATGTAGTGACAAGTAACGGTGCTATGACATTTCCTTGTGGAGAGAAGGCCGCTGGCCCGCATCTCGTGGTCGTGCGGTAGCGTTCTCGCTTCCCACGCCCGGGTTCCCGGGTTCGATTCCCGGCGGGGTCAGGGATTTTCTCTACCTCGTGATGGCTGGGTGTTGTGTGATGTCCTTAGGTTAGTTAGGTTTAAGTAGTTCTAAGTTCTAGGGGACTGATGACCATAGCTGTTAAGTCCCATAGTGCTCAGAGCCATTTTTTTTAGAAGGCCGCTGGGGCCTATCGGTTCTAGGCGCTTCAGTCCGGAACCGCGCTGCTGCTGCGGTCGCAGGTTCGAATCCTGCCTCGGGCATGGATGTGTGTGATGTCCTTAGGTTAGTTAGGTTTAAGTAGTTCTAAGTGTAGGGGACTGATGACCTCAGATGTTAAGCCCCATAGTGCTTAGAGCCATTTGAACTTTGCTATATTCTATCTGTGATAAAATCCTGAATCCTGTCTCAAAGCAGGTCCGATGCTGTGCAAGCTGGTATTTTATTCAGTGAGCGAATCCTTAGAACTGTATCGTAGTCAACACGATACCAACGTAGGAGCAGTTATATGCAGAACTCTACCTTTCTTTAAGGAACAAAGCGAGAAGAGTTTCACAAGGTCTCTGTTTTCTGAATTTATCTGGATTTGTATAGCGGAGACTTTCGTTCCCCCTTTTTTGTGTCATCACTCTTCTGACTGGTTTGATGCGGCCCGCCACGTATTCCTCTCCTGTGGCAACCTCTTCATCTCAGAGTAACACTTGCAACGTATATCCTCAATTACTTGCTGGAAGTGTTCCAATGGCTGTAAGCACTATGGGACTTAACATCTGAGGACATCAGTCCCCTAGAACTTAGAACTACTTAAACCTAACTAACCTACGGACATCACACACATCCATGCCCGAGGCAGGAGTCGAACCTGCGACCGTAGCAGCAGGGCGGTTCCGGACTGAAGCACCTAGAACCGCTCGGCCACTACGGCCGGCTGTGCCTATGGAGTCATGGTTGTACCCAAGCATGCACCTCTTCTTCCGAAGCAAATCGACGTCCACGAGTGGCTTACTTCAGGGCTCCAAAAAATATAGAAGTCGGATGGGGGGAGATCGGAACTGTATTGAGTATGCGTAAGGGCATCCCCGCAAGTGTTCCGCAGCGTACTCGAAACAACCATGGTAACAAGTGGGAGGCCGTCACATAGACCCAAGGGACACAAGTACAACAAATTAAAGTGCTAGAAGGTGAGAAAAACCTGATGTTTTTCCTTTGCATCTTAAGCTGAGTAGAACGTACAGAAAAAAGTCATTAAGTTTAGAGGGTGTTCAAATATAGAAACGTTATTGAAGAACTAACTCCTTTCCGGGTCATATTTGACAGAAGATAGCAACATGGTAAGTTTAAAACGCCTGGTAATCACGTACTTGTATATTTATACATCGCCAGACTGACTACCGACAAGTAGCTTGGCTGCCGACTGGCAGGGGAATCTTGAGTGTCTGCGGGTTATTACTTTATTCGCCATGCAGAGCCTGCGGCCCCACTGATACGAACCCACGAGCAGACAGCGCTGAAGCCCGTTAGCTGTAGAAACTGGTCGAGCGAGCGACGGATCTGCATACAGGGGCAGCGGCGCCACGCCAGCAGGCGGAAGCCAGGTCCCGCCCCCGCCGGAGGCAGCGCGTGCCGCGGTCCGCTCTGCAAGGTAGCTGCCCCAGGCCGCCTGGAATGCGCACCCACCGGCGTTACGCAATGCAGCCCCGGTCAGCAACTGCCGCCGAAACTGGAGCAGTCGGGCACACGCCGGGCCGGGCCGGCAGGCAACTTCTTGCTGTATGCAGCCACGTGCTCTCACTGAACGCGCAGCACACCCTCTGTCAGGATCCCGCCGACAACTTACAGGAGCGACAGGTAGAGGCCTGAGAACTTCACGTAAACGATCCCGTGACTAATAACGTCAAACTGGCGATTTCTACCGACATAACGCGAAATCGGCGGTTTTTACGAAATGTCAGGGAAATGTATCATTTTTCCCTTTCCTGTGTAAATATATTGCAAATCTCAAGCCAACAGTTTTCTAAAATTGAAAGCCTACCACATCTTGAAAATTTCACCTTGGATTTTTACGGTATATTGATAATTACACTACTGGCCATTAAAATTGCTACACCAAGAAGAAATGCAGATGATAAACGGGTATTCATTGGACAAATATATTATACTAGAACTGCCATGTGATTATATTTTCACGCAATTTGGGTGCATAGTTTCTGAGAAATCAGTACCCAGGACAACCACCTCTGGCCGTAATAACGGCCTTGATACGCCTGGAAATTGAGTCGAACAGAGCTTGGATGGCGTGTACAGGTACAGCTGTCCATGCAGCTTCAACACGATACCACAGTTCATCAAGAGTAGTGACTGGCGTATTGTGACGAGCCCATCGCTCGGCCACCATTGACCAGACGTTTTCAGTTGGTGAGAGATCAGGAGAATGTGCTGGCCAGAGCAGCAGTCGAACATTTTCTGTATTCAGAAAGGCCCGTACAGGACCTGCAACATGCGGTCGTGCATTGTCATGCTGAAATGTAGGGTTTTCCAGGGACCGAATGAAGGGTGGAGCCACTGGTCGCAACACATCTGAAGTGTAACGTCCACTGTTCAAAGTGCCGTCAATGCGAACAAGAAGTGACCGAGACGTCAACCAATGGCACGCCGTACCATCACGCCGGGTGATACGCCAGTATGGCGATGACGAATACACGCTTCCAATGTGCATTCACCGCGATGTCGCTAAACACGGATGCGACCATCATGATGCTGAAAACACAACCTGGATTCATCCGAAAAAATGACATTTTGCCATTCGTGCAAATGGTTCAAATGGCTCTGAGCACTATGGGACTCAACATCTTAGGTCATAAGTCCCCTAGAACTTAGAACTACTTAAACCTAACTAACCTAAGGACATCACACACACCCATGCCCGAGGCAGGATTCGAACCTGCGACCGTAGCAGTCCCGCGGTTCCGGGCTGCAGCGCCAGAACCGCTAGACCACCGCGGCCGGCGCCATTCGTGCACCCATGTTCGTCGTTGAGTACACCATCGCAGGCGCTCCTGTCTATGATGCAGCGTGAAGGATAACCGCAGCCATGGTTTCCGAGCTGGTAGTCCCAGCTGCTGCAAACGTCGTCGAACTGTTCGTGCAGATGGCTGTTGTCTTGCAAACGTCCCCATCTGTTGACTCAGGGATCGAGACGTGGCTGCACGATCCGTTACAGCCATGCGGATAAGATGCCTGTCATCTCGACGGCTAGTGATACGAGGCCGTTGGGATCCAGCACGGCGTTCCATATTACCCTCCTGAACCCACCGATTCCATATTCTGCTAACAGTCACTGGATCTCGACCAACGCGAACAGCAATGTCGCGATACGATAAACCACAATCGCGATAGGCTACAATCCGACCTTTATCAAAGTCGGAAAAGTGATGGCACGCATTTCTCCACCTTACACGAGGCATCACAACAACGTTTGACCAGGCACCGCCGGTCAACTGCTGTTTGTGTATGATAAATCGGTTGGAAACTTTCCTCATGTCATCACGTTGTACGTGTCGCCACCGGCGCCAACCTTGTGTTAATGCTCTGAAAAGCTAATCATTTGCATATCACAGCATCTTCTTCCTGTCGGTTAAATTTAGCGTCTGTAGCACGCCATCTTCGTGGTGTAGCCATTTAATGGCCAGTAGTGTATTTGCTTTTGGACCTCCTGACTGTCCGCAGCTCGTGGTCGTGCGGTAGCGTTCTCGCTTCCCACGCCCGGGTTCCCGGGTTCGATTGCCGGCGGGGTCAGGGATTTTCTCTGCCTCGTGATGACTGGGTGTTGTGTGCTGTCCTTAGGTTAGTTAGGTTTAAGTAGTTCTAAGTTCTAGGGGACTGATGACCAGAGCTTTTAAGTCCCATAGTGCTCAGAGCCATTTGAACCATTTGAACCTCCTGACTGGAACTGAATGAAACTCAATTTTCGTGCCATACCCGTTTCGCCTTTATCCTCTGCAACGCATCTTCAGTGTCCTGGAATACGTACATATTTTTACTATCTATTTAAATAAGAAGAATTTGAAATGTTGCTGCGTCATAGGAAAAAAACAACCACCAGAAGTGTTTACAACCCGTAGGTACATTGCCCAAAATTTAAACTAAAAAGTAAAAATACTTACATATTCCAGGCCACTGAAGATGAATTGCAGAGAATAAAGGCGAAACGCCTATGCCACGAAAATTTTGTTTCATTCAGTTTTATTTAGAGGTCCAAAAGCAAATAATTAATTATCAGTATATCAAAATTACACGCAACTGAGGAAGATAGGACTATAAAAGTTGAAGACGGTCAGCTTGGATGTTCATGAACCACCTGCACACGGTTCACCCTGAAATTTACCTCAACGTTATTAAATTTAGACCTGGGAATCGCAATCTGACACGAACAATAATGTTCCTGCTGTCACAGAACTCTCGTAAACCCAAATAAAGAGGCTCTACTCGAACGATAAGTACAGCAAGCTGTTGCCATGAATTAAGCCTTCCGCTGGGTGAATTTCCTTGCTATTTCAACTGTGTGTGAATTCCTAAGGGACTAAACTGCTGAGGTCATCGGTCGCTAGACTTACGCTCTACTTAAACTAACTTAAACTACCTTACGCTTTTCGCGGATGATGCTGTAGTATACAGAGAAGTTGCAGCATTAGAAAATTGTAGCGAAATGCAGGTAGATCTGCAGCGGCTAGGCACTTGGTGCAGGGAGTGGCAACTGACCCTTAACATAGACAAATGTAATGTATTGCAAATACATAGAAAGAAGGATCCTTTATTGTATGATTATATGATAGCGGAACAAATACTGGTAGCAGTTACTTCTGTAGAATATCTGGGAGTATGGGTGCGGAACGATTTGAAGTGGAATGATTATATAAAATTAATTGTTGGTAAGGCGGGTACCAAGTTGAGATTCATTGGGAGAGTCCTTAGAAAATGTAGTCCATCAACAAAGGAGGTGGCTTACAAAACACTCGTTCGACCTGTACTTGAGTATTGTTTATCAGTGTGGGATCCGTACCAGATCGGGCTGATGGAGGAGATAGATAAGATCCAAAGAAGAGCGGCGCGCTTCGTCACAGGGTTATCTGGTGAGCATGATAGCGTTACGGAGATGTTTAGCAAATTCAAGTGGCAGACTCTGCAAGAGAGGTGCTCTGCATCGCAGTGTAGCTTGCTCGCCAGGTTTCGAGAGGGTGCGTTTCTGGATGAGGTATCGAATATATTGCTTCCCCCTACTTATACCTCCCGAGGAGATCACGAATATAAAATTAGAGAGATTCGAGCGCGCACGGAGGCTTTCCGGCAGTCGTTCTTCCCGCGACCCATACGCGACCGGAACAGGAAAGGGAGGTACTCGTATGACAGTGGCACGTAAAGTGCCCTCCGTCACACACCGTTGGGTGGCTTGCGGAGTATAATTGTAGATGTAGATGAAGAACAATACACACATCCACGCCAGAGGGAGGACTCGTACCTCCGGCGGGAGGGGCCGCGCAGTACAGGACATGGCGCCTCAAACCGCTTGGCCCTTGCTATTTGTAAACCACATTGCATGAAAGAACCTACTAATCTACGTGCTTCTGTGGTGGATAAAGTGAATGCCTCCAAGGCTGCTCCTGCAACTGCATGTCTCAGAGAAACTGTAAGACGTGGCCTTATCTGTGTGTGACGCTATAAATGACAATAGCAAAAGTGTTGCGCAGTTAAGATCTGAGGGCAACAAAAATAACATAATTTAAGTGAATGGTACACGTTTCCAAGCTAGAGTTCTGAAGATGCATAGAGCAGGTGACAGACACACAGTCGAAATCGGGAACAAAGGTTAGTAGGTAAACCAGCGAATTTGCAAACCCCAAAAGCACTGAAAAAGCGCTGCAATGGACAAAGTGATTCTGTGGAATTAATTACCCCTCACGGGCGAGTACAATACATTACATCAAAACCACAATTTTACATCGATGAAAGAGAGAATTTGAAAATAACATTACAAAGCTTAGTACCATAATTTTACGAGCGAGTGATAGATATTATATGTCACTTGTCTCTATGGATGCATGAACTAAATCCGAATACTGGCTTCACCGTGCTCTTGTAAAATCGAATGGGCCGCAAAAGATATCTAATTTCCCTCAGTAACGCAAGCTGCGACATGCTCGCGAATTGAACAGTGACCCTAAAATAGAATAAATGTCCTTAACTTAACGTCTATGGTCGCAAATTCTGTGTCATCAGATTACCAGTTTCGGTCTATAATGACTATCTTCAGATCTGTTTTATAAAAACATGTTCTAATATACTGTAGTCGTAGTGGCATCGTCAAACGCTAAACACAAAATCAGCCCCAGCATTGTCAAATATATATAAATAATAGTATATACAAGAGACATTTTAGACAGCACCAATACTGTTCAAAACCATAGACGTGGATTAAAGGATATTCATTCTTTCACTAACATGAATAAAAACGTAACAAGAGAAGTTAGTCCGCCTTTACGCAGCTGTGAAGTATGTATCTAAGGGGCAGACAAATGAAAAAGAGGCACATAGAATAAAGTAAGTAAACTGTTCATTGTTTCAAAAGTAATCCCCACAACTGTTAATCACATAAATGTTAACACTTCTGTTCCGTTGTGAGACATGGCGGCCATGAAAAAACGTTGGCAATTGGCTACGGAACTGTAAGTGTACCAAGTCGTGCACCACTTCGTCCGATGCAAATCGACGCCTGCGGATGTCTGTATTCAGGGCTACAAAAGTAAGGAAATCGCATTGAGAGATGTCGGATTGCATGAGAATGTGTAAGATCTTCCCAACGAAACTCCTGCAGCTTAGTCGACACAACCATTGCAACATGTGGATGGGCCAACGTCTGGTTGCAATCGTTGTTCCGTAGGCGACTTCAAACATTTTCCCATGAAGGCACTGACCGTCATAGCTCACGGTGGAATAAGTATATTAACAGTTACTGGCGATTACTTCCGAACTAAAAAACAGTTTACTTACTTTTTCCATTTGTCTCTTTATTTCTGTCCCTTATAAAATCGAACAACGTAAATGAAATATGAATGCATTAATGAAGCTCCGTCCTCACGATATCCTGTGATACAACAGGCTGAATACGCCTATCTCGAAACACACAAGACAATCGTCTATGTTTCGTGCATTCGACGAAGAGGCACGGTCAAGAATAAAGCTTTTCTCAACCAGACGACGTTCTGTAAGACAATTTTTGGCGGCTCGCGTCCTGATTGGCCGTCACTGGTCAAAGTTTTGCGAGCGACCAAAGAAAACTACGCGGTGCTTTGCGAAGACACGCCTCACTAGCAGGCGAATTCGCCAGCGATCGATATTCTCTGATGAACAAGTGACTCGCGTTTGGTGACGGATGCAATAATATGAAACCAAGGCGTGCTAGACAGCCGTGTTTCAATAGTTACTTAATGTCAAAATTGGATCTATTTTCTGTTTCAAGGTACAAGATAGTGCATAACCGACGAAGCATGGCTTCACCGTCCACGCGTTATACAACTAGTTTTAAAAATATATAGAATTTTACTCATCATAAAATTTCCTAACTGAAGAATTAACACTATCTACCAAATATCTGTAATATGTAATACAACACTCAAATGTGCGCTACAAAAATATAATACTTACAGATCCTGTGCAAAAAGCAATCTCATGTATCACAACATCAAAAACAGTGCAAAATACCATAAACTGCTTATGGCGATTTCGCGCCTTCATTCATGTGATGTTAGAATGGGGCACTAAATTGAAACATCGACTAGAAAACATCATGTGTCTCCAGGTACAGCATCCTCAAGGTACATTACTCTTCGCTACAAAATTTGTTTGAAATTGTTCCAATTGCTCTTGAGTTATCCTTCCATGTCCTCCTTTTTTGGTGGCCACCCGTTTGGGAGGTAGGTTGTTCTTATGCACGTAGCGCTTTTTTTCATATTGTACGTATACTAAGTTTGGTTGAAATCGTTCCAGCGCTTAAGGAAGAGATGTGGAACGTACATGCAGCCAATATATATATAACCCGATAAAGATGGCACTTTCGATATAGCAGGAAAGAAATCTAAAGTAAGGAATAAAGTTATACATTTACAGGATCATTAGTCAGAGTAGAAGCTGCCGTATGGCATTCAAAGGAACATCTTCAATTGCCTTATGCAGTTTAAGAAAATTGGGGCAAACATAAGTCATTATTGTAGAACGTGGATTTGAATTCTGCTCCCCCCGGAAGTGACTTCAGTATCTTATTCACTATGACCAATAGATCGCTATTGGTGATCACAGATGATTGTAGGTGTTGGGTGAAGAGGCGAGCGCAGAGTACTTTCTGTATGTCGGAAACGTTCCCGTCTTCAGGAAGACATTGAAGGAAGTCGACAGTCGAGGCGGATGTTCTTGTGGTATGTGCTTCGTCAGATGGCTCTTCATCGAGTCGGCAGTATGTCGTTCCTGTGTCTTATATTGTGAGTCAGCAAATGAGGTCAAATTACCTCGCTACTAGAGGGAACAGTGGCCTAAGATTTATTCGTCTTTTAGGTTAAAGATGAATATTCAAACTGATTATATGAACGATGGAATAAAATAAAAGAACTTACAACCGTATTGTGAATCGGAATGCCGTGTAGTATTATTCTCCTAAGCGGCCAAATCATACGCATTAAATGCCGATGTGCGTCGGATTTCCATAACATCGCCAGATGGTGCCACTACATCAGAAAGCCGAGGGAATACAAAACGGTATGTACACAGGAAATCAGTGGAGGTGTGAAGGTGCTTTCAGATCTCACAGCCGCGATAAGGATGAGCAAGAGTGATACTAAACAATAACCTCGTAAAATACTGTTTTAGCAGTTAGTAAATATTTATTACCACGAACACTGTGAATGTTCACTTGGATCGACGCAGATAAGTTCTGAGCTCTAAAAAAAATGGCTCTGAGCACTATGGGACTCAACTGCTGTGGTCATAAGTCCCCTAGAACTTAGAACTACTTAAACCTAACTAACCTAAGGACAGCACACAACACCAAGCCATCACGAGGCAGAGAAAATCCCTGACCCCGCCGGGAATCGAACCCGGGAACCCGGGCGTGGGAAGCGAGAACGCTACCGCACGACCACGAGATGCGGGCTTCTGAGCTCTAATCAACAGTTTATTGTATCACTACTCCCAAGAAATCGCTCCATTTCCTTTATAAATCTTGGAGAAGAGAGATTTTCATGCCAATGATAGTTTTAATGTTTAGAATGATGCGAACCTCTTTTGAGAACAGTGGCTGTATCATTGAATTCATTTTCTTCCGGTGTCACGATAGGGCCTATTGAAAAACGTTACATTCCACACGACATTGTTTAAGAAATTGTAAGATGCACCGTTTTGAGAAGTCAGTGTGGACTGATACTGTCTTCGGTTATCTACAAACGCACACAGTTTCTGCTAAAGGGAACAGTAAAAAAATAGACTTCTAATGTCAGGTTCGTTTCTCTTCCACAAGTATCAACTGTAGAATGAATGCATCTTTATGCACTTCACATCGCCCTGTTTTCGCTGAGACTGTTTCTTGTCGACACATATAAGCTCAGTGACCAGCATCGTGGGACTAGTTCAATTACCTTAACGTTATACTTTGTCCATCAATAACTTTCGTTTCCTAACTATCTATTACTAGACTATTCTTTCCACACACTCATTATTCTGGCTTGGCAGCACTCGCAGTGACCCTACTTAAGCGTGGTAGAGCTGCAGGTGCAACTACGAATGCACCAACTGAGAGGACACACAACACCTGCTCTCGTTAGCAGTCTCTCAGGTCCCACACGGCAGCACACAGACACAATTTGCTAATGGCCATCGACGTACTGTAGTAGATGTTATAATAAAATATGACAATGAGAAACAAAGTCAGTGCGTCACAGATAAGGCAGAAACTGAATCTCACTAATTAGGTGTTTATGTCAAATTGTTCATTTTGGTTTTCAGTCAGTTGTTACGTCAGAACCACTTACTTTCAGACTTGGCCAGAGGGAATGAAATACAGCCAGGAACAAACTACATGTGTCTAACGTAGTATGTGACTGAACTATACGGCATTGATTCAAAAAGTTGCGTTTCTACTCTATTATCCTGCCAATGGTGATGCGCGTCGGTACTGAACTGCGGACAGTACTGGAGTACAACATTCGCTGAAAACATACGTGGAAAATTTGGCGTGCGTTACACACCTGATTCACTGGACATTTTCATGCATCCCACCACAAAGATACTGAGATCCTTTATTATGCTGCATCTGGTCTCTACAGTTTATGTCATCATCTGACATACTTCAGAATTAAAATGGTGTACACGACATTACAATTTGTACAAAAGTCAGATGGCAGTTATAAGAGTCGAAGGGCACGAAAAGCAAGCAGTGGTTGAGAAGAGAGTGACACCGGGTTGTAGCCTATCCCCGATGTTATTCAATCCGTATATTGAGCAAGCAGTAAAAGAAATAAAATAAAAATTTGGAATAGAAATTAAAGTCCAGGGAGAAGAAATAAAAACTTTAAGCTTTGTCGTTGACATTGTAATTCTGTCAGAGACAGTTAAGGACTTGGAAAAGCAGCTGAACGGAATGGACACTGTCTTGAAAAGAGGATATAAGATGAACATCAACAAAAACAAAAACAAAACTAAGATAATGGAATGCAGTCGAATTAAACCGGGTGATGCTGAGGGAATTAGATTAGCAAACGAGACACTTAAAGTAGTAGATGAGTTTTGCTATCTGGGAAGCAAAATAACTGTTGATGGGGGAAGGCCGCCGCGCGGGATTAGCCGAGCGGTCTGCGGCGCTGCAGTCATGGACTGTGCGGCTGGTCCCAGCGGAGGTTCGAGTCCTCCATTGGGCATGGGTGTGTGTGTGTGTTTTTCCTTACGATAATTTAGGTTAAGCAGTGTGTAAGCTTAGGGACTGATGACCTTAGCAGTTAAGTCCCATAAGATTTCACACACATTTGAATTTTTGATGGTGGAAGTAGGAAGGATATAAAATGTAGACTAGCAATGACAAAAAAAGTGTTTCTGAAGAAGAGAAATTTTATTAATATACAGTATAGATGTAAGTGTCAGGAAGCCTTTTCTGAAAGTATATAAATATGGAATGTAGCCATGTATGGAAGTGAAACATGGACAGTGAACCGTTCAGACAAGAAGAGAATAGAAGCCTTTGAAATGTGGTGCTGCAGAAGAATGCTCAAGATTAGATGGGTAGATCACGTAACTAATGAGGGTTACTGAATAGAATTTGGGGAAAGAGAAATTTATGGCACAACCTGACTAGAAGAAGGGATCTGTTGGTAGGAGATGTTCTGAGACTTCAAGGGATCACCAATTTAACACTAGAGGGAAGCGTGGGGGAGAGGGGGAGGGGGGTAAAAACAGCAGAGGGAGGCCAAGTTATGGATATAGTAAGCAGATTCAGAAGGATGTAGGTTGCACTAGTTACTCGGAGATGAAAAGACTTGAACAGGATAAAGTAGCGAGGAGAGCTGCGTTAAACTAGTCTTTGCACTGAAGACCAGAACGACATGTCAAAGAATAATAATAATTTTAGCGTCTTTTGGGTGGTACACATACAAATGCCCTTTATGGGAGCTGCTAGAGCACGACCTAAAGAAGATTTTATGATGTCGTGGATCTGAGACATCTAGCAGCGCTTTCCCATAAGCTCGCCCAGCACGCTTGAGGCCTTCACCGGAAGCATGTATTTTTGTGAGCTCGTGGAGCGGATGCACAACGATTTAACATGGGTCTGAAGTGACATGTCAGTTTCCACTAATCTGTGCAGTGGCCACTTGCTGGAAACACTGCAAAATACAGACTGGAGCGGAGTTCTCACGGAAGGAGAACATTGCGCCTGTCAGGTGCTGCTCTGTTCGTATTATTCGTTATTTATTGCTGAAAGCAGGTGGAATAAAATGCTGAGCGATACTATATCTTGCAGTATGTAATTAAATTATTAATTACGAGTTATCAGCCCAAACTAGAAGATTTTAGAGCTTTACAACAGCATGAATCTCTTACATAGCGAGAGGTATAATGTAGAAATTTATCAACATATACGTGAGTCTCTATCACACTGTGGTTACCGACAACACTTGATAACGACCACAGTTAATTAGGTGAGCGTGAATTTGTAACTCCAATGGTTTCTTGAACTGCTACTCCTCTTTTCCTAGATTTATGTCTTAATTATTTTTTTTTTTTTTTTTTTTTTTTTTTTTTTTTTTTTTTTTTTTTTATTAGAGCTTGTTGTTATTGTAACCTTCAGATACGAAACTAGTTTTCTTGCACCTTTTCAGTATCGTTACCGAGCGAGGTGGCGCAGTGGTTAGCACACTGGACTCGCATTCGGGAGGACGACGGTTCAATCCCGTCTCCGGCCATCCTGATTTAGGTTTTCCGTGATTTCCCTAAATCGCTTCAGGCAAATGCCGGGATGGTTCCTTTGAAAGGGCACGGCCGATTTCCTTCCCCATCCTTCCCTCACCCGAGCTTGCGCTCCGTCTCTAATGACCTCGTTGTCGACGGGACGTTAAACACTAATCTCCTCCTCCTCCTCCTCCTCAGTATCGTTTACCCGATGTCGATCAATTTCGAAAAATAATTCAGTGCTTTAATTTTTAACTGATGTTAATTATAATGTTAGTTTTTCTGGTGTAACTAATTTGCTACGAATCTTTGCCCTCAAAATGAGAAGATAGCAAGAAAAATACCGTACTTCTGTGCTTCCAATTTATCATCTTTCTATCTGTACTACACCTCCAAATTTACGATCTACTTTGCATGTCTGTGTTTGTCTGCCCTACCGTCTGTAGACCCCGTAGCTCAGTTTAGAGCCAAATTAACTACTCTCAAGTGGCTCATCAAATGACCCATTGATTCATTTCTCTTCTAGTAAGAAATTTCAGTAGGAATGTTTTCTTACCGGGCCCTTTTTTCCGTTTACCCTCTTCACTTTTGACACTGTTCAGTATACACAGACATGAAAAGCTACCAGTTTCCTCCTTTTCTTCTCCTTCTTCCTCTTGCTCTTCTTCTTCTTCTTCTTCTTCTTCTTCTTCTTCTTCTTCTTCTTCCTCTCCTTGGCATATACTTCGCTCTCATACACTATTGTGCTCTATTCGTACGGCTTCAGGGACTTCTTCCTCAAATTCATGTCAATAGTTGAGGCGAACGTATATCTTCCGTTGAAGGAAGGTAACTTCTTTTGTTATTGACCTGGGATGTCAAGCTGATTCCGCATTTCTGTATTGCCAGAAGGCTTTTGATGCTGCTCCTCACAAACGCATTCTGAACATATTGCGTGCCCGTAGAGTATCGTCTCGTTCAGAAAAATCACAGTTCATAATAACTGACGGGAATTTATCTAGTCAAAATGGAATTGGTATCTGCGGTTCTCCAAGGAAGTGTTATAGGCCCTCTGCTGCCCTTAATCTGTACAAACGATTTAGGAGGCAATCTGAGCGACCCTCTTGGATTGCTTGCAGATGATGCCGTCGTATACTGACCAACTAGAATCACATGATCGTCTGTAAAAGAAATTATAACTTACTACGTTTGTTCACATAATTACCTTTGTTTCGGCCGAAATACCTTCACAACAATGAGAAAGCCGGTAGCACGCAACACCAAACGCAAAACGCAAGACACAGAGTAATTCAGGAATCTCCAGGCGATACACGTACACTTTTATCAGCGTGTGTTCAGTCTGTTGTATCGGTGTACAATACAGTAATAAATGAAGAAATGTACGCTTACCGATATTGTTCAGAATTTTAACACTCATCATCACGGCAGACAGTACAGTGAGTATTAACGTACATCTAACACTGCCGAGGAAAAAAAGATAGAACGGAGCAATACTGAATACATAAGGGTGAAAAGTAAAGTGAGTATTACCGTTATCCACGGCAAATACTGTGAGTGAAAGGAACAGCCTTGTTCCCGTATAGGACACACAGCGTATACCGCCGCTGTTGCGACTATCGTGCAGATTTTTTTCAGTGCAGTGTAGATACGAAGATAAATGTGTATAAGAAATCGCAAGGAATGCAGTTACTCTGTAACGAGGATCGGAGCCCACTGGTCCCTGACACCAAATTACACAGAAAGTAATTCTGAACAACCTCCAAAATCTTGTCGGTGGAGCTTAGATGCACCGTGTAGGTGCAAGTAACAGTGGATTTCTTTCATTCACGGGGCGGAAAATTTGGCCTAAAGCACTTACTGTGTATTTTATTTAAACCAACCTAACACGCTGGTGACACTGCTTTACTAATTCGGTACTTACACTATAGTATCAAAAGCATCCGGACACTTAGTAGTGGGCCCGCAGCTCGTGGTCGTGCGGTAGCGTTCTCGCTTCCCACGCCCGGGTTCCCGGGTTCGATTCCCGGCGGGGTCAGGGATTTTCTCTGCCTCGTGATGGCTGGGTGTTGTGTGATGTCCTTAGGTTAGTTAGGTTTAAGTAGTTCTAAGTTCTAGGGGACTGATGACCATAGATGTTAAGTCCCATAGTGCTCAGAGCCATTTGAACCATTTTGAACTTAGTAGTGGACATTAACAGGGATAGGACGTCAGACGGGCCGCCTTGGAGCAGGAGAGGCACCACAGGACATTTTAATTTCCTCTGTCTATACTTTTACAAATAAATTAATAAAACTTTGTCAGCATTACCACAAGGATTCAGGATTCACACTCATGGCAGTGGAAGTTAAAAGACATAAGAAAATAAATGATTTTTACATATTATATTTCATCATTTTTTCACTTACTATTGGCTGCATTTGTTGCTATAGGCACACTTTTCTTCGTAAGTAAGAGAGATTTTTCGATGGATTTTGCACAGCATACAAACCATACTTACAGGTGTATGAAACTGTAGAACTTATTTAATTTATGAAAAAATGAATGAGCTGTTACATTTTAAACTTCATGTTTAGAAAAAACTCAAACTTTATAGTTAATTATCTCAATTTCTACCACAGTTTTTAATAGATTTGGAAAATTCTGCAGTTTCATACACCTGTACGTATGGTTTGCATTGTTGTTGTTGTGGTCTTCAGTCCTGAGACTGGTTTGATGCAGCTCTCCATGTTACTCTATCCTGTGCAAGCTTCTTCATCTCCCAGTACCTACTGCAACCTACATCCTTCTGAATCTGCTTAGTGTATTGATCTCTTGGTCTCCCTCTACGATTTTTACCCTCCACGCTGCCCTCCAATGCTAAATTTGTGATCCCTTGATGCCTTAAAACATGTCCTACCAACCGATCCCTTCTTCTAGTCAAGTTGTGCCACAAACTTCTCTTCTCCCCAATCCTATTCAATACCTCCTCATTAGTTACGTGATCTACCCACCTTATCTTCAGCATTCTTCTGTAGCACCACATTTCGAAAGCTTCTATTCTCTTCTTGTCCAAACTGGTTATCGTCCATGTTTCACTTCCATACATGGCTACGCTCCATACAAATATTTTTAGAAACGACTTCCTGACACTTAAATCAATACTCGATGTTAACAAATTTCTCTTCTTCAGAAACGATTTCCTTGCCATTGCCAGTCTACATTTTATATCCTCTCTACTTCGACCATCATCAGTTATTTTACTCCCTAAATAGCAAAACTCCTTTACTACTTTAAGTGTCTCATTTCCTAATCTAATCCCCTCAGCATCACCCGATTTAATTTGACTACATTCCATTATCCTCGTTTTGCTTTTGTTGATATTCATCTTATATCCTCCTTTCAAGACACTGTCCATTCCGTTCAACTGCTCTTCCAAGTCCTTTGCTGTCTCTGACAGAATTACAATGTCATCGGCGAACCTCAAAGTTTTTACTTCTTCTCCATGAATTTTAATACCTACTCCGAATTTTTCTTTTGTTTCCTTTACTGCTTGCTCAATATACAGATTGAATAACATCGGGGAGAGGCTACAACCCTGTCTCACTCCTTTCCCAACCACTGCTTCCCTTTCATGCCCCTCGACTCTTATAACTGCCATCTGGTTTCTGTACAAATTGTAAATAGCCTTTCGCTCCCTGTATTTTACCCCTGCCACCTTCAGAATTTGAAAGAGAGTATTCCAGTTAACGTTGTCAAAACCTTTCTCTAAGTCTACAAATGCTAGAAATGTAGGTTTGCCTTTTCTTAATCTTCCTTCTAAGATAAGTCGTAAGGTTAGTATTGCCTCTCGTGTTCCAACATTTCTACGGAATCCAAACTGATCTTCCCCGAGGTCCGCTTCTACCAGTTTTTCCATTCGTCTGTAAAGAATTCGTGTTAGTATTTTGCAGCTGTGACTTATTAAACTGATAGTTCGGTAATTTTCACATCTGTCAACACCTGCCTTCTTTGGGATTGGAATTATTATATTCTTCTTGAAGTCTGTGGGTATTTCGCCTGTCTCATACATCTTGCTCACCAGATGGTAGAGTTTTGTCATGACTGGCTCTCCCAAGGCCATCAGTAGTTCTAATGGAATGTTGTCTACTCCCGGGGCCTTGTTTCAACTCAGGTCTTTCAGTGCTCTGTCAAACTCTTCACGCAGTATCTTATCTCCCATTTCATCTTCATCTACATCCTCTTCCATTTCCATAATATTGTCCTCAAGTACATCACCCTTGTATAAACCCTCTATATACTCCTTCCACCTTTCTGCCTTCCCTTCTTTGCTTAGAACTGGGTTGCCATCTGAGCTCTTGATATTCATACAAGTGGTTCTCTTCTCTCCAAAGGTCTCTTTAATTTTCCTGTAGGCAGTATCTATCTTACCCCTAGTGAGACAAGCCTCTACATCCTTACATTTGTCCTCTAGCCATCCCTGCTTAGCCATTTTGCACTTTCTGTCGATCTCATTTTTGAGACGTTTGTATTCCCTTTTGCCTGCTTCATTTACTGCATTTTTGTATTTTCTCCTTTCATCAATTAAATTCAATATTTCTTCTGTTACCCAAGGATTTCTATTAGCCCTCGTCTTTTTACCTACTTGATCCTCTGCTGCCTTCACTACTTCATCCCTCAGAGCTACCCATTCTTCTTCTACTGTATTTCTTTCCCCCATTCCTGTCAATTGTTCCCTTATGCTCTCCCTGAAACTCTCTACAACCTCTGGTTCTTTCAGTTTATCCAGGTCCCATCTCCTTAAATTCCCACCTTTTTGCAGTTTCTTCAGTTTCAATCTGCAGTTCATAACCAATAGATTGTGGTCAGAATCCACATCTGCCCCTGGAAATGTCTTACAATTTAAAACCTGGTTCCTAAATCTCTGTCTTACCATTATATAATCTATCTGATACCTATTAGTATCTCCAGGATTCTTCCAGGTATACAACCTTCTTTTATGATTCTTGAACCAAGTGTTAGCTATGATTAAGTTATGCTCTGTGCAAAATTCTACAAGGCGGCTTCCTCTTTCATTTCTTCCCCCCAATCCATATTCACCTACTACGTTTCCTTCTCTCCCTTTTCCTACTGACGAATTCCAGTCACCCATGACTATTAAATTTTCGTCTCCCTTCACTACCTGAATAATTTCTTTTATCTCGTCATACATTTCATCAATTTCTTCATCATCTGCAGAGCTAGTTGGCATATAAACTTGTACTACTGTAGTAGGCATGGGCTTTGTGTCTATCTTGGCCACAATAATGCGTTCACTATGCTGTTTGTAGTAGCTAACCCGCACTCCTATTTTTTTATTCATTATTAAACCTACTGCTGCATTACCTGTATTTGATTTTGTATTTATAACCCTGTAATCACCTGACCAAAAGTCTTGTTCCTCCTGCCACCGAACTTCACTAATTCCCACTATATCTAACTTTAACCTATCCATTTCCCTTTTTAAATTTTCTAACCTACCTGCCCGGTTTGCATGCTGCGCAAAATTCATCGAAGAATCTCTCTTACTTATGAAGGAAAGTGTACCTATAGGAACAAATACAACCAATAGTATGTGAAAAAATGATGAAATTTCACAAGTTCAAAAATTATTTTGTTATATTTTTGAACTTTAACTCCTATGAGACAGAATCCTGAATCCTCCTGGTCATGCAGACAAAGTTTTATGAATTTATTTCTAAAAGTATAGACAGTGGAAATTAAAATGTCCTGTGCTGTTAAAAGTCTGCCCGTTAGTCGTCCTACCCCCCTTAATATGAAGTGGGTCCACGCTTCGCGTTCATGACAGCTTCAACTCTGCTGAATACTGTAAGGTGACTGAATGTCTGTGGAGGATTGGCATCCCGTTCTTCCTCGTTAGCTGAAGCCATAATTACATTGGACACTGAGGTCTGGAGCAGTGTTACCGTTAAGCTCATCCCGAAGGTGTTCCACTGAGTTGACGTCAGTACTTTGTGCAGGCCTGTTGCTACTTCATATATGTTGCTTTACGATAGCCTGCTTTGTAGTCCTGATACAAACAGTCATAGTCTCCGAACTTTCGTTCTACGTACGTAGTAGACAATGTTGCACATGGTGTTAATATCCTTCTGCATTTAGTGTTTTCTAAGAGTCCTCCCCCCAATCTCGATAAGCATCTCTACACCGCAACACCTTCACTTCCCGGCTTTACTGTCGGCACTACACATGATGACAGGTAACATTCTCCTGGCATTCGCCAGACCCAAACCCTTCCATTCGATTGTCACGGGGTATAGCGTGAGTCATCTCTCCGAATCACTCGTTTCCATTCGTCCACTGTACAGTGGCTTCGCTCTTTTCACCATATAGAGGACCACACCCTGCCTATCTAACCCATGTTTATTTAGGCAAGTATTTGATCCATTTCTGAAAAACTATTTGATGCAGGACCTTAATATTTTTACTGTGTGTTACATGATGGTAATAGAATCTACTGTACTAAAATCTACTTTATCGACTTTATAGTTTTTAAGAAATAATTTTTTAAATTTATTAGCAAAAAATATTTAGTTTTCTCTGCAGAAAATATTTTTTGTGAACTTCTTAATGGGGGAATATTAATGAATGTAGTACCAGACATGGCTTTTTATGTTATGCAGAGTCTCTGAAAATTTCATTCATTTATCTATGATAGTTTCTGATATAACGGGGCATACGTACTGAAAATTTGTTACTTACAGTTAATTAAACTGCCCTGCTGCATATTATGGCCCTTCTTTGGCCTCTAGAAGGTCTTCCAGCTTCTTTTTCACCTTTCTGGATGTTTGTCTTGCTTTCTTGGCCATATTAGATGCAGACCTGTCTGCATCGGCTATCCTCACTTTATCGCAATGTTTCACCAGTATTAATTCCCAGCTTTTTCAGTACTTCCAATATTACCACAATTGAATGTAATAACAGCATCATGAATTCCTAGTTTCATTGTATGCATGCCTACAAATAGAGTTTTAGGAAGGTGGTTGCAAACTATGCTGTTGAAACATTCATTTGGGTTCTGTGTCTGCCCATGCAGACATTTCCTTAGAAGGTCAGGATGAGCCAAGTCTCTGAAAATAGGTTTAATTGCTGTAATAACAGCAGCAGGAAGAGACTGCTGCTGAGATTCTCCAGTTCCCGGAGACCTATTGTATTTGCACCACGAATTTTCTCCCGATGGACACAATCCATGACGTGGCTTATCATCAGTAGAGCACTTATGGAAGAATATTGCCCAAACATTTCTCTTCATTGCCTCCAGATTTTCTTTATTTCTCCTAATTGTCTGCCCATAGTATACCTGCAAGTTTTCTATAACAACTACTCGCAATCACACTTGAACAAAACTAACCGCGTGTTTGAAAGCGTGTTGTTTACAAATAGCAGAAACAGAAGAATACCGACCGTCGCATTACAAGGATAGCCAACGCACTCGGGGGTAAAAAAAATCCCTAACATGCAATGTAGGGGATATAAAGATCTAAAATATATGCAGAAAAGTGGGTGACATAAAAGTGGGCGTGGCACATAAAACACACGTGGTAGGAAAATGCCCTTTAAATTGTCGAAAAAATTTTTTTCAGCAAAATCCTTGTCAGAGTACTTAAATAAAACCTTAATCTATCGTAATATGATGAAAACCGAGAATCGATTTTTTTCGACCTGAACCACGGTGTGGTCCCCTTAAACGTCGCTTAACACTGACCGCAGAAATGTGTAGCTTACGAGGAGCTGCTCCAAAATGTATCCTATCCTTTCTTAACTCCCCACGCACTACATTCCGCTAGCTGCTCCACTGCTAGCAGTTTGAAACTCACGAGTGATTCCCTCCGCAGATATCATGTGATTTTTGGCACCCACCCTCTGTAATGCCCGATGGTCCCTGTGCGTCAGTTCATGAGCTCTGCCAGGTCTTGGCTTAGCTATGGTTGTTCCTTCGCGTTTCCAATTCAGGATCACATCATCAACATCCGACTTGGGCTGCTTTAGAAGGGTTCAAATGTCCCCGGTAGATTCATTACTCAGATGACATCCAGTGACTAGTCCACTTTCGAAAGTCACCGGGCTATTCTGATTGACCTATTCTGCTGAATAAAATGTTCTCGGGTTTCCAACCGTGTCAATTGCTTAAAACTACACGAGCTTTCGGCCAAGCACTCCTTGGCCATTGTCAAGTGATATGACTTTCAGTGGGCTGTTGGTGTGCCCTTATATATGCTGGCTGCCGGCTGTGACGTCACTGGTGCCAGTGACATGGCCATATATGGGCATGTTTTGAGTCGGCGTTCGATGTGCCCTCTTCAACCGCGCGATGTCTGGATCTCACGCAGCGCTCAGCTGCAAGCCACCGTCTCTATTCAGGGTATTTGCGGTAACTTTTATTTCAATAGCTTCCTTTATTAAACTAACCCAGTTGCGAGGCACGAGAGAGGTATAGTCAGATTTTATGTGGTGACCGTTTTCTAACGCATGCTCAGCTAATGCAGAATTCTATGGATAGCGTAGGCGATAATAGCTCTCATGTTCTTTCCTGCGTTGTTCCACAGTGCGCACTGTTTGTCCGATGTACTTCTGGCCACACTCACAAGGTATTTCGTAGACTCCAGGTGTTCTGAGACCTACTGCGTCTTTAACCGATCTCAGTAATTGATGGATTTTCGTTGGAGGCCTGAAGATTGATTTGATATAGTGCCTTTTCAACAGGCGGCTTATCTTGCCCGACACAGAGCCAGATAATGGCAGCAAAGGAAGTTTCTTTTCCTGCTCTTCGTCGGTGATCTTATTCTGATATTTCCCAGAAATCACTTCTTTCACTTGATGGGCGCTGTAGCCCATGACCCATACTGCTTGCTGTTACTGCTTCTGTACTGGCAACACAACACTCCTCACATTTAATAACGGCGGGTCCGCCTGTCGTGACGTCTAATGGTCAATTCTGTATTACATATGGGTGTCCGGATACTTTTGATCAGACGGAGTATATTTTCAGAAGGCGGTGCTTTACTTTTCGTTTAAGGCGTACGGCCTTGTCTTCTTCAACAGTTATTTGTTACTCGCATCCGCATCCTCTTTGTTTCTTATTTTTCACGTTTCTTTGTGCGACTAGTTCTGGACACCCTGCAGCAGACACGCGGCTGCCGTGCACAGCTCTCGCTGGGTAACACCAGCTGCGCCGGCTACCAGTCCGCCTTGGACGCTCGTTACACGCCGGTGCGGGACCGGTAGCCAGCCGCCAGCTGGTCGCACTCCCATGTCGCAACAGCTGCTGACGTGTGCGCGCCGCGCTAGGCCGCCCCCACTCTGCCGTAATGCCACCGACGGCACCTCCGATTGTCGAAACACAATGAACTGTCGCCGCGCTGCAGCTACGCAAATGTCGCACCACTAACCTTTCACTGCCTCTCTCGTAACGACTTCGACAGTGCGACACGCCGCCTTTGTGTTCTGGGACATACGAAAGGGCAAGGTGTTAGACTGCACACATTATGCACAATTCTCAGAGTTTCAGAGTAAGAATGCTCGGCAATTACAAGGGACAGAGCAAATAAACGTATTTTCCACTTACAGCAACGAGGATCAAATGCATACAATTTTTTATCATCTTGAGTAGCACTTGCAACCAATGTCCTCAATCATTTATTTATATGTTTCAACCTCTGTCTTTCACTATAGAGAATAGCTTCCTTGGTACGAGGAGGAACTGTGGAGAGTAAACACTTAACAGCTTCCTCTAGTATCATGGAAGTTTATCCTTGATCTCTTAACGGAAGTCCTATCATGCTGTTAAACCATCTTGTCAGTGTCCTCCATACGTTCGTTTCTTCGCCGATTCTGCAGAGAAATACCACATTCCTTATCTTATCAATCCACGTAATTTTCAAACTCCTTATACAGCACAACATCTGAAACGCTTCGCTTCTCGTTTTTACCTATTTCCCCATAATTTGTGATTCATTGCCATACAATGCTGTGCTCCATACGTACACTACTGGCCATTAAAATTGCTACACCAGAAGAAATGCAGATGATAAACGGGTAGTCATTGGACAAATACATATATTATACTAGAACTGACATGTGATTAGATTTTCACGCAATTTGGGTGCATAGATCCTGAGAAATCAGTACCCAGGACAACCACCTCTGGCCGTAATAACGGCCTTGATACGCCTGGGCTTTGAGTCAAACAGAGCTTGGATGGCGTGTACAACAGGTACAGCTGCCCATGAAGCTTCAACACGATACCACAGTTCATCAAGAGTAGTGACTGGCGTATTGTGACGAGCCAGTTGCTCGGCCACCATTGACCAGACGTTTTCAGTTGGTGAGAGATCTGGAGAATGTGCTGGCCAAGGCAGCAGTCGAACATTTTTTGTATCCAGAAAGGCCCGTACAGGACCTGCAACATGCGGTCGTGCATTATCCTAATGAAATGTAGGGTTTCGCAGGGATCGAATGAAGGGTAGAGCCACGGGTCGTAACACATCTGAAATGTAACGTCCACTGTTCAAAGTGCCATCAGTGCGAACAAGAGGTGACCGAGACGTGTAACCAATGGCACCCCATACCATCACGCCGGGTGATACGCCAGTACGGCGATGACGAGTACACGCTTCCAATGTGCGTTCACCGCGATGTCACCAAACACGGATGCGACCATCATGATGCTATAAACAGAACCTGGGTTCATCCGAAAAAATGACGTTTTGCCATTCGTGCACCCATGTTCGTCGTTGAGTACACCATCGCAGGCGCTCCTGTCTATGATGCAGCGTGAAGGATAACCGCAGCCATGGTTTCCGAGCTGGTAGTCCCAGCTGCTGCAAACGTCGTCGAACTGTTCGTGCAGATGGCTGTTGTCTTGCAAACGTCCCCATCTGTTGACTCAGGGATCGAGACGTGGCTGTACGATCCGTTACAGCCAAGCGGATAAGATGCCTGTCATCTCGACGGCTAGTGATACGAGGCCGTTGGGATACAGCACGGCGTTCCGTATTACCCTCTTGAACCCACCGATTCCATATCCTGCTAACATTCATTGGATCTCGACCAACGTGAGCAGCAGTGTCGCGATACGATAAACCGCAATCGCGATAGGCTACAATCCGACCTTTATCAAAGTCGGAAACGTGATGGTACGCATTTATCCTCCTTACACGAGGCATCACAACAACGTTTCACCAGGCAACGCCGGTCAACTGCTGTTTGTGTATGAGAATTGGGTTGGAAACTTTCCTCACGTCAGCACGTTATAGGTGTCGCCACCGGCGCCAACCTTATGTGAATGCTCTGAAAAGCTAATCATTTGCATATCACAGCATCTTATTCCCGTCGGTTAAATTTCGCGTCTGTAGCACGTCATCTTCGTGGTGTAGCAATTTTAATGGCCAGTACTGTAAGTTGTCAAAAGTCTCTTCCTGAAATTGAGTCCTTTGTTTGATACTAGTAATTTTTTTTTTTGGTCTGAACGCCCTTTTTGTCTGTGCTACTCTCTTTCTTATGTCCTTGTTTCGGCTGTCCTGGATTATTTTGCTTCCGAGGCAGCAGAGTTCCTGAACTTCGTCTTCTTTATGATCATAAATTTTGATTTAAGTTTATCGCTAACCTCAATTCGGTTACTTCTCATTACTTTGCAGTTTTCTTCAGTTTACTATAAATCCATTCAACAGTACCTGCAGTGTATCTCGTCACTGATATTTTTTCACACTGAATTTAAATCCAACTCCTGAGATTTTCTATTATTTCCGTCATTGCTTCTTCGATTTGCAGACTGAACAGTAGGAGTGAAAGATTACAGAACTGTCTCACACCCTGTCTAATCGGAGCGCTTCGTTTTTGGGCTTGTGTTCCTATTATTCCCCCGACTTTATCTTAAACACAACTATTCGTTTTACCATTGGTCCTCCTCAGACGCTCCTTTCCTCCATTGGAGAGGAATTACGTCTCCGGAATGTTCCCTCATAGTTAACCATGGATTCGGTTACACGTGGTGGTTGGGACCTCGATAACCATCAGTTAAACGTAGAGGACGTATAATAGCGAAACTACGATAAACCATTGGGAACTGCGTGCGGATGTTGCGGGTAAATCGCTGAAGGGAGTTAATTAACACAATGATTAGGGGGAACTTCACACTACTGAACACCAGTACGGCGGGTCCATCACTCATGATAAGCGAATCCTCTGGCATCTCTGAAATATCATTGATATTATACATTCCAACAAAAGCCGCACTCCGTTAAACAGCCCGTATTAATTATTAGACGCAGGAGAAAACGTTGAACTTAGCTAAAACGGACATGCTGAGGGCATTGTGTCTGTTTATGACTACGAACAAAGCACAGTCACAAGTTAACGCATTATACGCAAGTTTTATAAGAATAAAACACGATCTCCACTAGAACGACTGTTGGTAACTAAACCGAAATAAATGCGTTGGTTCGCAATCCACATTTCAAACTGAACAAAGTAATCTGAACTTACAATTCACCTTGTTCTGAAGAACAGAGATACTCTCGAGTCGGCGGCTGGAACAAGTGTGTCTCAAAAAACCAACCAACGGACGACAGTTGGAATCGGGGCCTCGTTTCTTTTGCATAGTGGTGCAGGACACCGTTTCGTGGACCTAGCCAATTTAAACGAAGCAAGGAAACGAGAAAGCTCTGAGTCTACGGCGTACTATATTACTGGATGTTTATGAAAGGAACCCAGTGGGGTTGGAACTACTTTACTCTGAGGAAATGAAACTTCTCTCATACCTCCCTCGTGCATCAACGTATCGCAGGAATTATTCAAGGAATGAGAGGGGAAAGGAAGAGGTTGCTAATATGAAAAGAAATCAAGTGAGATTGCTCCGTCACATTCTTTTCCCAAGTACAGGTTAAATCCTCGACTAGGCAGCAAAAACTTCATCTGCGCGACATTAAAAAATAGGTAACTAGGTATGAGAGTGGCAACAATATAAAAGGTCGGTTGAAATAGTCTCATTTCACCCCATTCAGAAAATCATGGAACCTAGCATTTGAGCTGAGGTTATCTAGTATTTACAATTTCCACATGATCACGTAATGATTCCAAACCCTAGATGAAAGTCGCAATTTGATAGGTGAAACGATTAGATGCCATAATTAATCAGATGCAAACACGTTCCACTGCTAACAGCCTTGCCGTAGTGGTAACACCGGTTCACGTCAGATCACTGAAGTTAAGGGCTGTCGGCCTGGGCTAGCTCTTGGATGGGTGACCATCTGGTCTGCCAAGCGCTGATCGCAAGCGGGGTGCACTCAGCCCTGGTGAGGCAAACTGAGGAGCTACTTGACTGAGAAGTAGCGGCTCCGGTCTCGTAAACTGAAATACGGCCGGGAGGGAGATTTGCTGACCACATGCCCCTCCATATCCGCATCCAGTGACGCCTGTGGTCTGAGGGTGACACGGCGGCCAGACGATACCGTTGGGCCTTCCAAGGCCTGTTCGGAAGGAGAGTTTTTAAACACGTTCCACTGACTAGCGCCTTCTCTCGCCAACAGATCTGCGACTTACTTTGGAGAATTCCCAGAAAACACTGGACCCGGCCAAAACACATTCAGACGGTCCCTTCCACATCAGACGCCCGGAGAAAAAATCGTATCCATGATTTCCCAGTCCATCTACAAGATTGGTTGTTTCCTTGGACGACAACTCTAGCTTCACGATAAAGCAGAGATTGCCGCAGCTTTAAGTCCCACAGTTCACCGCAAACATCCAATTACGCAGCTTGAATTCTGGGGTTCAAAGCTATCCCTGAAGATTAATCAACATTTGATATTTCAGCCAATCTACACTTTGTTTATAGAGATATTATCTTTTGTCTCAAAAACAAACATTTTAGTTGACTCTGCCTCCCTGTAAGAGGCACACTCACTCAGGGACGTGGATCGGAATATTTAACGACCGTGTGCCTACTTCGCACACACCCCTTTACCCTCCGCGCTTGTCTTCTCTTTGGTGCGATCACCAACCGCAGTCGAGTCCTGCAATTACTGTATGTAATTAGCTGCAGGTTGGGGGAGTATGCACTTAATGAGGACCACAATTATCTGGCAAACATCCTCCCGTAGTCCACCAATAAAATACGTCAATGCAGGCTGCGCTGTTCGTACACTGTTTTGGTCGCACAACAGAGGTAAGTTGTCATTAGCACTTCAGCCACAGTACAATGAAACCAGTTGTCATGATGTTCAGTCACACTAACAGCTTACTAGCACAACAGTCACTTGAAACTCACTGTCCAGATTTTTAGTTCAGTTTTACAGTCAACACAGTTTCTTATAATTAACATTAATTCATCCTAACGATGCTACCGACCGCTTATACGAACGTACACGCAACCATTTCGCAACGAAGCTGACTGCTTTTCTCACGACACGATATAGAAAGGAATGTATCTGTCCTTGTGAATTTTAACTGCAGACTGTTTAAAAGTCTCTCCCTATTACAATGTTCAATGAACTAAGATCAAGTTCGCTTTTCTTGATTCTGTAAGCGCAGCGGCGTGACTGATTGTTACCTCGACGAAACAACACCCGCATACGTAAAATGTAAGTGGCAGTCAAATGGAAACTACAGAGACGGAACAAAGTGAGTAAACTATTTATTGTTCCAAAAGTAATCACCATATCTGTTATTACATTTGGGAAACTTCTGCAGCGTAGTCGAAAGAACCCTTGGAAACATGTGGTTCAAATGGCACTGAGCACTATGGGACTTAACTTCTGAGGTCATCAGTCCCCTAGAACTTGGAACTACTTACACTTAACTAACCTGAGGACATCACACTCATCCATGCCTGAGGCAGGATTCGAACCTGCGACCGTAGTGGTCTCGCGGTTCTAGACTGTAGCGCCTAGAACCAATCGACCACCCCGGCCGGTGGACACATGTGGGCGGGCACTATCCCGCAAGAGAACGAAGCCGTCCGCCAACATTGTTGGACACATTGGCTTGAAGGCGCGGTTCAGTATTTGGAAAATGTACATCTGCCTTTGCGCGTTAATTTTGACGCCTAGGAAACCACACGTTGACAAGCGTTTTCGACTACGCTGCAAAAGTTTGCTGCGAAGCCCTTACCCATCCAACCTATGGTATCGATCTCTTCCCAAGCTGTTTCCATATTTTTGGAGTCCAGAAGAAAAACATGAGTGCCGGCCGATGTGGCCGAGCGGTTTTAGGCGCTACAGTCTGGAACCGCGCGACCGCTACGGTCGCAGGTTCGAATCCTGCCTCGGGCATGGATGTGTATGATGTCCTTAGGTTAGTTAGGTTTAAGTAGTTCTAAGTGACTGATGACCTCACCAGTTAAGTCCCATGAGTAACCATCAATTTGCATCTTACGAAGCAAATCATGAGAGCCCGTAGGCAACAGCAAACGTGTTTCCATGAAGGCATTTACCGTCCTGTCCCACAGTGAGATAAATGTATTAAAAGTTATGGCATGGCTATTATTTTCATATACAACTGTACAAGGGAATGACTACAATGAAAATTTGTCTCGGACCGGGACACGATCCCGGATATCTCTCTCCACGCGAGCGGCCACCCTAACCTCTTTGCCTATCCGTGGACGACTCACAGCCACACCCAATCATCCACATGTCATCGTTCCTGCATCGTAACCTGTACTCCTATACCATTACGCAATTCTCCTGCAGGGGAGGACATGTTAAATGGAAGTTGCTGCTTGGTATCGCGGATAAATACGATGCATGCAGGTCCGAAGGAACATTGTATCGTTCCTCTTAACAACACAGGCACTGTAGTATTGTGAATGCTTTTGAAATAATACAGAGTTTACTTTTATTCCATGTATTTCGTTCTCATTGTTCTGCCTCTCGTACGCTTTTCATAATGATTAACAATTACTTTTGCTAATGAATCCGATGCCCAAAACACACGACTCCTAACAATAACACTCAACGCTCTCGAGAGTGGCAACTACCGATTCGGAGGAGGGCAGTGCTCCTAAAGTATTCGTACTCCGTGCTGTTAAAGCTGACCTTCACTTGCCGCTCTCTCCTAACGGGACCCCTTGTTTCTATGGTTCAAATGGCTCTGAGCACTATGGGACTTAACTTCTGAGGTCATCAGTCCCCTAGAACTTAGAACTACTTAAACCTAACTAACCTAAGGACATCAGGCGCATCCATGCCCGAGGCAGGATTCGAACCTGCGGCCGTAGCGGTCGCGCGGTTCCAGACTGTAGCGCCTAGAACCGCTCGGCCACCTCGGCCGGCCTTGTTTCTATCATTTACCTCGTAATGATAGGAGGTGTTCATGGTTACTACTACTACTACTACTACAGGTACTACTTTATTTCAGTTTCTATAGTAGTGTGTCACATCACCAACAACTTTAATCTTGGCACAATTCAGTGCTCCTTTAACCCATACGGACACAGACTCTGATTCATTTACTTTACGACGATTCATTGTCCTAAGAACCAACGGCATTGTAGACATATAGTAAGATGAACCACGATCTCTGTTATACACTTCACATATGTGAAATTTACGATAAGCGATAACTTCTCGGCTGTTAAAAGTCTCCAGCCCTGATACAGCCTCCACTTTACCACCACGAACTAGAGCCACAGTAACCCAACCATTACCATGTGCACTAGCATCAGCATTATGGCTCAAATGACTCTCAGCACTATGGGACTTAACATCTGAGGTCATCAGTCCCCTAGAACTTAGAACTACTTAAACCTAACTAACCTAAGGACATCACACACATCCATGCCCGAGGCAGGATTCCAACCTGCGACCGTAGCAGTCTCGCGGCTCCGGACTGAAGCGCCTAGAACCGCACGGCCACCGCGGCCGGCAGCATCAGCATTAGTAAGTGTAAAATTCAGTACGCATCCACAAAACACTGAAGGACCATGAAGAATGACTAGCGCACCTACTCTGCTCTTCGTAGTAATAGACATATTATCAATAGCTCTATACACTGTAAGGCGCGAACGTCTTCTCCTCCTAAAATAACGCAGCATAATAGTCTGTGTCGATACAGCTGCACGCGCTGCTGCTCGACGACTGACGCCCTCCTACCAGAAACGTCACTTATATAGCTGCCAGTTATCAGACTGCAACGCCATCCTTATCAGCTTCCGGTCAGGGAGCAATAGCGGGCACGACGCTAAGTAAAAGTAGTAGCGTCGCGCTAGATCGCCAGGGGGCAACTCAAAGTACCTAGAACGCCGCACATCGAAGATATATATAGTAAGTAGCAACTGGCAGCAAATGAATCATATATATATATATATATATATATATATATATATATATATATATATATATATATCAAAGATGGGAGCACAGCTTGCCCCATTACCATGGTTACCCCATCTGAGATGTACTAAGAAGTACAGAGTTCCACTGTGTCCGTATGGGTTAAAGGTGCACTGAATTGTGCCAAGATTAAAGTTGTTGGTGATGGGACACATTACTATAGAAACTGAAATAAAGTACCTGTTCTATCCTTGAGAAAGGTCCTTTTAAGGCGGTGTTCCATCTACCTCGGCGAATGCGGGCTGGTTCCCCTTATTCCACCTCGGATACACTGTGTCGGCGATTGCTGCGCAAACACTGTTTCCACGTAAGCATACACCATAATTACCCTACCACGCAAACGTTTTGGGCTACACTCGTCTGGTATGAGACGCTGCCAGGGGGGGGGTCCACTGCTGGGGGCCGAACCTCACAATAACATGGGTTCGGTGTGGGGCGGCGGTGGAGTGGGTGGACTGCTATGGCTGTTGTTGTGTTGTGAATCACTGAGGGCCACGGCGGAACGAAGCCTCTCCATCGTTTCTAGGTCCCCGTCTTAATACATACACACATATGTCAGCCACGTAATCTGTCTGGCGGCAGTAATTAATTGTGATTGGAGATATAAAACACTAACACAGTAAAATACATGGATGTGGCTGATTGGACATCCACAAGCACTCATGGTTAGTTCTAGGAGTGTGGAGTTTTCACTACTTGCACCATGTCGGTTACATCGGAATAATAGGGGTCCGGCAAAACGAGTGAGTGCACAGGTTTACGTTTCACATCTCATGGAAAGATGTTACGAAGCATATGGGTGGTCTAGAGACAAGCGGAAGTCTGCCATCGTGTGGCGACAGTATTCTGTGCCCAGTTGAGGTGTTGGACCAAAGTTACAGCTCAGTCCTTCGCTGTGATGTTATACGGTATTTCCATACCGTCGAGAAGTATAGGAGGTAAGTGGTTGCGGAATTCGAAACTAGTTAGTGTCTGAATGGCTACTAGAATTATTCCACAGTGGCAAAAAAAAAAATTCGGAAATTATAAAAACAAAAGTACCGTAAGTTAAATATGGTTGATGATAGAAGTGGGCTACAAAGGAACATAATGCACTTGGACAAAAAAAAAAAAAAGCAAAAGGTGGCAGCATGACGCAAACGAAACTGATAAACAAGTTACTGTAACTAGTCACAGTTTATTTCTTAATTCCACAATGCGTTTCGAAGTGTAATTACCGAGCGAGGTGGCGCAGTGGATAGCCGTACTGATTTAGGTTTTCCGTGATTTCCCTAAATCGCTCCAGGCAAATGCCGGGACGGTTCTTTTGAAAGGGCACGGGTAATTTCCTTCCGCATCCTTCCCTAATCCGAGCTTGTGCTCCGTCCCTAATGACTTCGTTGTCGACGGACGTTGAAGCAGTAATTTCAAAAAAATAATTCAAATGGCTCTGAGCACTATGGGACTTAACATCTATGGTCATCAGCCCCCTAGAACTTAGAACTACTTAAACCTAACTAACCTAAGGACATCACACAACGCCCGGTCATCACGAGGCGAGAAAATCCCTGACCCCACCGGGAATCGAACCCGGGAAGCCGGGTGCGGGAAGCGAGAATGCTACCGCACGACCACGAGCTGCGGACTAATTTAATCGTATGGCTAGGGCTCCCCGCCGGACAGGGCGTTCGCCGGGTACTGGTGTTTCAATTTGACGCCACTTCTGTGACCTGTAGTCGATGATTATGATAGGATGATGATAAGGACAGCACAACACTCAGTCCGTGGGCGGAGAAAATTCCCCGACCCAGCCGGGAATCGAACCCGGGCCCAGAGGAGTGAGAATCCGTCACGCTGACCATTCAGCTACCCGGGGCAGAACAGGAATTTCCTCCTGCTCCTCCTCCTCTTAGGTTTATTGACATAACGTTAGTAAGGCACGTGCGTATTAGAAGTACGATTTTTGGGTAACCTATGGCGCTGTCTCCCGTGGTCATAGGTACATTTTTCTGTAGTGTTTAAATCACATATACGAAGTTTATGTGGTGTAAAAATAGACTGTGACCATCGAAAGGCAGAGCCCCAAACATATATAATACACACATGTCTTAAATGACATAAATGCACCTAATGGTGGAAGTTTAGCCCTTCAAAACATGTAATGGAAATAAAAATAAATTGTGACTGGTTACAGTAACTTGTAGTCTCAATTGATAATCAGTCACTGAAAAGATTAAACTAAAATGTTCGCTTTTAATGTAAAATTGAGAGATATAAACTAATTCGAACCAAATTGTAAAAAAAGTTAATCAAATGTGCATCGCTCTGGCAAATGACAGCTCATATGCAGACGCTCTGGAGACGGTTTGTAGGGACAGCACAAACGTATGATAAATATAACAACATAGAAAGCAAACTAATGAGGCGACTAGAGTTTCCTAAAGCAGAAAGGAAACACTTCAGGTAGGAAAGGGGTTTATAAACAAGCATTCATCATTCTCTTTCTAGTATTACAACACGCGCAGTTAATCATCCCGCAGACGTTTCCGGTACGGCTCGTGTTGTAATAATTAATTCACAGAATACAGGTTTCCGAAGGACTGTTTCCGTAAGGAGGTAATGAGGATTTAGTTCGTTTGTGTTGGTCCAGTACGTCGCATCCGCAGCCCACGATGCCGGCGGCTGTGAGGACGTTGTAAATCAAAGGCGAGGGCGCGGCGGCCCGACTGGGTGCCGACAAGGGACTGTGCTGGGCGCTGGCCGCGCACCGGACCGAGGCGGGCAGGCGTCACCCGCCATTAGGCCAGCCGGCTCGTTAGCGGCTGCCTCTGTGCACGGGGGCGGGCCAAGCTGGCCGAGGGAGGGGGCGCCTACCTGCTGGCCGGGACGTCACAACGCTCGGCAGGCGGTGCTTACGAAGTACCGACCTCCAAACGAGGATAATTCCTTTGCATAGGCTTACTAGAATCTCGCGCATAAGCACACATTTACAAAGAATTTTGAAAAAATAACAGGGATTTTTGTTTCTTGAGAAGAATTTTATTCAGCCGTCTACACCTATGTTATCCCAGTTCTCTTAATAGATACGACGAGAGGCGTTCAATAAATAATGGAACACATTTATTTCCATCAGCCGACTTCAGTTGAAAAAATGTGGGACATCGTGCAATATTCCCGCTTCAGCTCCTGTAGTTTCATGACGTTCCGATAAGTGGCGGCACTTACGTAGCCTTCAGAATGGTGTATGTAACGGAGGTGCATTCCCAGCAGAGAGCTGTCACCTAGTTCCTTTCGGCGGAAAACCAGGAAGATCTGGCAGTGGACAAAAGCACGGCGAGTCGTTGGGTAAGGCGTCTGTCATCATCGCAACAAAGTCGCGTAAACGTGTCCGATCTCCCGCTTGCTGGCCGGCTGCACACAGCCTAATGTTGGAACGTACAGACACTCTCACGACTTTCGCCACAAACATGCTATCTAACTACATCTCCTGCATGACAACTCAAGGCCTCAAACAAGTCTGCTCTCCTGAAAGAAGCTCACAAAACTTCATTGGACTGTTCTTCCTTATCCACTCTACAGCCTGGATGTCACGCCTTCCGACTTCCATCTGTTTGGCCCAATGTAGGATGCACACTCCGCAGGAAGCAGTACGTGGGTGATGTTGGGGTTATTGATGCAGCAAGACGTTGGCTCCGACGTCGACTATTAGAGTGTTACCATGCGGGCATACAAACCCTCCAAGTAAGGTGGCGTAAGGTCAACGCACTGAACGGCGATTACGTTGAAAAATATGATTTTTTAGCCAAAACGGTGGGGAATAATACGGTACATTGGAATCCTGAATAAAACCAACCTCCTGCCACAAAAAATGTTACATTACTTACTGAAAGCCGCGCGGGATTGGCCGAGCTCTCTAGGGTGCTGCAGTCATAGACTGTGCGACTGGTCCCGGCAGAGGTTAGAGTCCTCCCTCGGGCTTGGGTGTGTGTGTGTGTGTGTGTGTGTGTGTGTGTGTGTGTGTGTGTCTCCATAGGATAATTTAGGTTAAGTACTGTGTAAGCTTAGGGACTGATGACCCTAGCAGTTAAGTCCCATAATATTACACACACACACACACACACACACACACACACACACACTTACTAAACGCCCATCGTACTACCGACCTGACCGGGTTTCGCGCGGTGCACTAAATATCTGCAGTCGTACGACTCATCGGGAGTAGCGGTATTAAAGGACGCACACAACCTTTCTTGTGAATCAGTTCTTATATTGGTCAAAACTGTATCAGAATCCTTAAAGCATTTCCTGAGATTAGCCTTCGTATGTAGACAGTGAAACGTGACAGAGACTTCAGTTTAACAACGTCTGGTGCCAAACAGACCGGAACTTTTCGACTCAGCGCAGTGATCATAAGGCCCTTGCAGCATCAATGAATACAGTTCTAAATACGAGTATAAGGAAAGGTATACAGATCTTTCTGTTTATCTAGAGCGACAAGAAACAGATTTCAGATTACCTGACAGGTCAACACGAAAATTTCATCTCAAACACTGAAAATGTTGAGTATCAGTGAACACAGTTCAGAAGTATTGTGCTATACACTTTAGGCAGGATGTGCCGAGCAAAGTAGTGAGGGATGGAAAAGACCCGCCGTGGTTCCACGACCGTGTTAGAAAGCTCCTACAAAAGCAATGAGAACATCACTGAAAATTTAGAAGTACCCAAAGCCTCAAAGACAAATAAAGTCTAAACGAAGCCAAAATTGGCGTATGGGGATCCATACGTGAAGCGTTCAACGACATAGAAAGTAAAATTCCGTCACCACGCGAAGTGGCTCAGTGGTTAGCACATTGGACTCGCTTTTGGCAGGAAGATGGTTCAAACCCTTGTCCGACCATCCAGATTTAAGTTTTCCGTTATTTCTCTAAATAGCTTCACTCAAATTACGAGACGGTTCCATTGAAAGAGCACCGTCGATTTCCTTCCCCATCCTTCACATAATCCGAGCTTTTCCGTCTCTAATGACCTCGATGTCTACGGGACGTTAAATCCAATCTTCCTTCTTTCCCTAAAATTCTACCTACCGACTTGACCGAAAGTCGTAAGAAGTTTCAGTCTTATGGTAAATCAGTAAACGGATCAAAGCTATCCGTCCAGACACTCTCTGACCATAGTGGTAATGAAACAGAGGATAACACAGAAAAGGCTAAAATACTAAACTTTCCCAAAAAATGATTCACAGATATAGATCACACTGTGGTTCCTCTTTAAATCGTCATAGGAACGACAAAATGACAGATATCGAAATAAATAGTCAAGGGATAGAGAGGAAACTGATTTCGCTCAACAAGGCCGCTGGAGCTGATCAGTACGATTCTACACAGAATAAGCGAAAGAACGTGCCCCTCTTGTACCGTAGGTCTCTAGACTAGCAAACCGTTCCTAACGATTAGAAAAAAGCACTTACGCCGTTCTGTTGTACAGTTCTGGAAAATGATTCATGCCCGCACTTTATGACATTTCTGGTGACCAAAAATCAATCTCCTATCTAGGAATCAACACGAACTCAGAAAACAACGATCGTATGAGACCCAGCTCTCCCTGTTCGTCTACGAGACACAGAAAGCAGTAGATACCGGTATCTAGGTAGACGCCGGGCTCCTTGATTTCCGGAAGGCGTTCGAAACAGTTCTGCACTGCCGGCTAATGAACAAAATACGAGCGTCCGGAATATCAGACCAACTGTATAACTGGACCGAAGAGTTTCTAGCAAACAGAACACAGCATGTCATTCTCAAAAGAGAGAAGTCTTCAGACATAAAACTAACTTCCTGGCGCACAGTGAAATCTGCACGTCATCGTAAGTGAAGCACGCCGCTTCAAAAGCCAAAGTAAAACGCCGCATTCCTTTTCCACCTTATCGATGTTCAGACTTCTCTGACCACATCGGAAGCGTCTGCGTCGCCTGACTATTGCGTCAGCTGATTGTGTGTTGTCGTCGCACGCTTCCACAAAACTCAAATCTGAATTGTAGCAGCGTTGTTCACATTCAAAAGATCCGTCTTTTCTGACTTCAACTCGGGACTCCCCTGTTTCTCACTGCTGAACTTCAGCTTGCGGTTCGTACCAAAACTGTCCAACCCTGTCCTTACATACGCTCCATAACGTCCGTACATCCCTATCGAACTTTCGCTTCTCTGTTGCTCCATACTCATCCACCCATTTATCGCTTCACAGTTGCTCCGTTCTGATCTACCCATCTATTGTTCGCCTCCGTAGCGCAGCGGTAGCGTTACCGCCTATCACGCGTGGGTACCTGGGTTCGATTCCCGGCAGGGGACTGGGTGTTGTGTGTCTTACACGCAAGTTGCCGAAGTGGCGTCAGCTTTTAAGATCTGCAATACGGCGGCCGAGCCACGAAGGGGATATCCCGGCCAATAAATGCCATACGATCATTTAATTTCATTTACCCATCTACTGGCTATCATATTCTTTATTTGCTTTGCAGAATCTCTCTGTAATCCGTAACATGTACAAATCATCAATGATCATAATGTTTATTCTTGAGTTGAATCATAGAATTTCAGCTAATTGTGATATTATGAGACTTCTTAATCGTCTCTTTTAACATATAAATCACGAACATGCTTATTCCATATCTTGTAAGAATTTAACCCTAACATTTATTTTCAAATGTAAATTTGATTCTTGATGTGTCAGTTCTCTTAGGTAAAGAGCGAATGTTGCAGTACTGTTGTCATCCCACCAACCGCCAACGCTGGAGAAGGATATGAACTATCAAAGGAGAAATAGAAAACCGGTTAACACAATACAATTAATACTCTGGAACAAAAGCAAACTGGTGGTTTTCATTTATTTGAAATAACAATATTATGCTTCTTCAGTGCACAGACCTTATTTTCTTAATTTTTTTGTACATTCTTCCTTGCCCTTGCGTGTTTGACAACCGTCGTTTCACTAGTTTAATATGTTCTCAATTTATTTGTGCGCTGGATACAATCCGCAGTTCGCACTCACTTGTCATAGTAACCATTCTTAATGTCTTTAACATCTTCCCCCTTTACGGCTCCATCCACGAGAAAATTAGAGCATATACACGAAAATTTTATTATTTCATGTTCCCTTACCATTTTCTGCAACAGCTGTGTTTCGTGCCGATCTCGTGTACCACAGTCCTAATCTACTGGCTTTGAATGCTTTTCCGGTATACCTAAAAAGCGTCGAAAACTCAGATTGTAAACAAACAAATAAAAATAAAAAACTACTTCGAACTCAAATATCTTGTCTGTTCGCAAGATAATACAAGTATAGTGCAGTCTCACGTGAAACTATTTTCGTACTTTTGTTCGGTCACACATTTGTTGCGGACACTTTGTATTGTATTGTATGGAACCGGGGACATAGAAATGACGGAGAGGCTTCGTCTCCGCCGTAGCCCTCAGTGGTTCACAACCCCACAACAGGCCACAGCACTCCACCCACCATCCATCCCACCGCCGCCCCACACCGACCCCAGGGTTACTGTGCGGTTCGCCCCCCAGTGGACCCCTCGCCCCCCTCCACCCGGGAACATCTCACGCCATACGAGTGTAACCCCAATGCTTGTGTGGTAGAGTAATTATGGTGTACGCGTACGTGGAGAAAGTGTTTGCGCAGCAATCGCCGACATTCTGTAACTGAGGCGGAATAAGGGGAACCAGCATGCATTCGCCGAGGCAGATGGAAAACCGCCGGGGCACTCCTTCCCGCCCGGAAAGCAGTGCGTTAGAGCGCACGGCTAACCGGGTGGGCTTGGGAGCACTTACTCGGTAATCATCGGAAGGACGATGAAATCCTTTTCGGTTGAAGCTATTTACACAATCGTTGTTGAGTTTATATAAAAATATTCCACTACATCCGTTGGATACCGCAAGAAGAAATATACAGGGTGAGCCTCCGACAGAATTTTCGGAGCATTTTGGTGTAAGGACCCGCATTCTGCAGAGGCTTGTTACTCAGTAGCTGCAGTTCGTTTCATTTCTTACTCCCATTCATCTGCATTCCTCTGAAAATGTCTAGGCAACAGCGCACAAGCATGTTGACTGCATGAGTGTATCTCATAAGCGCTTCTGATTCCGCGGCCAGAGTCAGTTCACATGAAAGTTTTGTGGCAATGGTACCACGCCATATTGTAAACATGTATCACTACTGAAGAAGACCACTGTGGCCGTGGCTAAAACTTTCGTTTCAACGCTGATAGTTACTTGCAATCTGATGCGGTATCATACGCGGAAAACTTTTAAATTAGTTGTGTTTCTAATCTGGAATCAATCGCAGTATGTGCTGTTGACTTGCTTCTCTCCTCGCCTTTGAGCATGCTTGCAGTACTGTTTGGCTCCGACTCGGGTTTGTTTTCCCGCTAGGTTACTCGTACGTTAGCGCTGATACACACTGGTGTGGGCAGGTTTATTCAAAATGGTTCAAATGGCTCTGAGCACTATGGGACTTAACATCTATGGTCATCAGTCCCCTAGAACTTAGAACTACTTAAACCTAATAACCTAAGGACATCACACAACACCCAGTCATCACGAGGCAGAGAAAATCCCTGACCCGCCGGGAATTGAACCCGGGAACCCGGGCGTGGGAAGCGAGAACGCTACCGCACGACCACGAGCTGCGGACGCAGGTTTATTGATAAAGAGCTGGTCGATACGCTCCTCGTGTGTGAGGTCACTAAAAGCAATGGGGGAGCTGTACAACGACTCTGTGCTGAATTGTTACCGCAGTGACGGCAACCACATGACAGTACTTTTGCTTCTGCTACTTTGGCAACGATTCATGAATAAACCTGCACGCAGTGGTGTGTATTGCTTTTGACGTACAACTAAAACTTCCCGGAAGACGAGCCCCCCCAAACAGAAGCGAACAGTACTGACAGATGACAAAGCCAGATCTACTTTGATGACAATGTTTCTCGAACTCCAACTCACAAGGCACACATGGCTAGCTTGTGCGTTCTTGTCGCGCGCATTATTCTCCGCTGTTGACAATGCACTGACCATTGTGTTGTGCGACAGATCAACTGTTTATTTTTCTCAATAACAACTATTTTATTCGCGATCACACATTGTCAGTTTGGCAAGCCGTAGAAAAAATTTCAAGTTTATTTGTTTCGCTAGCTGTCGATAACTCTTAAAAAATTAGTCACTGGAGTGAAATAAATAAAAAGGGAAGTATAAGTACTGATATTTCGCCATAGATAGGAAAGTTCCGTATGCTTAAGAACTGACAAAACACTGGCCTCCTTGTATGCCATCATTTGCCAAACTTTCGTTTCGGTGTCTGAAGCGGTTTAGAAGATATGAGAGATTCTCGCGGGCGTGAGATCGGAAGTGAGCGCGCTGCATGGGATCCATTTTCTCGAGATCGGAGGCAGATGGAGACCTCCTCCGAAGTCTAAACAAACGCAGCAACATATGGTGTAACACGCACCAAACGCAAAATCATAGCGACCCCTAATTCTCGTTGCAAACTTTTTGAGTTTTGTCTACTGTCTTACTAAAATGTGTACATCACAATAAGAATGGTCATTAGCGAGATCATGGGCACTTCGCTACGAAGCTGACATATAACGCTACAAGTAAGGCAAAAATCAAATATTTTCAGTGATTAGTTTCTGTAAAATCGTCTGAGGAAGATAGCAGGTTGCGCGCGCTTCGGTTCTGTCAGCGCAGAGCGACGCCGGTAGGCGCGTACGAAGTATGGTGTACGCGTCGCAATATGCGCAGGACCCGCGCGACTCGTGCGGCTCGTGCGTGTGCGCTGTAGTGTCGTGTCACGTCACACGTGCTATACGCGTCTCAATTTGCTCCTAGCCTTAGTGTTTCAGCAAGATGTACTTTACGTGAATGGAACAGGGTTGTTTCCAAACTAGGCACACAACGCTCACCGTCGGCATTTGTTTCCAGAGCAATACAGATGCAAATATAAATTGGGGTAAAAATCAAACAAATACCAACTGTATCTACGATAATGATAGAAGCTGAAGAAATGGATTAAAATTTTTGTCACTGCCAGGCCGTGCACCCAGGTCCTCTTGCTTACTTGAAAGGTGTGCTAGCCAATACATCACCGTAGCTGTGTAGTTAACACAGCTGCATGGTCTACTTAAGTCCAAAGTCGTCCCTAACACAGACTTCAATTCGTGTGTTTCGCTTACTTTCCCCTTTTAAATCGTTTCTATTGGTGAGGTTCTCCGGTACTGGAACAGCATTCCAGCTTTGGACATAATGGGGAAGTCCCGCCTGTACCTCAGTCGTAGGTGATCCAGAGATCTGATATAATTAAATTTTCTTTGATACACATGAAAAAAAGGAAAAATAAGCTGAAGACGATAACTGAAGTTTGTGTTAGGGAGGACGTTACACTTAGATACTCCGTGTAGCTGTATCACGAATATCGCTACAGTAGTGTAATGGCTAGCATGCGTGCCGAATAAGGAACTAAGTGAACGGATCAACGAACAACCTGAACGGCTGTCATCGCATGTCCGCCCTGAACAAATTCAAACAACAATACAGAACAAAATGAGATTAAAAAGAAAGAAAAAGCAAGGAGACCCAGGTTGACATCCCAGCCGTGGCATCAATATTAATTCATTTCTTCAGCTTCCGTCATTATCGTTGATAAATTTGAGACTCGTGTGTCTCAAGGAAAATACACTCCTGGAAATGGAAAAAAGAACACATTGACACCGGTGTGTCAGACCCACCATACTTGCTCCGGACACTGCGAGAGGGCTGTACAAGCAATGATCACACGCACGGCACAGCGGACACACCAGGAACCGCGGTGTTGGCCGTCGAATGGCGCTAGCTGCGCAGCATTTGTGCACCGCCGCCGTCAGTGTCAGCCAGTTTGCCGTGGCATACGGAGCTCCATCGCAGTCTTTAACACTGGTAGCATGCCGCGACAGCGTGGACGTGAACCGTATGTGCAGTTGACGGACTTTGAGCGAGGGCGTATAGTGGGCATGCGGGAGGCCGGGTGGACGTACCGCCGAATTGCTCAACACGTGGGGCGTGAGGTCTCCACAGTACATCGATGTTGTCGCCAGTGGTCGGCGGAAGGTGCACGTGCCCGTCGACCTGGGACCGGACCGCAGCGACGCACGGATGCACGCCAAGACCGTAGGATCCTACGCAGTGCCGTAGGGGACCGCACCGCCACTTCCCAGCAAATTAGGGACACTGTTGCTCCTGCGGTATCGGCGAGGACCATTCGCAACCGTCTCCATGAAGCTGGGCTACGGTCCCGCACACCGTTAGGCCGTCTTCCGCTCACGCCCCAACATCGTGCAGCCCGCCTCCAGTGGTGTCGCGACAGGCGTGAATGGAGGGACGAATGGAGACGTGTCGTCTTCAGCGATGAGAGTCGCTTCTGCCTTGGTGCCAATGATGGTCGTATGCGTGTTTGGCGCCGTGCAGGTGAGCGCCACAATCAGGACTGCATACGACCGAGGCACACAGGGCCAACACCCGGCATCATGGTGTGGGGAGCGATCTCCTACACTGGCTGTACACCACTGGTGATCGTCGAGGGGACACTGAATAGTGCACGGTACATCCAAACCGTCATCGAACCCATCGTTCTACCATTCCTAGACCGGCAAGGGAACTTGTTGTTCCAACAGGACAATGCACGTCCGCATGTATCCCGTGCCACCCAACGTGCTCTAGAAGGTGTAAGTCAACTACCCTGGCCAGCAAGATCTCCGGATCTGTCCCCCATTGAGCATGTTTGGGACTGGATGAAGCGTCGTCTCACGCGGTCTGCACGTCCAGCACGAACGCTGGTCCAACTGAGGCGCCAGGTGGAAATGGCATGGCAAGCCGTTCCACAGGACTACATCCAGCATCTCTACGATCGTCTGCATGGGAGAATAGCAGCCTGCATTGCTGCGAAAGGTGGATATACACTGTACTAGTGCCGACATTGTGCGTGCTCTGTTGCCTGTGTCTATGTGCCTGTGGTTCTGTCAGTGTGATCATGTGATGTATCTGACCCCAGGAATGTGTCAATAAAGTTTCCCCTTCCTGGGACAATGAATTCACGGTGTTCTTATTTCAATTTCCAGGAGTGTATAAGTATATCGGATCTATAATTCCATCTGCTTCGTAACCATTAATGATCGACTAGAGATCAACGTAAATACTATGAAAATATCCTTGGGTAAGCTACAAAGTCTTATCGGTGGAGATGGGATACATCCGTTAAAAGTCCGCCCTCGGCAGCTGAGTGGTTGCCGGCACGGTAGCTCAGCGTGTTCGGTCAGAGTGTTTAGCTCCCCTATGTAAGAAAAAAAACTGAGTGAACGGACAACGAACAACCTGAACGGATGTCATCGGACGTCCGCCACGAACAAATTCAACAAACACTATAGAACAAAATGAGATAAAAAAAAGTGGTCAGCGCGACAGAATGTCAATCCTAAGGGCTCGGGTTCGATTCGCGGCTGGGTCGGAGATTTTCTCCGCTCAGGGACTGGGTGTTATGTTGTCCTAATCATCATCATTCCATCCCCATCGACGCGCAAGTCGCCGAAGTGGCGTCAAATCGAAAGACTTGCACCCGGCGAACGGTCTACCCGACGGGAGGCCCTAGTCACACGACATTGCCCGTTAAACACAATCTGGCAGTCATTTTAGCTACGCTCCCTAGGCAATGAAGCGGAAACTTGTGGACAAAGAAGAAAAGGAACATCTTTCGGACATAGACTGCACTGTTGAGTCTTTATGTGAACGTAGATGTCGCGACGGAAAATAGAAGATAACGTTCTGTTTATAATCAGTAACGAAGAAAAGGAAACTTGTTGCCACGTGTCATAAGCTCTAGAAAAAGGAAAAAGAATTATCAGTTAAGAGAAAAAATAGCTTGGATGTCTGAAGCCTCCGTATTTGCAACGGTGGCGAAAAGCTGAAGAAGGTTGCTTTCAACAGCGCCAAAAGTCCGTTTTTATTTTAGCTTCTGTATTATTTTCCATCTGCAGAGTAAAGAGTCGGTTTTGTTTCGTTCCTAATTAAGCCCACGATTTACAGCCATCCTCATCACTAATTTCCTCGGACGACCGCGCCGTAATTAATGTCAGCAGCAGGGCGAGAAACTACTACGTAGCTGCAAAAAAGACGTCTGAGCAGGACAGGAAAAAAGATCGTAAAATTAGAAATATGAGCAGGTAGGCCGTTTGTTGTTTTGGAGCGGGCCTCTCAGTCTCGGCGCGTACGTGTTGGTCGCAATCAGAGCGCAGGGGCAGGGCTACCCGCCGGGCCGCACTGGAGGCGCAAAACAACAACAATAACGACAACGGAAATGGACAATAATTGGTCGTTCTCTTACGTTTCTGCGAAGGTTGAATGCAATGTTCATTTGATTTGCCTGATGCGAGTGGCTGTATAACTGGCCCTTCGTGGCGCTCTATCTTGGCTGAGCTGGGCTACATGGGCGCCACTTTGCTCGTGTACGTAGACTGCTAAAGATAGAGTGATTGCCGCCCAGGCTGTCCTTTTGTTGCTGTTTTCCGCGGCCGTACCTCGTTCGTATTTTTCTCCTGGTACAACTACGGACGTACGGCTCTTTGGTTATTGGGTAAATGCCAGACGATATTTCGATACGTCCGGCATTCGATCCACATTCATTGTTAGAATTTTTGTACCAGGTGAGCTGATACAGCGGCAAGACACTGGACTCACATTCGGGAGGAAGATGAATCAATTACCCGTCCAGAAATACGAATTTTAAGTTTTCTGTAGTTTCCCTAAATCGCTGACGGCAGATTCCGGGATGGCTCCATTGAAAGTATCCTTCACCGATCACAGCTTGTAATCCTTCTTTAATAACCACTTCCTTTATAGAGAGTTAGGTCCTAATCGCCCATCCTTCTGCAGGATTTTTCTACCTCTTAGCGCTTCTTTCACCTCTGATAACGATTAGTCAGAGTAAAAATTCCAAGTAACAGCGCGGTCCGGAGTCGACGCTAAGCTGTTGTTGTTGTTGTGGTCTTCAGTCCTGAGCCTGGTTTGAAGCAGCTCTCCATGCTACTCTATCCTGTGCAAGCTTCTTCATCTCCCAGTACTTACTGCAACCTACATCCTTCTGAATTTGCTTAGTGTATTCATCTCTTGGTCTCCCTCTACGATTTTTAGCCTCCACGCTGCCCTCCAATGCTAAATTTCTCATCCCCTGATGACTCAGAACATGTCCTACCAACCGGTCCCTTCTTGTCAAGTTGTGCCACAAACTCCTCCCCAATTCTATTCAATACCTCCTCATTACTTATGTGATCTACTCATCTAATCTTCAGCATGCTTCTGTAGCACCACATTTCGAAAGCTTCTATTCTCTTCTTGTCCAAACTATTTATCGTCCATGTTTCACTTCCATACATGGCTACACTCCACACAAATACTTTCAGAAACGACTTCCTGACACTTCAAACTGTACTCGATCTTAACAAATTTCTCTTCTTCAGAAACGCTTTCCTTGCCATTGCCAGTCTACATTTTCTATCCTCTCTACTTCGCCCATCATTAGTTATTTTTCTCCCCAAATAGCAAAACTCCTTTACTATTTTAAGTGTCTCATTTCCTAATCTAATTCCCTCAGCATCACCCGACTTAATTCGACTACATTCCATTATCCTCGTTTTGCTTGTGTTGATGTTCATCTTATATCCACCTTTCAAGACACTGTCCATTCCGTTCAACTGCTCTTCCAAGTCCTTTGCTGTCTCTGACAGAATTACAATATCATCGGCAAACCTCAAAGTTTTTATTTCCTCTGCATGGATTTTAATACCTACTCCGAATTTTTCTTTTGTTTCCTTTACTGCTTGCTCAATATACAGATTGAGTAACATCGGGGAGAGGCTACAACCCTGTCTCACTCCCTTCCCAACCACTGCTTCCCTTTCGTGCCCCTCGACTCTTATAACTGCCATCTGGTTTCTGTACAAATTGTAAATAGCCTTTCGCTCCCTGTATTTTACCCCTGCCACCTTTAGAATTTGAAAGAGAGTATTCCAGTCAACATTGTCAAAAGCTTTCTCCAAGTCTACAAATGCTAGAAACGTAGGTTTGCCTTTCCTTAATCTTTCTTCTAAGATAAGTCGTAAGGTCAGTATTGCCTCGCGTGTTCCATCATTTCTACGGAATCCAAACTGATCTTCCCCGAGGTCCGCTTCTACCAGTTTTTCCATTCGTCTGTAAAGAATTCACGTTAGTATTTTGTAGCTGTGACTTATTAAACTGATGATTCGGCAATTTTCACATCTGTCAACATATGCTTTCTTTGGGATTGGAATTATTATACTCTTCTTGAAGTCTGAGGGTATTTCGCCTGTCTCATACATCTTGCTCACCAGATGGTAGAGTTTTGTCAGGACTGGTTCTCCCAAGGCCGTCAGTAGTTCTAATGGAATGTTGTCTACTCCCGGGGCGTTGTTTCGACTTAGGTCTTTCAGTGTTCTGTCAAACTCGTCACGCAGTATCGTATCTCCAATTTCATCTTTATCTACATTCTCTTCCATTTCCATAATATTGTCCTCAAGTACATCGCCCTTGTATAGATCCTCTATATACTCCTTCCACCTTTCTGCTTTCCCTTCTTTGCTTAGAACTAACTTGCTAAGCTGTAGGTCTCTCTAAAAATGGCTGGGTACCCCAGTTCATAGGTAGGAAGACAACCACGTACCATATCCAAGAAGAAAGTGCTAGTAAAGCACCAGCGAGTTCAAACCAACCTTCGGGATGAAGATGGCTTCACATTACTCCTTTAAAAAGATGGAATGCGCTTTGACTATCAGTGACCTGTCATTACTCGATTTTTAACGTCACATTAATCTTACACCGGGCGTCTCTCCTGTGGAGCGTCAGGCGTACTTCCGCTGGTGTTTCGGCAGAGTTCTTTCTTGCTACGCGTAACTGGAATAAGCCCAAACATATCCTGCCCATTACGTCTTTCGTACGACACCCAGCGTTGACAAAAAGCGTCCGTTTGTTTCGTATTACAAACAAAATGATTCTTAAAGTGGAATTTTACGTATTGCCGGCCGGAGTGGCCGAGATGTTCTAGGCGCTACGGTCTGCAACCGCGCGACCGCTACGGTTGCTGGTGCGAATCCTGTCTCGGGCATGGATGTGTGTGATGTCATAAGGTTAGTTAGGGTTAAGTAGTTCTACGTTCTAGGGGACTGATGACCTCAGAAGTTAAGTCCCATAGTGCTCAGAGCCATTTCAACCAATTTTACGTATTATTTTGATTAGAGTGACTCCAAATTAGACTAGAGGGTTTTGCTTTTATCTGTGTGTATTAAGAGGAACAGTATAATACGAAGAATAACCAGTACTCCAGCAGCAACTGAGCAGCGCTTCCACATGGCGGTAATAGTCAGCGCGGACCCGGGCGGTGCTGCCGCTGCTACACTCAAAAATCAAATGTGTGTGAAATCTTATGGGACTTGACTGCTAAGGTCATCTGTCCCTAAGCTTACACACTACTTAACCTAAATTATCCTAAGGACAAACACACACACCCATGCCCGAGGGAGGACTCGAACCTCCGCCGGGACCAGCCGCACAGTCCATGACTGCAGAGCCTCAGACCGCTCGACTAATCCCGCGCGGCCCGCTGTATCACTAGTGGTTATTCTTTCTGTTTTACAGTTCTTGTTAATACACATCGGTAAAAAGAAAATGCAGCAGTCTACTTTGGGCTCGCTGTGTCGAATAGACAGTTAAGACTCCACTTTAAAAATCATTTTGTTTGTAATGGGAAACAGACGGACACTTTTAGTCGACGGTGGGGTTACGTAGAGACGTGATGAACAGTATTTGCTTGGACTTACTCGAGTTACACGTAGCAAGAAAGAAATTGAAGATATATGCCGAAAGACCAAGAAAAGGCTCCCGACGACTCTTTGGAGAGAGACCTTTATAAAGAAGAAAGTGTAGAAACCGATCTCTTTTCGATAGCTCTGGTTTAATACGATTGTCATCGACATTAGTAGGAGAGATTTTCTTGTGCTACATCGTTATTTTTGGGAAATTTTTGGTAAGATCTTATGGGACCCTAAGCTTACACATTACTTAATCTAACACCTAACTGAAACCATCGATTCCGTATTCGCGTCACAGTCATGGAATCTCGATCGACAGTGTCGTGGAAAGGTAAATCTCATTTTCGATACGCCACGACCCTGCCGCTGTCGAATTCAGTCATATGATGGTAGTCGTTTCTTTGTATTACACGAGGCGTAATATGATGTTCTCCCGAACACTGAACTTCCAGATATCATTTCTGAAAGAGAAATCTGCTGTGTGATCATTCCTTACACACAGGACGCAGAAAACGTTACTCCGACCTACCCTGTACGATCGCGGTGAAATGTTAATCATTTGCATATAAGGTATGCTCAATTGAAAAAAATCCTTCGATTTAGTGGCGCTATATGGAGTCCCAGTTGGTCAATGTGTTCGTCGAGAGATTGCGCAGTGAAATTCCCAGTTACAAAGCGGAGGTAACGACTTCGCAGCAGTTTCATAATTTCTGGGGAGTTCTCACGGTTTTTGCATGATGGATTCCTCTAGATCAGTACAATGAGCAGTAATTCAGTTTCTTCGCACAGAAGTGGAGCTTGCATCACAAATTTATCGCCGCATGAAAGAGGTGTACGGAGATCAGTGTGTCGCACAATGGACGATGTTCTCGCAGTGTCAGCATTATGCGGTGCGGTCTGTAAACATCAAGGACACGCCACGCCCTGAGCAGGTGCACATTTGTCACCATCAGCGCCACGATGCGACTGTGAGACAGCACATACGGACGAATCTTTGGGTCATCACACATGACTTTGCTGCTGAACTGTCGATAAGCAAAGACCCGCGAATCATATAATCCACGAGAAGCTTCGGTATGGAAAAGTTTGTGCACAGTTGGTGCACGGTCATTTTTTGGAGGAATGAGAATACTCAGAGAATGGATGTTTGCCTGACCCTTCTGCTAAGATGCGCATAGCAGGGGACTTATTTCATTATTCAGATCGTGACACGTGATGAAACGCGGTGTCATAACTTAGACCTTGTCTCCAAACATGTGAGTGTGCAGTGATGGCTTCCCAGCTCCCCTCGCCGAAAAAAGCCCATTATTCCCCGAAAGTGGCAAAAGTGATGCTCACTTTCTTTCTTTTTCGGCGAAGAAGGACCTCTACTCATAGACTGGCTACCAAGGAGTGCAACATTAACGGCCGGCCGGAGTGGCCGTGCGGTTCTGGGAGCTACAGTCTGGAACCGAGCGACCGCTACGGACGCAGATTCGAATCCTGCCTCGGACATGGATGTGTGTGATATCCTTAGGTTAGTTCGGTTTAATTAGTTCTAAGTTCTAGGCGACTGATGACCTCAGAAGTTAAGTCGCATAGTGCTCAGAGCCATTTGAATCAACATTAACGCTCAGCAGTATTGCACCACGCTGCTGAAGTTCAAACAGGTCATTAAGAACACGTGCGGGGACAAACTCTAGAACGGGCTAGTGCTCCTCCAGATCAACGTATGACCTAGAAGATCCTCGAGATCCTTCAGATATTTCTATGAGAGGTCGTGGAACACCCTCTTTACAGCCCGATACCTCCTAATATCTTTGTCCCCTTGAAACAAAGTCAAGAGTTTCACCTGTGGCACGGATGTGCAGGACAGCATGGAAACTGCTGCTGGTAAACCTTTCGGTGTATAAGAGTCGTGGTCCAGGAAACTCTTCCGTTCCCACCGTATCGTCCAGAATTGCGCTGGACATCTTCAGAGGCGTTTCTCCTCCTCTGAGTTTTGCCGACTGACGGGTCGGTCGTCTGAAAGCGACGTCCATATTTACAAAAAGGGGGCATGGTCGGCGTTACACGTGATAAGCAGAGATGATCCTTGTCAAAGATAACACTTAACTAGATTGTCGTCTTGTCAAAGACAAAAAAACTGTTTAGCGATTCTGCAGAGCTGCTGTCCGTATGTCGCTAAGTTTCGTGGAGCAACACCTTTGAAGATGTACAGCGCAGTTCTGTAAGAAACGTTAGGAACAGAAGAGTTTCGTGGAGCACGACCTTATACCGTGAAAGATTCGTCAGCAGCAATGTCGTCCGATCGTGAAAGCCTTCATTCTAGCAACAGCATGGAAAACTGGATCCGTCAGTAACGCAGAAGTTTCCACACTGAAACCATCCACTCCCTTTCCGCACGCTGGGATCGATGAATCAATGTCAGTGGCGATCACGTATAGTTGTACTGCTCTACGAGAGCTGTTATTGTGCTATTCTTATCAAAACGTGTTTCCACATAACTGTAGTCTCCTTTTTATTTGGGCAACTTTATACAAGCATGTAAGCTGTTCCTCAACTGACTTTGTTGCAGGTCTCATTAACGGTGCTCCAATTTTAATGTCCAAATGGGTACAGGAAGGCATTTGTTGATTGAAAATTCGGCTGTGATAATACACTCCTGGAAATGGAAAAAAGAACACATTGACACCGGTGTGTCAGACCCACCATACTTGCTCCGGACACTGCGAGAGGGCTGTACAAGCAATGATCACACGCACGGCACAGCGGACACACCAGGAACCGCGGTGTTGGCCGTCGAATGGCGCTAGCTGCGCAGCATTTGTGCACCGCCGCCGTCAGTGTCAGCCAGTTTGCCGTGGCATACGGAGCTCCATCGCAGTCTTTAACACTGGTAGCATGCCGCGACAGCGTGGACGTGAACCGTATGTGCAGTTGACGGACTTTGAGCGAGGGCGTATAGTGGGCATGCGGGAGGCCGGGTGGACGTACCGCCGAATTGCTCAACACGTGGGGCGTGAGGTCTCCACAGTACATCGATGTTGTCGCCAGTGGTCGGCGGAAGGTGCACGTGCCCGTCGACCTGGGACCGGACCGCAGCGACGCACGGATGCACGCCAAGACCGTAGGATCCTACGCAGTGCCGTAGGGGACCGCACCGCCACTTCCCAGCAAATTAGGGACACTGTTGCTCCTAGGGTATTGGCGAGGACCATTCGCAACCGTCTCCATGAAGCTGGGCTACGGTCCTGCACACCGTTAGGCCGTCTTCCGCTCACGCCTCAACATCGTGCAGCCCGCCTCCAGTGGTGTCGCGACAGGCGTGAAAGGAGGGACGAATGGAGACGTGTCGTCTTCAGCGATGAGAGTCGCTTCTGCCTTGGTGCCAATGATGGTCGTATGCGTGTTTGGCGCCGTGCAGGTGAGCGCCACAATCAGGACTGCATACGACCGAGGCACACAGGGCCAACACCCGGCATCATGGTGTGGGGAGCGATCTCCTACACTGGCCGTACACCACTGGTGATCGTCGAGGGGACACTGAATAGTGCACGGTACATCCAAACCGTCATCGAACCCATCGTTCTACCATTCCTAGACCGGCAAGGGAACTTGCTGTTCCAACAGGACAATGCACGTCCGCATGTATCCCGTGCCACCCAACGTGCTCTAGAAGGTGTAAGTCAACTACCCTGGCCAGCAACATCTCCGGATCTGTCCCCCATTGAGCATGTTTGGGACTGGATGAAGCGTCGCCTCACGCGGTCTGCACGTCCAGCACGAACGCTGGTCCAACTGAGGCGCCAGGTGGAAATGGCATGGCAAGCCGTTCCACAGGACTACATCCAGCATCTCTACGATCGTCTCCATGGGAGAATAGCAGCCTGCATTGCTGCGAAAGGTGGATATACACTGTACTAGTGCCGACATTGTGCATGCTCTGTTGCCTGTGTCTATGTGCCTGTGGTTCTGTCAGTGTGATCATGTGATGTATCTGACCCCAGGAATGTGTCAATAAAGTTTCCCCTTCCTGGGACAATGAAATCACGGTGTTCTTATTTCAATTTCCTGGAGTGTATATTGTAAAGGCGACCCTGTTTCTGCTGCCTGGAAACAGAAACATTACGGAGTTGGAGCGGCAGGTCGTCGCCTGGAGCATCCGGAGAGCCCCCGGCGCAGTAGCTGGCGCTGCTCAGAGCAAACATCCGGCCGGTCCAGCCAGGCAGCGCCGCGCCGCGCTGCGATGTGATGGGCGGGCCCTGCGTGCAGCTCCTTCCTAATGAGCGACGTCTCGGCCGCTCCCTGCCTGCCGCCGTGCCCTGCTCGCGGCAGTTCTTAAAACAGCGACACCCACCACGCCATATCCCATCCGCCAAGCCCTCTCCGCTGCTCTGCCTTCAGCTACAGTGTAGGCGCTTTCACGAACAACATGATCCTCCCCAGGGGCTAAATGTTGCTCCTGATGAAATCCGGCCACCTCAATTCACAGAGAGGCGAACCGCTGTTACATAAAATCCATCTCACTTTACTACTGCCAATTTCACAAAAAACAAGCTACTTCGTGATGTTCACTGGCTAAATCTCACTGGCTTTCTCTTACCGACAAGGAGACCACACGGCAATCGGCCTTTTGTAATTATTTTTTTATATTTATGGTACATGCAGTTCACGACTCAAATATCGATCCACCACACCAGTTCAATGCAACTCTAAAATAATTCTCGAGAAAATCGACTATGGAATTTCCCGAGTGACTTAATTACTCTTAAGTAAGGTAGATTTTTCTCTGGTAGAGTTACGTCATGCGAGCGACCAGGGTTCCATTTCCGCCGATTCATATTTTTGAACAATGCTGCATGTTCTACAACCATTTCCGTGAAGCGTAAAGTACACAAAGAGGGGGAAATATTTGTAGGGCTCGAGACAGGTAATCGTAGAGTCACTGGTTCGAGTCTCGTTTCGGTTATTATTTTTTCCATTTTTTACCGGTCAGTTCGAATACCTATGTCATGTAAATATGAACTTTGTTACATATACGCTAATTAACAAACTTCTAATTTCCATTTTCAAGAAAAAGGCGCGACTCGTTATTTCTAATTACATATCGCACACAAAAATCCAATTTTCATTGCAAATACAATTTCTTAATTACCGATCTTTTATAAAAGATTATTAATAATGATCATTTAAATTTTAAAAAAACAATACAGCTCAATTTTTTCATCTTCACGTATCTTACTCCTCACTGAAATCCTTATAGAGTGAGCACCTTTGTTCAAAAGTTTACCACAATCGGGAATCGAACCGGGACAACCCACGTAGTATGGGAGGACTCCATCACAAAACCAAGATTACCGATGGAGAAACAGCCGTTTTTAGGTATTAAAGGTGTTCGGAAAACTTCGAAAAAAGAAGACTGGGTTTAACACCCCGTCGACCTGGAGGTCGTTAAAGACGGAGCACAAGCTCGGATCTTGTCAAAGGAAATCAGCCGTGTTCCTTCAAAGAAACCATCCCGGCATTATCCGGCAGCGATTTAGAGAAATCACGGAAAACCTAAATCTGGATGGATGGACGCGCGTTTTAACTGTCGTCCTCCCGAATGCGAGTCCAGTTTGCTAACCACTGCGCCACCTCGTCGACTTTCTCGAAAATTATTGAGAGTTGCAGCGAACTGCTTTGATTGATTTACAGTCGAGTAGGGAACTTCAAATGCCATAAACATGAAGAAATAGAAAAACCCAGTTGCCGCATGGTTTCATTGTGAGATACGAAGTGCTTTACTCGCTTTGTTGTGGGTAAATAGGGATAGCTGTTCAGATGTCGGCAGCGGCTGTCCTTGACTCGATATCCATGGGTAAGATGATCGCTTGCGATCAATATATGAAAAGCGAAAACGAAGTCCATTATGTGGCAATAGGTTGTTCCTACAGTCGGCTTACAGGACGCACTTGAATTATGGTGATCTGACCCAATGAAGACCGCACGTGGAAGTGTTTGGACGCGGCTGATTTGTTCCCAGCAGCGAGCACGACCTTAGGAGCTGCTCTCCTGAGCCTACCAAGCTGCATACAGCGGCGCCCTGTTGGAAGACCTGCCTCTTCACTGCTGTATCCTCTGGGTACAGCACATGATACGGAATATCGTAATATTATGGGCTTCACAAACTAGGAAAGATCGCAAAAAACAGCGACACCGAATTAAGTACGTTACTACCGCACTGGTGATTGACAGACCAATAGCACGCAAATCTGCTAATTACATTCATACATATTACACACGTGCTCACCTAGTAGCACAGCATTTCATACTGAGAGAGAGTGAGAGAACAGAGCTGGAAGGAAAGACATCAAGCATTAGGGTATCCTTCACGACTGATCTCTGCTACAGGAGAATTTGCAGATTGTAAGAAGACAAATGTATACCATAGATTTGACGCTATGGTTCAAAGTCCATAGACTGTGGCAACATGTTTAGCTAAAGATTTGGAACACAGAAGGAATACTACATACCACAGATGTTAACATCTGCTGCTATTCCCTCGGAGAAATAGAGACGCCAGCCATCCTGTTGTATTGTCCAGAGATTGAGGTGTCACACTAAAGTCCGCAACGCGAATCGATACCACAGACATCAGGGAGGGCTCTCTGCAATCCGCAACAACCAGTGAAACACACTCCAGAATACAAGCCCTCTCCCGTTTTAATATAGCAGGGCCCCAGTGCTGAGGCCAATATGGTGTCAAGCATACAAGACCCCTGCGCCACTTGCAGCCCTCAGCTACAGCAGGCAACATTATCGCGCAGGAAAGTGTCAGTTTCAATTTAAGATGAACTTTGCTGATTTGAATGTCGAACATTGTACTGCAGGAGAACAATTTGGTAACAAGTACATCAAGTGATGCTTTGCTAGTCAATGACAGTTGTAAATTATCCAGTACTCCTGTGACAAAGAAGTTTAGTAAATTATTTATTCACTCACATAATAAAGTGAACTAACATTTCATCTGTTGTTTAAAATGAACCATCTCCCCTAGTACTTGAAGAACCAACAGTTGTAGCAGGACGGTTGTAGTTTCGTCTGGTCAGCCACGCGGGATTAGCCGAGCGGTCTGAGGCGTTGCAGTTATGGACTGTGCGGCTGGTCCCGGCGGAGGTTCGAGTCCTCCCTCGGGCACGGGTATGTGTTTCTCTTTAGCATAATTTACGTTAAGTAGTGTGTAAGCTTAGGGACTGATGACCTTAGCAGTTAAGTCCCATAAGATTTCACACACATTTGAACATTTTTTTCGTCTGGCCACACCACGTCCCACACACACTCCGACGCTGCTGCTCGTGTTCTGTAAGCAGAAGCATGTACGCGGGCGCTTAAGACTCTGCTGCCGTGCGCACGCACTACCACATCCTCGTCAACCACATGCACGAATCAAAAATCCACGCGTGCACTTCTAGTCTCGAGCATTTGTTCTGGGCAAGCCATAACGTTCACTGGCCTGCTGATTAACAGAGAGCCGTTCTAACAGCTGAGTTTCGGTTTTGTTTTCAAATTGCCAGCTGGAATATTTTGATTTCTGAAGAACTGGAAACCTATAACCATCCATTAAATATTTGTGAAATGTATACCTTTGCACGAGGCAGTGTCATTCGTAGAACTGTATGTCTACAAGGATGACGTGTTTGATGCTCCCATGCGTCGTTATATCACTATACGCATGCATTGACTGGTCACTGCGTACTGCAAAAAGAGAACGTTTGACATTTCAGGGTTCGTGGTGGTGGTGGTTAGTGTTTAACGTCCCGTCGACAACGAGGTCATTAGAGACGGAGCGCAAGCTCGGGTTAGGGAAGGATTGGGAAGGAAATCGGCCGTGCCCTTTCAAAGGAACCATCCCGGCATTTGCCTGAAACGATTTAGGGAAATCACGGAAAACCTAAATCAGGATGGCTGGAGACGGGATTGAACCGTCGTCCTCCCGAATGCGAGTCCAGTGTGCTAACCACTGCGCCACCTCGCTCGGTCAGGGTTCGTTTCGTACACAAACATCTCCTACAGAAAACTATTCAGCAAACAGATTAGCCAACTCCATCCATGGCCTGGACCCAACTGATAAACACGGAGATGTTTTCGGTGGACTGTTTTAGTCCTCGCCAGATCGTTGCTGCCCGAAGAGTAACACTGTAAGATGTTTCTTACCAAGCTCGCTAACTTCAGCAAAAAAAAGAAAAAGAAAAAAAAGCAATAAACGTCGCTTTAATGTTATGTACGCTAATTACATTGAATGTAAAATTAACTTCTGCTGCGCAAAAGAGACATTTATATTTTACGTTCGTAGAAACAATCTTTGCCGGGAATCCAGTCATCATATCTTCCTTACGCCGATTAGTAGGTTCTGTACTTCAGCAAATTTCATCACATTTGATTTCTTTGAGTGACAGCTACTTGTTGTGACTATACGGAAAAGTATGGAACTGTACACAAAACTGAACGAACAAAGATCAGACGCTCGTTTAAAGCATTGCAACCTAGCCAGTTCCTTTATATTTTAAAATTCTGAAGTAATATTTCTTGCTTTTAACTAATTCTTCTATCAGATTCCATAAATATTTTAAATTTTTCAGTCAAACTTAATCCAAAAATTTATGTCTGAGTAGTAAATATCATTTTCCCCAACGAATATCATATTCAGTGTTTTGAGGTTTAGGACCTTACTTATACATCATTATCACTTTGATTAACATGTTCTGAGTAAAATTCAACAATAGTTAACGAAATTCGTAATTTTTAACTTTGTTGGGAGGGCATATAATAGCCCGTTGGTAGCACACTTTATTGAAAGTGAATTGATATTGTTAAGTGTGTGCTAAAAGATACTTTCAGGCACATACTTACACATACTATTTCTTTAAAAAATATGTTGTTAATATAAGTCAACAACAATTAACGAATTTTGTTGTTTCTTTTAATATTCTTAGGATGGTCATAAAACACACTCACCCACTTCCCCTTGACAATCCGCGTTACGGAAAATGCCTTGGTATTGGTAGGCTTAATTACTACAAGTGAACGCTGGTAATGTTCTTCTGACACGCCATAAATGATTTCCACCCCGTGTAGTTCCTCAACCTAGATTGTAGGCCTACGCTGTCTCCAGAGTATCAATGAAATTAACAGCCTGACAGTCCTTTCTCGAAATTGTGTGAACGATTTAAATATGTTTCAGAAGTACGGATAACGTGACAGTTACTTTGCAGATATAGAACTTACACGATAAAAGAGCAACAATTAAAACTCATTGCAGATACCATGCTGTGTATCATGGAGGCGCAGCAGCTCAAACTCATTATCGATGCCAGTAATAAATAAAAATATGCGGTGCGTGCATTACAAATAGGACTCGGCGAGACGAGAAACGAAACCAAAATGCGTCGGGCAACTCCCAATAAATCGCTATAAATTAATTTTGTCAATCAAAGTGGGCCTGTTCTTTCTGGCATCCCACGGCGTTGTGTGTTTAGTTAGCTGCTCAAATAAAACATTACGACCAGCCACATGAGCATTTTATGCGTTCAGTGACGCGTATCGAGGGATAGCGGCCACATCAGCAACTGGAATTTATTACATTTATTTGTAAACTGTGCTGTGTTTACACTCCATCGTAAGCCTTTCTCTTTTTTTATTATCGAAGCTCGTTTAGCGTTTCCATCTTGGAAACCTCAACAAAAAAGCTACAGTTCTGTACTTACAGTATCGCTAAATTTGGCTAATTAATTTTCCGATCAGTGTTTACTATCGTTTACGTAAGCAAAGCCAACCAACAGAAAGATACTTCCAACAAAAGACTTACTGTATCATAAATTTATCCAGATCAAGGACGTCCAATTGCTCGTCGATAGCAACGTCTATGATCAAAAGAGAGGAGGAGAGAAAAGAAAACTTACTGCCTTTGCCAATATACATATAGTCTGCATCTACACTCGGCACGCCACCTCACAGTGAATGGTTTAGGGTGCTTCTCGTACCATTATTATTTCCTCCCTTCCCTGTTCCAATCGCGGATGGCGGCTGGGTCGAAAGGCTATCAATAAATTTCCGAATAAGCTATAATTTCTCTGATTTTTCTCGTCGTGATATATGTGAGGCGAATATGATGGCTGGCTCTTGGAATTTCAACGAACCTTTCCTTGACACACAACGCCCATCTTCTAATGTCTGCCACTGAGGTTTGTTGAGCATTTCCGTAACGCTCTTGTGCCGTTCAGCGATCCCCTGACGAAAAGCGGCGCTCTTCGTGAGTTGTCTATCTGTTCTATTAATTCAATCTGTCAAGGATCCCACATCGATCAGCAATATTCAAGAACGGATCGAATAATTGTTTTGTAGGCCACGTGAAATATTTCAGGAGACCTGACACGCGTCCAGCCTTCCTGATTTAGGTTTTAAGTGATTTCCTTAAATCGCTCCAGGCAAATACCGGGATGATTCCTTTGAAAGTTCACGGCCGGATTTCTTCCCCATCCTTCCCTAACCCAATGGGACCGATGACCTCGCTGTTTGGTCCCCTCCCCAAATCAACCAATCAACTAGGAGTCCTGTTTCTGTTGCCAGCCCTCCTCGTCGCTGGTGCGTTGACAGTAGTGTTGTTAAGATGACTGACAATCGTTTCCAATGAACATCATTAATATAGAAACAAGAAAATTAAACATCACTGAATCTGCTGTATTGTTGCTCTGTTGCTCGCCGTAACGTGCTAACGCCGTTCCCTCTGCACAAAACTGACATCTATTCTTCGCATTTCATAAAACGCTTTAAGTTCGAACAAAGTTCTTTGGCTGGAACCGAGTCTTCATAATCCATTTATGAAGACTCAGATGGTCTCCACTTTGGCTTATACCAACACAATTGACAACTAACTCTTTTGATTAACCGATATCATTTGCGACCTTTACTTGCATTATAGAAATGAAGACGCCTCATAATGTAGCTCACTGATTTGAAAACCGGAGGAACAAGAATAAAATTCTCATCTTACCTCTCTAATTGACGGATTCCGTAATAACTGCCAGTAAGCTTTTTCTGATACACTGTGATCAACGACACACGCATGTATATCCCTTTTCACTTCTGATTAATAAGCGTTGTACACGATCAAAGACGTCATCATCATTAGTGTTCTGCCAAAAGGCAGGTTTTCACGTGGTAGTTCTCCAGGCTGTCCGGTCTTCTGCCATCCTCTTCAGGTCTGCATAATTTCCTCTTCCCTTTATGTCGTCTATCATCTTGTATCTCCTTCTTCCTCTCAGTCTTCTCCCACAAACCAATCCTGCCAAAGCATCTACTAGCAAGCACTCCCTTCTCAATGAATGTCCCAACCAGTTCTTTTTCCTTTCTCTTACAACCTTCAGCAGACATCTTCTCTCACCAACCCTTTCCAATACTCTTTCATTACTTACTCCTTCCATCCAGCTTATTCTCTCCATTCTCCTCCACATCAACATCTCAAATGCTTCTGACCTTTTTTCATCCTCTAGTCTCAGCGTCCATGTTTCTGCCCCATATAGTGCCACACTCCAGACAAAACATTTGTCAAGCCTTTTCCTTAGTCCTTTATCTAATTTGCCACATAAGAGTCTCCTCTTTCTGTTGAATGCCTCCTTTGCTATGGCAAGACGTAGTGAAGATTAATTCCGACGTACTCTCTGAAGATACACGTATCCTCCGAAAAGTGGCGTATTTAATGTAAGCAACTTAAATGTGAGTCACAGGTACGGACCAGCCATGTTGTTTCATGACCGATTGTGCTCCTCTTAATCTGTCTCCTCGTGTTCTAGCATGCCATCAGATCTACTCATATGCGGTTGTTCAAGGTATCTACGCTGAATTTTGATTTCTGATCATGCCATCAGTGAGGAATTTTTCAATGGATAAGTTATCCCTATCGGTCGGTCAGTGAAGAGTTAACACATGTCAAAACTGTTGTCTTAGGATCATTTTTCGTCTGAATAGCGTTTATGAAGTTAGAGGGACTTGCTGTTAACATCTTTGTCGTCTTACACAATTCATATTCATCTAGGAATATTTTATCGGAATTTGCTAGGAACGGATAAAGGTGAGCGTCAGGCTTCCCGTCGATTTTGAGATCTTTAAGAAAGAAGGACTGCTCCAATTTGAGAAAACTTTTTTTTTTGCTGTGGGTAGGAAAAGGGAAGGGGGAAAACTGACCATAGAATTTTAAAGGAATGGTACTAGTATTCGCTGAACTGCTGTAGAGAAATCACAAGATGTTTCAATGATCAGACGCGAGTCAACGATATCCTTTCGTCACAATATATACATGAGAGGCCTCGTGGTATCGTATTGGACCTCCTTTTCCCGGCATAATGCAGCAGCTCGAATTGGCATGGACTCAATTCGTCGTTGGAAATCCTCTGCAAAAATTTTGAGCCATGGTGCGAAAGTGTTGCCGGTGCAGCAATTTATGCACAAACTAACTTCCCGATTATGTCTCCTAAATATTCGATGGGATTCACGTCGGGCGATCTGGGTGGCCAAATCATTCTCACAAATTGTCCGGAATGTTCCTCAAGCCAATCGCGAACAACTGTGGCCCGGTGACACGACATCGTTGTTTGGGCACATAAGGTACATGGATGGCTGCAGACGCTCTCGAAGTCAACGATCGGTTTAGCTAGACCAGAGGATCCAGTCTATTCAATGTAAACACAGCCCACACCATTTTGGAGCCAACACCATCCTGCAAAATACCTTGTTCATAACTTGGGTCCGTGGGTTCGTGGGGTCTGCGCCACACTCGAACCTTACCATCAGCTCTTATCAACTAAAATCGGGACTCATCTGACCAAGCCAAGGTTTTCCGGTCGTCTAAGGTTCATCCGATATGGTCATGAGCCCAAGAGAGGCCCAGCAGGCAATGTCGTGCTGTTAGCAAAGGTACTCGCGTCGGTCGTCTGCCGAAATAGCCCATTAACGACAGATTTCGCCGGTCGGTCCTAACGGATACATATGTCGTACGTCCGGCACTGATTTCTGCGGTTATTTCACGCAGTGTTGCTTGTCTGTTAGCACTGACATGCACGACGCAAACGGCGCTGCTCTGTCATCAAGAGATGGCCGTCGATCACTGCGTTGTCCGGGATGGGAGATAATGCCTGACATTTGGTATTCTCGGCAAACTCTTGACACTGTGGATCTCGGAATATTGAATTCTCTAACGATTTCAGAAATGGAATGTCCCATGCGTCTAGCTCCAGCTACCATTCTGCGTTCAGAGTCTGTTAATTGCCGTAGTGTTGCCATATAATCACGTAGGAAACCTTTGCACATGAAGCACCTATATACAAATAATAGCTCCTCCAATGCTCTGCCCTTTTGTACGTTGTGTAGGAGATACTACTGTCATCCGTATACAGCTTGGACATTAATAAAACAGAAAAAACACAAGGACGGATTCCTGACTGGAAATAGAGGAACAAATGTCCTATGAACGTGTGTCCGGAAATGCATCGTTGCCATAGTAGATGCCGCTGACGAATGAGAGTTCCTCTGACCATGTGTCGTGTGTTCCTTGTGTGGGGCAGGCTGTGTGATTGGCCCAGCGTAGTGTGAGCAGAGGAATGCTCCGCTATTCATGTCGGGAACAAGCCAAGATGCTATTTGTGTACGGTCAAGCTGATGGAAAGAATTGAGAGACAGCACGCCTGTGCCAAAACAAGTACCCTGACGGACACCAGCCATATCACATAACCTTTCAAGCGTCCGCCCCCCGGTAGCTGAGTGGTGCTGTGTGTCTTTCATCATCATTTTATCCTCATTCACTCGCAAGTCGCCGTAGTGGCGTTAAAGAACTTGTGGAGCGGTGGGCGAACCGTCCCGCGAGGGGTCTCACGGCCATCAATGCCATACTCTCATTGTTATTAAAAAGCCGGCACGGTAGCTCAGCGTGTTCGGTTAGAGGGGTAGCTGCCCTCTGTAATAAAAAAAACTGAGTTAATGGATCAACAACGAACTGAAACGGATGTCTTACGACATCCGCCCCGAGCAGAAAACGAACAAAGTGATACTAAAAAAAAAGTGGTGATTGCGACAGAATGTCAATCCTAAGGGCCCGAGATCGATTCCCGGCTGGGTCGGAGATTTTCTCTCTTCAGGGACTGGATGTTGTGTTGCCCTAATCATCGTCATTTCATCCCCGTCGACGCGCAAGTCGCCGAAGTGGCGTCAAATTGAAAGACTTGCACCAGGCGAACAGTATACCCGACGGGAGGCCCTAGTCACACGACATTTTTACGTTTCAAGCCCTTTTTGGGCGTTTGTGTGATCATGGGTCTTTCCAGACAGACGAACGAGCAGGTAAGCGGTGAACTGTGCGTACACCAGATTTGAAGGACCGGGTTCTACAGGATTTTGAGACGAACCTTACTACAAGCTCCAGGCAAGTGGCGCGCCAACATGGTGTGAGTCAAAGTACGATTATGTGTATCCCACATGACAACCGCTTCTCTCCCTGCCACCTGCAATACCATGGAGACGACACTGAACATCTGTTGTGACATGGATGCGATGCAGCTCTGTATTGTGTCCTGGAACAATTTGTTGTCGTTGCACGCACACCACTTCCGGACAGGTATTGGTTCAAATGGCTCTGAGTACTATGGGAATTGACAGCTGAGATCATCAGTCCCCTAGAACTTTGAACTGCTTAAACCTAACTACTCTAAGGACATCACACACATCCATGCCCGAGGCATGATTCGAACCTGCGACCGTAGCGGTCTCGTGGTTCCAGACTGAATCGCCTAGAACCGCTCGACCACACATGTTCGGCCTGTATCTGCGTACCGCTATCCCACGACTGTTGTCACCTCATGTACTCCTTTTTATCTCTCAGCAAACTATCAGAGACGTGGAACCTAATCAAATACGGCTACTGTTGCTGCCATAATTCTCGTAGCAGGAAGCTTTAAGTTGTCATCGTCACAGAGAAGAAGTGTGCACTAGCAAAGTACATTTCACATGCCTTTCTCGAAATGCTCTTCCACTGATTACGCTGTAGAAATTGTGAACCAGACCCCCACCTCGCTTCGGGCGTTCTTCGTATGGAGTCTCGATGGAAGCAGATCAAACAGAGGAACAACGAAGGGCGGTATTACACATTTCGTCCTTGTGCATAACTCGACGCCGGCGTGATCTCAGCTTCCGGTTTTTCATCGGCGCGCGCCGGCGGGGAAACGGCCTGCTTTATGGTATCGTTCAGTGACGCTGCGCTGTGCGCGGGTCGTTTTCGCGGGGTTTTACGACTGCAGCCGCGGCGGAGGCCGTTCCAGCAGGTTTAATTTTGGATCCGCCGCTCCCTGGCCAGGTGTCTCCAGGTACAGCAAATGCGCCACCATCTTCCCGCCTGACTTGTTATGTCTCCGAGGGATGATAAACGTGAATGGGCAGAAGCGGTGGTTTTCGGCCACCGTAAACCTTAGAAATGGCCTCAATACGCAAATGGCATAGTGTTCAGATTAGAGATCTGTCAGAGACGCGAACATCGTACTTCTCTGATAATTTGGGTAACTCCATTGATGGTATAAAGTGTCTTAACAGCTAATAATTTTAACGAAGCATGCCGCCGAAAGTTATATCACCCATTTTGAGAATTTGCAGTCAGGTTCACTGGAATGGTTGCGTTCCTGAGGTGAACCTCTTGCTCAGACGGTATAGAGATGGCATCAGCAGAAGCCCAACGAAACTACCGCCGCGGGACTGAGGAAGTACTCCTCCTACGGAGAACTATCATTTTCATGGATGTCACTAGAGCTCTCGTGTGTCCCATGCCAAAGCGATTACATGAAATCTTCTGGAGAGCAGACAAGTACACGAAAGCAGTTACCTGTAGCCTTGGAATTTTTATAGTCTTGATTTATTTGCATGTTTTGTACATTATTTTAACGAAGCGGTGATTTATAGATTCCAAATATTTTGGAAAAATTATGATTTGTCCCATCAAAGCATTGGTTGCTTTCCTGCTAGCTGTGAGTTTGATGCACTTGGTCTTTAGCAGTCATACAGATATCAGTTCTAGGATACGACACATGTACTGTAATTTATGTCATTTTGAAGAATGTGTTATAGAAAGATGGTAATTGTTTTTGTTTGTTGGACACTATGCCTAATTATAGTCTGTCTCATTGTATATAGATAGCTGAGGATGGTGTGTTGTCTGATCCAAACTGGTTGTCTATAATAATCTGACCTACAGATATTGTACAGATAACGATTTTTCAAAAACAGATTTTTCAAAAAAATTGGATCGTTTTACTCACACGTTTAATGATCTCTGTTCAGAAAGAACAATATAAGCAAATGTGGAATCGGTATGTTGAACACAGCGTAGAAAATCTACTCAAAACTCTGGAACAATAGAATAATAGTTGTAGCTATGAATTTTCTCAAACTAGATCAAAGGCGTTCGTGTAATGACAATGTTTTTACAATGAAACTACTCACAGAAAATCTAAGAGAATTTAATCTTGAAGTCGACATTGATTTTCTACATTTTAGTAGGCTTTCGATGGACTTGATTGAAATAAATAATGGGTAACAATTATTAACTGTGGCTATCCATCACACTTCATAAGTGAAATCAAAAGCTTACGTCGTGAAAAAAAATAGCAATAAATACAGGAGAGAAAACGACAAATGAGAGAAAAATAAATCAGGAAGCACGACAGTGATGTTTCCTTTTACTCACTCTTTTTTTCGTTTTTGTATTGGAAATGTTTTTAGATATTCAAAACCAGTCAATCATCTAGGATTTAAATGGCCTACATACACTAATCTAACACTCAAACCTCCAGATGCCAGACATTCGGATCGGGACCAAACGTCGTATGTAGATACGTTATCAACTAGAACTCCGATTTAGTTCGTACTATGTGCTGTCGTTCAGCAGAAAGGGGGTAAACGTTAATTAATGTAACACCAGAACTACGGAGCACATCAAAAAAATAACTGTGAATTATTCACTTACTTTCCTTCTGCGGGGAAGCTGGCAGTGCATAAGATAGTCCTACAAAGAACGTCGAGCTCAAACATCAATGAAGACAACTTCTTTTTTACTTTATTATGTACGAAAGTCTTATAAGGGACAACGTGGTTATGGCACGTAAAAGGGCTGTTTGGAGTTTACAGCAATGTTCTCTTGGCAGAACAGAAAAATAAAGATAGAATTGCATGACACATGCGGAAGTGGTTCAAATGATTCAAATGACTCTGAGCACTATGCGAGTTAATTTCTGAGGTCATCAGTTGCCTAGAACTTAAAACTAATTAAACCTAACTAACCTAAGGACATCACATACATCCGTGCCCGAGGCAGGATTCGAACCTGCGACCGTAGCGGTCGCGCGGTTCCAGACTGTAGCGCCTAGAACCGCATGGCCACTTCGGCCGGCCATGCGGAAGTAATAGTAAAAATAATAATTAATAATAAACAAAATGATAAGATCAATAATAAGTACATAACGTTCAACTAACGAAGCGAAAGCAGACTGCCAAAAGAACATTGCTACAAACTCCGAAAAGTCCTTTTAAATGCCAGGAAAATGTTTTCGCTTATAAGTGTTTCAAGCGTTAATAGTTAAAAAAATTCTTGTCAGTTTGGTTTGAACGTAAGATCTAAAGTACAACGACCGAACGCTCTACCTCCTCACCGACGTGAGATCTGCAATTCAGTCGTTCGCAGATACGCTTTTCCTGTGCTCCGTACCTCTGGTGATACCTTTAATTACGGTTTACGCAAGTTCTACTGGACAACAGTACACAGCACGAACTAAATCGATGTCTAGTTCATACAAGGGTTTGGTACTGTCTGAGTGTGTGAGGTTTGGCTGTAATTGCATTAGTCTTCAAACATGATAAAGCAATAATACGAGGAAGTGAATACAACTTACAGATAGCTGTAACACCGGCTAAACCAAATACATTACATTTTACCGATATGTGGTAACTGTGGCCTTACATTTGGGGCAATGCCGTGGTGCTTCCGGGTCGTGTTAGAGTGTAGTTCGGTTGGAGACTCAGGTGGACCCAGGTCCGCGCAGTGCGAGAACACGACGGGACCAATGGCAGCGCGGATGGACTGCCGGATCAAAGGCCTGTGGTCACGAGGGTGCACGAAAACCGGATCCTGCAAGTTATAAAGTTCAGTACATTTGGATTCAAGTAGAGAAACCTCCACCATTGTAAGATCTTGCGATTCTCCGGTGACTTGAGTTCGTGTTGCTGCTCGTAGTGTTGCTGAGGCGAAGAGCAGCGAGTGGAGTGCTTGGGGAAGGCGGATCAGATTAGTTTTCCTGGACTTCTAATTACTAATTGTTGCGTTCAGTTTGTTACTATTTGTTAAGTTCAACCAGCGGTATTTTTCCTGCCTCGTGGCCGCTAACGCCCCAGTTACCTGCCCTGGAGGGTTAGTGTATGTAACGGTAGTGTACGTTTCTTCGCTTTGCCGCTGCTGTCTGGTGAGGCGTATAGTTTGGACAGCTTTCTTGATTGTGGGTTGGTTGGCGATCCTTCTACTATGGTGGTAGTGATTCCATTTTCGTTCTGGGCGCACAGTATTCTGCGGGCAGAGTCCAGACTACCGGTTCCAGCTTCGGCGTATTTTTACATCTTTGCATTTGGTTTATTGGACGTCAGGTATCCTCAGCAAGATTATTATTAGTCATTCGTTGGACTGCCACTAGTCTGAGTTACCATCTTGTGAAATGAATGCAACTCTTGGCTGCCTATCTCATCGCTCGCGAAAATATTTTCCTTTTTTTTGCCAGACCTACTCAGAGGTCGGTTCCTGGTGCACCGTCTGTGACTGGCCCTTGTGTTCTATTATTCTATTTGCAGTTTTGTTATATGTTCAAAATTTTTTGTATAATTGGCATTCTTGGCGTTACAGCAGGCTTAAATGATTGTGCTACCACGTTTACCATCATTTTGTCTCACCCGTTTGGACATCAGTAGCCTGTCTTTTTAAATCAACCTTGCTATTGCACTGCAGTTTTACAGTATGTTTGTTAATTTTTTTATAATTGCCACTCTTGACGTTAAAGGCCTTCAGCCGTAACTGTGGTTACTTCCCGTAAAGTTCTAATTGGGATCGCTTTGGCTTGTTTTCAAAACATTATTTGCTGTGTCTGTATTTTATGTTCATTTGGTAAATTGTAACGCACTGAAAGCACTGTTAATTGCACAGTTGTTTATTGCTTCATTAATAAGTTTGATATCTTTATTTATTGCTGAGTCTGGTTCAAAAATGGTTCAAATGGCTCTGAGCACTACGGGACTTAACTTCTAAGGTCATCAGTCCCATAGAGCTTAGAACTACTTAAACCTAACTAACCTAAGGACATCACACACATCCATGCCCGAGGCAGGATTCGAACCAGCGACCGTAGCGGCCGCGCAGTTCCAGACTGAAGCGCCTATAACCGCTCGGCCACACCGGCCGGCACCGAGTCTGGAATTACCGTTTCAAAATAAATGCGTGTAATTGCAAAAGGGAACGAACAAAAACTGATTACGGCCCCGTCCACAATCGTAACCGAATCGTGCCTTCCTCGATTTCCAGGTTTCAATCACATTTTGAAAAAGCAATGAATACTGCTCTACAATCAAAACGATAGTATTGGAATCCGTACGGTCAGTGTATCAATATCATTTTAGATGCTGACTCCGATACCAGAGATCGCATCTGATCAGATAATGGAACGCACCCGCGCGAAGCGAGGCCTGAGAAGCGCCGCCAGATCGACCGCACGACGCATCGTTTGACAGAGCGCTCGGGGGTCAGGTACCCGCGGCTGTGACTTCGCTGTCACTGAGGCGGCCCCGCCGCAAAAGGCCGCGACGCGCCACCGTCTGTGTCGCCGCTGCGAGACGGGTACCGGCCTAGCGCGCGCGCGCGCGCGCCCCGCGTGTTTGTCATATGGCAGTTCCCCTGTCGGACTGGTTCTGCGATTAGCGGCGCCTTTGTCCGGCGGCGGGGGACGGCCGCCGCTCCTCTCAGACCCAGCACCGCTCGCCATTACTCACGCACCAGACTTCTTTGCGGAACGCCGTGAAATGAGCCATTTGCGCTGCCCGCTCTCAGTCCGGCCGCTCTTTACGGTCGCGCTCCGCCGGCTCGTCTCCTCGCTCTCCCAATTGGTAACCGAGCCAACTGGCACTCGCACTGGATTTGAATCCCGCAGTAGCATGACGCATAGCGTGTGTTTTCAACACTGCCGATGAGTAACGAATATCCCACGAGAGCGCGACTGCTACGGTCGCACGTTCGAATCCTGCCTCGGGCTTGGATGTGTGTGATATCTTTAGGTTGGTTAGGTTTAAGTAGTTCTACGTTCAAGGGACTGATGACCTCAGACGTCAAATCCTATAGTGCTCAGAGCCATATGAACTATTCCCACGAGCCGGCAGCGGTGGCCGTGCGGTTCTGGCGCTGCAGTCCGGAACCGCGGGACGGTCGCAGGTTCGAATCCTGCCTCGGGCTTGGATGTGTGTGATGTCTTTAGGTTGGTTAGGTTTAAGTAGTTCTAAGTTCTAGGGGACTTATGACCTCAGAAGTTGAGTCCCATAATGCTCAGAGCCATAGCCATATCCCACGAGACTCGATGTACCGTTTCGTTACAACCTGAAATACTTCGTTACGTCTTCTTCCCCGAACGCAGTCGTCCGCGAATCGCGCCGAGTCTGTACTTTTCGTATTCCTCCAATCCGTAATCGTCAGGGGACTCGTAGCAACGGAAATTACACTACTGGCCATTACAATTGCTACACTAAGAAGAAATGCAGATGATAAACGGGTATTCATCGGACAAATATACTAGAACTGACATGTGATTACATTTTCACGCAATTTGGGCGCAGACATCCTGAGAAATCAGTACCCAGAACAACCACCTCTGGCCGTAATAATGGCCTTGATACACCTGGGCATTGAGTCAAACAGAGCTTGGTTGGCGTGTACAGGTACAGCTGCCCATGCAGGTTCAACACGATACCACAGTTCATCAAGAGTAGTGACTGGCGTATTGTGACGAGCCAGTTGCTCGGCTACCATTGACCAGACGTTTTCAATTGGTGAGAGGTCTAGAGAATGTGGTGGCCCGCTCAGCAGTCGAACATTTTCTGTGTCCAGAAAGGCCCGTACAGGACCTGCAACATGCGGTCGTGCATTATCCTGCTGAAATGTAGGGTTTCGCAGGGATCGAATGAAGGGTAGAGCCACGGGTCGTAACACATCTGAAATGTAACTTCCACTGTTCAAAGTGCCGTCAATGCGTACAAGAGGTGACCGAGATGTATAACCAATGGCACCCCATACCATCACGCCGGGTGGTACGCCAGTATGGTGATGAATACACGCTTCCAATGTGCGTTCACCACGATGCGACCCTCATGATGCTGTAAACAGAATCTGGATTCATGCGAAAAAATGACGTGTTGCCATTCCTGCACCCAGGTTCGTCGTTGAGTACACTCTCGCAGGCGCTCCTGTCTGTGATGCAGCGTCAAGAGTAATCGCAGCCATGGTCTCCGAGCTGATAGTCCATGCTGCTGCAGACACCGTCGAACTGTTCGTGCAGATGGTTGTTGTCTTGCAAACGTCCCCATCTGTTGGCTTAGGGATCGAGACGTGGCTGCGCGATCCGTTACAGCCATGCGGATAAGATGCCTGTATCTACACTGCTAGTGAAACGAGGCCGTTGGGATCCAGCACGCCTTAGGATCTCGACAACGCGAGCAGCAATGTCGCGATACGATAAACCGCAATCGCGATAGGCTACAATCCGACCTTTATCAAAGTCGGAAACGTGATGGTACGCATTTCTCCTCCTTACACGAGGCATCACAACAACGTTTCACTAGGCAACGCCGGTCAACTGCTGTTTGTGTATGAGAAATCGGTTGGAAACCTTCCTCATGTCAGCACATTGTAGGTGTCGCCACCGGCGTCAACCTTGTGTGAATGCTCTGAAAAGCTAATCATTTGCATATCACAGCATCTTCTTCCTGTCGGTTAAATTTCGCGGCTGTAGCACGTCATCTTCGTGGTGTAGCAATTTTAATGGCTAGCAGTGTATATCGTTACTCAACTGTCTTCAAATGCCTCTGAGCACTAAGGGACTTAACAGCTGAGGTCATCAGTCCCCTAGAACTTAGAACTACTTAAACCTAACTAACCTAAGGACATCACACACATCCATGTCCGAGGCAGGATTCGAACCTGCGACCGTAGCGGTCGCGCGGTTCCAGACTGTAGCGCCTAGAACCGCTCGGCCACCGCGGCCGGCCAACTGTCTTCGTCCCGGCACACGTAGTGCCCGAATACGTACGATAAAAAATTTAATCGTTACCTTTATTGCCTTATTTCAGGAGTCAGGGCGCTTACGTGGGTCCCAAATGTTGTGTATGAGGCGGAACTATGGAAAAAGGGTGACCCGGCTGAGTCACGCAAATTGACTCTTAGTCTGCTCACAAGGGGTGGCAATTAATTGCACGCGTTGATCACGTAGGCTGACGTGAGGATCAATGAACTATACTTGATGGCATGTATCTGGAACATCTTAGGTGATTAGAAAGTTAGTAGACAGGAATACAATTAAATACTTAGCTTTCATTCAGCATCAGCGGTGAACGTTGATCTTGACTTCGTACAATAATATTTACAAGTGTAGTTATAGACTGAACTGCGAATACTGCTTTACAATTCTGATGGCTTCACACGTATAGATCAATTGTCAATGCATAAACTGTATGTGGCGCCTGGCTAGGTCGTAGCTACTGACTTAGATGAAGGCTATGCTAACTAGCGTCTCTGCAAAGAGATATCTGAAGCTATAAAAAGTGAACCATTCCTATTAACGTCGGCTGTATAACTGTGCAGAGCGCTAGCTTGTCTCATAAGACCAGCCGAGTGGCGGCGCTCGGTCTGCTACCGTCGACAGTGGCGACTCGCGGGTCCGATGTGTACTCACTGACCGCGACCAATTTGAAGCCTACAACCTAACCAGTGTGGTGCCTTCCGGTGACACCATATCAGACATTCTCTAAAACTGATAATCAATACTGCTTTTGGTTGGTCACATAAACTCAAGAATATGTATTCCGAAAACGCAAGTTTGGCTGTTGCGTATCAAGTCCCATACTTTTTCAAGTAAGCCACGTGGGATAGTCGCGCGGTCTAGGACGTTTCGCCACGGTCCGCGTGGCTGCCCCCGTCTTGGTTCGAGTCCTCCCTCGGGCATGCGTGTGTGTGTACGTGTTGTCCCTAGCGTCAGTTAGTTTAAGTTAGATTATGTAGTGTGTAAGCCTGGGACCGATGACCTCCGCTGTTTGGTCCCATAGCAACTTACCACAAATTTCCAATTTTTTCCATTTCAAGTGAACACTTTACCGCATTTGAATACGGTTAAGATTATCAGGTAGCTGCTTACTTCTTAAAATGTCAGATTATGTGTTAACGAAGCGATTTTGCGTGGAGTGAATGAGATGAAGTAATTTTAGACTGCCCATGACAGTGTTCATTTCTTTTATTTAAATGATGCGATTCACTGTTCTTCTTCTTATTTGCTTTTGCTTTTGTCCCGTAGCTACACGGTTGTTATCAGATTTTTCATGGTTAATGTTAGAGAGTGACCGGATTCCATTCCTATCACCAAAATTGAAGAGATGCATGTCATATCTTTATTAGATCGGAATATGCGACAATACTGATACATTTGCTGGAATACGAGTATCAGAATCGAACCATCAACAACCCTACACTCTGCGCAAATGATTACTTACTAAACTCCTATACTCGTTCTTTCTTTCTGTGGGAAAGACTCTCGTACTTAGTCACTGGCTAGTGAGAAAACATGACTCCAATTCTGTACACAGAAACAGGAATATCTTTACTCAATCAAACCTTTCAAACCATTCAGAGCCTTCAAAATTCTGGTGGATAACAATTGCCCCTCCCCTCATCCTCCTCCTCCTACTTTTCTTCCTCTCAAATAAGAGTTCATGGCCTCCCATAAGGAAATCATACTCTATTTTTATTAAAATATATACATAGATACTGATAACATTACTAAATCATGCTGACGTAATGCGAAAGGTTGATTTGTAAACACCATTCATATCGAAGAACTGACGTTCGAAAAACTAATACCTGATTCTCCTAGCAAACAGAATTCTAACCTTACATGTAAACGGGACATTGAAAATCTGCTTGTAATTTCATTTTCGTCTTCCTCGATCTATGTTCCTTATCAACGCAGTGGGTGTCAGAGTCAAATCTGTTTGAGTTTTCCTCCATCTCGTTATTTTACTTCTAAGATAGTTTCTTCGACTGGCCAAAGCCGGCACCATCCACTCAATCTTTTCTCTCCCTTCTATCCCTCCCACACACAAAGAAGCAACGACGATTTAAAGTCACTTGATTTAGTCTTCCGCCTGAGAAATTAGGTAACCTTCTTAGTCTTAGTGAACATAAAGACTTTTCTCTTTGTTTTTGTAGCTCATTGTACCACGCTGAGGGTTTCAAATGGTTCGAATGGCTCTGAAAACTATGGGACTTAACTTCTAAGATCATCAGTCCCCTAGAACTTAGAAATACTTATACTTAACTAACCTAAGGACATCACACACATCCATGCCCGAGGCAGGACTCGAACCTGCAACCGTAGCGGTCGCACGACTCCAGACTGTAGCCCCTAGAACCGCTCCGCCACCCCGGCCGGCGCTGAGCGTTTCACTACAAACTGTACCCTGAGGTGGCAAAAGTCATGGATAGCGATATGCACATCACAAGGTATCGAAGGACAGTGCATTGGTGGAGCTGTCATTTGTACTTAGGTAATTCATGTGAAAAGGTTTCCGACGTAATCATGGCCGCACGACGGGAATTAATAGACTTAAAACGCAGAATCGTAGTTGGAACTAGGGCCATGGGACATTCCATTTCGGAAATCGATATGGAATTGAATAACCACAGTGTCAACAGCGTGTCGGGAATACCAGGATTCAGGCATTACCTTTCACGACGGGCATCGGAGTGGCCAACGCCCTTCTCTTAACGACAGAGAGCAGCGGCTTTTGCGTCCAGTTCTCAGTGCTAACAGACAAGAAACACTGCATGAAATAACAGCAGATTACTGCAGGACGTATGACGAATGTTTCCGTTTGGACAGTGTAGCGAAATCTGGTATTAATGGGCCATGGGAGCAGACGACCGAGGTGAGTGCATTTGGTAACAGCACTATATCGCCTGCAGCTCCTCTCCTGGGCTCGTGACCTTATCAGATGAACCCTAGACGACTGGAAAACCGTGACCTGGTCAGATGAGTCCCGATTTCCGTTGGTACCAGCTGATGGTATGGTTCGAATGTGGCGCAGACTCCACGAAGCCAGGACCCAAGTTAGGAACAAGGCAATGTGGAAGCTGGTGGTGGAACCCAAATGGTGTGGGCTGTGTTTACATGCAGTGGACTGGGTGCTCTCGTCCAGATGAACTAATCATTGACTGGAAATCCATTTCCAGCCTTTCGTGGACTTCATGTTCCCAAACAACGATGTTATGTCACCAGACCATAGTTGTTTGCGATTGGCTTGAGGAGCATTGTGGAGAATTCGACCTAATTATTTGGCCACCCAGATCGCCTGGCATGAATCCCATCGAATATTTATGAGACTTGTAAGGTGGTTGATTAAATGAAGGTCAATTTCGCACCTTACATGAGAGTTTTTATACGTCGTAATGGGAAGGTGAATCGGACACCTAACTTAATTCAGCGAAAATGAGCAGATTTCCTTATCAGTATATCATACAAAGGGTTGACACTCAGGTGATGGTATTAACACACCGATCCTATATACTGCATGTCAATGAGCAAGAGGTGAAACAAGCAGCTAGAGGAAATGTTCTGTTGGGAAGCAGGATTGAAGGGTCCACCATGGGCAATACAACGGAAAGTTCTTAGGGTGCGTCCCGCAGCGAGAGTCAATGAACGGGCGCCAGGTGACTCATGCAGGAGAGCAAGTAGCAGGCCACTGGAGTGGGATGGAAAGAACCATTAGAAAACTGTGTTTCAGAATTTCCAAATGGATATGAACAAACCAGTGACGCAGTTGATCATGTGAAAAGTGCGTGGTATGCTTATGCTGTATGCATCTAACTTTTAAGCATCTGGAGTGGACACAAAATGTCCGGTTGGCGGAAACGAACTAGGAAGGAGTAAAGTGCTGAGATTTTGATGCAGTTTAATGGTAGGGCCTTTGCGATTGGCAGAGACAGTTTCCACAAAATAAGAGGAACGTTCCTATTCGTCGGAAAAAGCCATGACATGGACCACGAAAGGACCCAGGTGGGGGACAGTTTCGCTACGAGAAAGACGAGACCAAAATTTTCGAGGACGCTCTCCTCTGAACTGGCGTCAAGTGCAGAACAAGGCGCGTAACTCTATGTACGATACAGAGGAGAAATTTGTGTGAACACTGCGTTCACTGTGGCTGACATTCAGCTAGGTATTAGCTGTAGTGTTCTCCAACTGCGGAGAAACGAACTAGCCACTTAGTTAATTGTTCTTGGAAGAACTGAGAGGGCATTGTAATATGCATGCTGCTCCAGCCATGCACGTGCATATCGCCATATTCAAAGACTAGGGATGAGTGCATGTTTTCTCGCCTCGCGAGAAACATAGGTGAGTTTCTGCTGATAAAATCAGCAAAGGTTTTGATTAGCTTTTGTAGGAATTTCAGAGGACGAGAGCAGCCATGCAGATGACAGCTCATCGAGTTTGATATTGTTGTGTTTAGAGTTATTTCACTTATTCAAGATGAGATGCGTTATCGTGACAACTGTCCTAATGTTCTCATGTTGCAAACTGTATAAATTCCTGTATTTATTTGAAAAAAGTTCTGCATTAAAAACCAATTTGTTTACAGCTTAAACAGCGTTGTGCCCTGTCATAGAATAAGGGTCCACTCCTTACCACAGTCATTTATTCTATAGACATTAACGCACTCATTTATGCTGACCTCTGACGAAAGAGAAAAGGAGTGAAGTGTCAGAGACATAATCGAGAAATTAGTTAGTGCACAAATTCCTGCACCAGTAACACCTTCGAAATTATGGACGGCTGTAGAGGCAACATGGCGCAATATTTCTGCAGCGAACTTCCAACGACTTTTTGAGTCCACGCCACATCGATTTGCTGCGCTATGCCAGGAAAGAAGACGTGCAACACTATATTACAAGGTGTTCTATGACTTTTGTCTCCTCAGCGTATAATTATCACAGTTTCTGCTTCTACATCCACATCTATACTCCTTAAACTCCTCATGGTGTGTGTCAGAGATTGCTTCTGATACCACTATCTAGTCCCACATTCGTTGTTCCACTCGCGAATGATGCGTGGGGAGAATGGTTGTCAGTAAACATCCGTATTAGCTCTAATTTCTCAGATTTTCTTGTTTGCATTTCGCAGTACATATGTGGGAGAAAAGAATACAGTGGCCTGCTCTTCCCAGGCCGTGCTCTCTCGGAATTTCAATTGTAAACCTCTCCGTGATGCACAACGCCTCTCTTCTAGCGTCTGCCACCGGAGACTGTTGAGCATCTATATAACGTTCTCGCGTGGAATAAACAATCTCGTCACGAAACCTGCAGCTCTTTGATCGAACGTCTATATCCCTTCCACCAAACCAATCTTGTAAATGTCCCAGATCAATGATCAGTACTAAAGAAGAGATCGAACATGTGTTTGTAAGCGACTACTTTCATGGATGAATTACATTTCCATAAGATTCTTCCAATGAACCTCAGCCTAGCATCTGCTTTTCCTACATTGCGTTTTGTGTGGTCATTCCACTTCACGCTCTCCGAGATTGTTACTCCTAGTTATTTTACGATAGTTACTGTTTTCTGTAATTTATCGCTAGCAGTGTAATAATACGCACTGATGGAAGAAAAATTCCAATACCAAATGATAATTAAGGTAAGTAATGAATTTTCGGGAATACTTTGGCTAGGTACCATATTAAGTGCCTAACATGCAAGATCACAGGTCAGTGTCTGAGCGAGATACATGAGAAATGTGGGTATGTTAATAATCCGTGTAACCGCCATACTGTAGAGTATGAGCATGCAAACGTGCGTTGTACAGGCGCTGGATGTCAGTTTGTGCTGTGGAGTTCCATGCGTGTTGCACTTTGTCTATCATACGGGTATGGTTTAAGGAGGTTGTCCAGTTGTTGTCCGATGATGTCCTGTATGTGCTCGACTGGAGACAGATCTGTACAGCATGTTGGATTACAACAGCGGTATGTGGACAGCGTTATCATATTGTAAAACAGCCCCTGGAAGGCTGTTCATGAATGGCGACAAGACAGGTCGAATCACCGTGTTGAAGTACAAATTTGCAGTCATGGTGTGTGGGGTAACAACAACGAGAGTGGTCTTCTTGTCATACGGAATCACACTCCAGACCATAACACCAGGTGTGAGCCCAGTGTGTATAGCACGCAGACTGGTCAATGGCGTCCTCAATGGCGACCTCCTAACCAACACACGGCCATCACGGACACCGACGCAGAAACAGCTTTCATGAGAAAACACAACAGACCTCCACCCAACTCTCCAATGAGTTCTCGCTTGACACCACTGAAGTCGAAAGTGGCGGTGGTTTGGAGTCAGTGGAATGCACGCAATCGGGAGTCTGGCTCGGAGCTGTCCTTGAAGTAACCGATCTGTAACAGTTCATCGTGTCGCTGTGGTGCCAACTGCTACTCAAATTGCGTTGCAAATGGAGTACGATGTGCCAGAGCCATATGCCGAACACGATGGTCTTCCCTCTCTGTAGTTCCACGTGGCCGTCCGGAGCCCGATCTTCTCGCTATCTTACACTCTCGCGACCACCGCTGACAGCAATCGTGTGAGTGGCTACGTCCCTGTAGTATCGCAAAAGGAACGTGCAACTTCTCGTAGCCCGACTACACGACCTCGCTCAAACTGAGGTGCTGATGATGTCGCCTTTGTCGCCTTAAAGGCATTCTTGACTAACATCAACTCACCACGCCCAACCTCGAAGGTAACTAACACTCACGACCGGTATAGCATGTGCGTAAAGCAATCGTGATTTGCATCCTCGTAGTGGCGCTTCTAGCGTCACTCTAATGCGACTGGCGCGAAATATGAGTAGATGCCGTCTTTCACATGTAGAAGCACGCCTGCTAACTTGTTTTTGTCGCACATCTCCTTGTTGGTGTTGCGATTTTTTTCGTCAATGTAGTAGTGGATTTCTCCGCCTATTTGAGACCAAATCCTTACATTTATTACTCGGTGCAACATTCATCGATGCTCTGCAGTAAATAAAGCCTATCTAAACATCTTCGCCGGCCGCGGTGGCCGAGCAGTTCTAGGCGCTTCAGTCCGGAACCGCGCGACTGCTACGGTCGCAGGTTCGAATCCTGCCTCCGGCATGGATGTGTGTGATGTCCTTAGGTTAGTTAGGTTTAAGTAGTTCTAAGTTCTAGGGGACTGATGACCTCAGAGGTTAAGTCCCATAGTGCTCAGAGCCATTTGGACCACTTTTTTAAACATCTTCAGCGGCGTTGCGCCTGCTTATTTGAAATTATTTCTACTAGGTAACTTTGTGACATACATTTTACAATGTTTTCGCAGTATGTTCGTCTCGTCCGTCAGTTATGAATCTGCACTTTCCCAATGTAATTAATGTAATTAAGTCTCTTTCAGTTTTAATGCCACGGCTTGGGAACGTACATACTAGTGAATGGTGTTTTCTCTCAAGTACTTAACAATCGACGGAACGATCCAACTCCGTATGTTCTGTTCTCGAATCTTTTGGCATGCAGACTCAGTTTAAGATTTTAGATTGGGAAGACACCGATCTACAAAGCTAGACGTGGAAGGATGGAGAGATATAAACCGATAGATATAAACCAATGGCGACAGATATGTGGGATACGGCGACAGGAGACCTCTGTAGGAACCTCACAGGAGAGAGAGGAAGAGAGAGAGAAAGAGAGAGAGAAAGAGAGAGAGAGAGAGAGAGAGATCGAGATTCTTATTGTGAAGACTCGACTTACATAACGTTAAACCAGTCTTTTCGGTGTAAATTGGAATTGCATTTGTCCCTAAGTTTTCATAAGCACAATTTACTATATTTACTCAGCTGTAGGTATCGACCATTATGATAGCCGTACAATTTTCCCAACAGACCTAGACTGCAGCACATATTTGCAAATTTTTCTACAGTTGATCACTCATATTTTAACATTCTTACCTAGCGCATGTATTCATTGGGACCTACTGTATCAACAGGTGAGAGTTTTAAAAGGCTAATGAGTGACAAACGCTCACTGTTCGCTTCCAAGTACGGAAGAAGCTCGTTGTGCGTAGGCCGTACCTTTGCTGAGACGACTTGCGCATTGTGGTCCCTGTATAGACCCGCGGCTCTGCGACGGTGCGGAAACGGCCGTTGCCAGGCAACGGCGCGGCACGGGATGCCTCCAGCCGGCTGAGCAACCAGGTCACCCGCCTTTCCCTTTATCACTCTTCACGCTATTATCGGCCCTCAAAGGCTCAAGCTAAAAGCAGTCAGCGCAGTTTTTTGTCTTACAGTTTTACGTTGCTCGACAAAGAAAAGTACTTTAATATGCTTATCCATTACGGATATTTTAGAACCGTGACTGTATATTAATGTAAATAAATTATACACAACTGCAACCAGTCACTTTTTTCATTAATAATGCTTTATTACATTAACCGGTTTTCGAACCCTTTCAGGTTCATCTTCAGATGATTTCGGGAGAATCTGGGAAGTTACATCATTACTGGTAGTAGCATAATCCTGGGTGCTGGTTTGCGACAGTATAGGCGGCTTTTTTCGTATCTGTCTGCATCCATTTTGAAGTCCAGAGCACTTTCACACGAACTATATTACTTCACACTTTAACAGTGACACTTCACCAGCACCCAGCATGCGCTTTACAACTGTTGCTTATGAGCAACAGTTGTAAAGCGCATGCTGGATGCTGGTGAAGTGTCACTGTTAAAGTTTGAACTAATATAGTTCGTGTGAAAGTGCTCTGGACTTCAAAATGGATGCAGACAGATACGAAAAAAGCCGCCTATACTGTCGCAAACCAGCACCCAGGATTATACTACTCCCAGTAATGATGTAACTTCCCGGATTCTCCCGAAATCATCTGAAGATGAACCTGAAAGGGTTCGAAAACCGGTTAATGTAATAAGGCATTATTAATGAAAAAAGTGACTGGTTGCAGTTGTGTATAATTTATTTACAAAAGAAAAGTACAAAAAAAATGGTTCAAATGGCTCTGAGCACTATGGGACTCAACTGCTGAGGTCATTAGTCCCCTAGAACTTAGAACTAGTTAAACCTAACTAACCTAAGGACATCACAAACATCCATGCCCGAGGCAGGATTCGAACCTGCGACCGTAGCGGTCTTGCGGTTCCAGACTGCAGCGCCTTTAACCGCACGGCCACTTCGGTCGGCAGAAAAGTACACTTAGGAAGCCTATGACGTAACGGACCTTATAAAAATCGGTGATTGTGTTAATTGTACCGCTTCTTTGACTGACCTCTACATATGAGGAGTGGAAGTGGCAAGCGTTTTAAGTAATACCATTTTTCCACAAAGCGCGTTTCGTATACCTGAACTTCAATTACGTTGTACTATGAAACGCCCCCTTAGAAAAATTAATGAATTACTGTGCTGCTTACGTTATTTGATTTTCAAACAGCTGAGCAGAACTGAACGTACTCAGACATTTCTCTCTTTACTTATTCTGATCATCACTAAACTGACACCCAATATTTTTAGCGCAACGCAATCTGACTTTCAATAATCCCTACAAAAGACTGGCCCTGACAAACAATAACCTATACCTTTCATGAATCACTTACCTCACAAAAATCTTCGTTACTCGAACTACTGCAACGCAGCTAGCGCCAATACTGCCAGCTAAATAAAAGATTCTAACACCTGAAGGCACTAACTACTGATAGGCATAGTTAGCAAATGAAAGATTTTGATAGAGAATAAACAATGTATTTACCTTAATATGTTCAAAAGTCATCATATATATATATATATATATATATATATATATATATATATATATATATATATACTCCTGGAAATAGAAAAAAGAACACATTGACACCGGTGTGTCAGACCCACCATACTTGCTCCGGACACTGCAAGAGGGCTGCACAAGCAATGATCACACGCACGGCACAGCGGACACACCAGGAACCGCGGTGTTGGCCGTCGAATGGCGCTAGCTGCGCAGCATTTGTGCACCGCCGCCGTCAGTGTCAGCCAGTTTGCCGTGGCATACGGAGCTCCATCGCAGTCTTTAACACTGGTAGCATGCCGCGACAGCGTGGACGTGAACCGTATGTGCAGGTGACGGACTTTGAGCGAGGGCGTATAGTGGGCATGCGGGAGGCCGGGTGGACGTACCGCCGAATTGCTCAACACGTGGGGCGTGAGGTCTCCACAGTACATCGATGTTGTCGCCAGTGGTCGGCGGAAGGTGCACGTGCCCGTCGACCTGGGACCGGACCGCAGCGACGCACGGATGCACGCCAAGACCGTAGGATCCTACGCAGTGCCGTAGGGGACCGCACCGCCACTTCCCAGCAAATTAGGGACACTGTTGCTCCTGGGGTATCGGCGAGGACCATTCGCAACCGTCTCCATGAAGCTGGGCTACGGTCCCGCACACCGTTAGGCCGTCTTCCGCTCACGCCCCAACATCGTGCAGCCCGCCTCCAGTGGTGTCGCGACAGGCGTGAATGGAGGGACGAGTGGAGACGTGTCGTCTTCAGCGATGAGAGTCGCTTCTGCCTTGGTGCCAATGATGGTCGTATGCGTGTTTGGCGCCGTGCAGGTGAGCGCCACAATCAGGACTGCATACGACCGAGGCACACAGGGCCAACACCCGGCATCATGGTGTGGGGAGCGATCTCCTACACTGGCCGTACACCACTGGTGTTCGTCGAGGGGACACTGAATAGTGCACGGTACATCCAAACCGTCATCGAACCCATCGTTCTACCATTCCTAGACCGGCAAGGGAACTTGCTGTTCCAACAGGACAATGCACGTCCGCATGTATCCCGTGCCACCCAACGTGCTCTAGAAGGTGTAAGTCAACTACCCTGGCCAGCAAGATCTCCAGATCTGTCCCCCATTGAGCATGTTTGGGACTGGATGAAGCGTCGTCTCACGCGGTCTGCACGTCCAGCACGAACGCTGATCCAACTGAGGCGCCAGGTGGAAATGGCATGGCAAGCCGTTCCACAGGACTACATCCAGCATCTCTACGATCGTCTCCATGGGAGAATAGCAGCCTGCATTGCTGCGAAAGGTGGATATACACTGTACTAGTGCCGACATTGTGCATGCTCTGTTGCCTGTGTCTATGTGCCTGTGGTTCTGTCAGTGTGATCATGTGATGTATCTGACCCCAGGAATGTGTCAATAAAGTTTCCCCTTCCTGGGACAATGAATTCACGGTGTTCTTATTTCAATTTCCAGGAGTGTATATATCAGTTCATGATATCCAATATTACAAATTTACTCTTTCTGATGGACACACGTTTAGATCGTCCGCTCTCAAAATTCTGCCCTCTCTCTCCCCACATCCACCACTGCAAGCGGCTCACTTCCAACTGCGCAACGCTACGCGCTGTTCACATCCAACTGCCAACACTGCAGAAGGGAATATTCCAACAATGAGTCCAACCGGCCACAGATTGCAGACAGCACAGTCAGTGATTTTCATACAGAGCGCTACGTGGCGTTACCAACATAAAAACTGAAACAGCCTACTTACACCTAAACAGCCTACTTACAGACTCTTCTAACCTGAGTCTGGTTTCTGAATAAGTAGTAAATAACCTTTCGCTCCCTGTATTTTGCCCATGCTGCCTTCATAACTGAAAAATGTGTATTCCACTCAATATTCTCTGTAGCCAACACAATCGTCTTGAGAGAGTCAGCAACTGTATTTTGATACTGAAAATAATTCTCATTTATTATTACATCGCAGATGCACTTCTTAATTAGAGTACATTCTTCGATCACTCTTTTTGTCTTCAGATCTAAGCAGTCGCGTCCGCAACCCGTCTTGTCTGCGTAGAACGACACATCAGAGTACTCGAGTACTCTGGTACGTGCTTCTGAATAGATAAGACGGTAGTCGACTCTACTACTTTGCTCTGAAGATTATCCAGAGTGATCGAAACATGTAATCTAATCAAAAATGTGCACCTGAGACGGAACAGTGAATGAGAATTACCAGATGACATTGTCAAAGGTTTTCTCCAGATAAAAAAAATGATGTAAACTTAGGTTTTCATTTCTTCAGTCTATCTTCGAAGATAAGTTGTAGGGTCATTATAATCTCTGGTGTTTCTTCGTTTCTCCAGAACCCAAGCTGATACCTCCGAGGTCAGCTTCTGCTACTTTTATCCATTTTCCTGTAAATAGTTCGTGTCATTATTTTGCAACCTTGGCTTCTTAAACTGAATTGCTCATTAATATTCACACGTGTCATCCCTGCCTTCTTTGGAACAGCAGTTATTACACTTTTCTTCCTTTATCGAAGGACTGAGCGCGCTGACGCAGTGCGAAGAAAGTAACTGGACCCCCCCCCCCCTTACCAGATTTTGGTTTGCCGTGGTTTTCGTAAACCGTTTAAGGCAAACTCGGGATGGTTCCTCAGAAAAGGACAGATGGGTTTGATTCTCATTCCTTTCCCAACCCGATCATTTGCTCCAGCTCTAATGACCTCGTCGCTGGTGAGATGTGTCTGAACTCTACTACTCCTTCATTTTGTACTCCAGGAAGACAGTACGAACGTTTTTCTGCCATCGTCGCATCTCTTGCACAGGATCTATGACAGAAGAATGATGTGTGGTGGAGCCTGCAGGAACACATGGTCTGTAAGTTGACCGAACCTTCGGAAATCATCGATGCCATCTGATGTTTTAAATAACTGACAGGTAACTGAAACTGTCGTATGTGTTGGTAAATCCACCATGAACTCAACTCTGAAACTGTTTTGAAGAACGCTGTAGTAATTGGCAATCAAATGAAGCCATGTGGTGCAAGTCAGTGAAAAGCCTAGAATGTGATGTCAGGACGTTAAGCCGCTAGAAGAGGTTGGCAGAGCAGCACGAGTAGCGTCAGAAGAGAACAGAGGGGCGACAGAGGTGGATGTGAGGGTGACAACAGCTGCACAGTCCATGACTGCAGATGACAGCTGATGCCGAAAAAACCGTAAATAACGTGATAACTGAGTTAAAAGAGAGGGTTAGGCCACGTCTACAGGCACTGGCAGGCCCATTGGTACCGACCGACCTCCGTGTCATCTTCCGCCAGTGGCGACATTTGGATGCGGTATGGAGGGCTTGGGGTCACCACGTTGCTCTCCACCCCTTGTCAGTTTTCACGATCTCGAGCCGCCACTAATCAGCCAATTAGCTCCTCAGTTGCATCGCGAAGCTCAGTGCACGCCATAGCAATCCTCCACGAAGGAAAAATCCTTGGCCGGAGCGGAAATCGGATACGAGTCCTCCTCATAACATGCAGCAAAATAATAATTCAGAATGAATAACTCCATGTTTGCTATCACATTTCATCACTTCCTCATACATCGGCATCGAGAAAACATCGGCCCCCTCAAGCTGAGCTCACCATCATCTTAAAGGTGACACAGAGCAAAAAAATGGCTCTGAGCAATATGGGACTTAACTTCTGAGGTCATCAGTCCCCTAGAACTTAGAACTACTTAAACCTAACTAACCTAAGGACATCACACACATCCATTCCCGAGGCAGGATTCGAACCTGCGACCGTAGCGGTCGCGCGGTTCCAGACTGTAGCGCCTAGAACCGCTCGGCCACCCCGGCCGGCGACACAGAGCAGATTTCACACATGTGTAACAGAACACTGTTTCAAAATGAAGACACTCGGGAAGTTGAGTAATCAGGATTAATGTTTTCGTGCAGCAGATTATTTCCCTAACGCTGCAGAGCAGTCGAATTACATTTTATGAACAGATACAAAAATCCACTGCGCAAATAAACGTTTAAAAATTGACACACAAAAGTTCAAAGACATTGAAAATCTAGTAGCAGGGACATTTCGACAGAAAGACACAGTATAAACAGTTTAGTTTATAACGAAAGGTCATGTTGTAAGTCAGTCATTCTTCCTTCGCGGAAACAGGCTGGAGTAGTACAGAGATTCGATAATAGTGGTATGATGTAACCTCCGCCTCACACCTTACAGTGGCTTGTGAGGCACTCTCTAAGACCAAAAAGGCTCTCCAGGAGGGAATCATCCGAATGAGGGAGATATCAGTAGATTTGATAAACATGTACAGACAAGAAAATGATTACAATTCCAGAAAAATTGTATGATTTATTCAAGCAAAAGGGTTTCCCAAACTGAGCAAGTCAGTAACACGCTGGTCCACCTCTGCCCTTCTGCGAGCAGTTATTCGGCTTGGCACTGCTGCCAAATCTCATTGGCGCGCTAGATCGTCAAAATTCCGAGATTGTTGGAACGCCCTGCCCGTAATACTCCAAAAGTGCTCAGATGTGGAGAGATCCGGCTACCTTGCTGCCGAGGTACGGTTTGGCAAGCACGAAGATAAGCAGTAGTTGCGCGTGGTAGCCGCACGGTGGAGGGCGCCTTGCCACGGTTCGGGTGGCTCCCCCAGTCGGAGGTTCGAGTCCTCCCTCGGGCATGAGTGTGTGTGTGGTCAGCTTAAGTTAGTTTAAGTTAACTTAAGTAGTGTGTAAGCCTAGGGACCGATGACGTCAGCAGTTTGGTGCCATAGGAACTTCTCACCAGCACAAGCAGTAGAAACTCTCGTCCTGTGCGGACTGGAATCATCATGCTGTAATGTAAGACCGGGATGGCTTTCCGTGTAGGGCAACAAAACAGGGCGTAGAATATTGTAGACGTACCGCTGTACTGTAAGGGTGCTGCGAATAACAACCAAAAGTGTCCCGCTATGAAAAGAAGTAGCACCTCAGAACATCACTTCTGGCCGTCGGGCGCTTGGGGGGGAGGGGCAGGGGGGGGGCGACGATAAGATTGGTGGTGGTGGTGGTGGTGGTTAGTGTTTAACGTCCCGTCGACAACGAGGTCATTAGAGACGGAGCGCAAGCTCGGGGTGGGGAAGGATTGGGAAGGAAATCGGCCGTGCCCTTTCAAAGGAACCATCTCGGCATTCGCCTGAAACGATTTAGGGAAATCACGGAAAACCTAAATCAGGATGGCCGGAGACGGGATTGAACCGTCGTCCTCCCGAATGCGAGTCCAGTGTGCTAACCACTGCGCCACCTCGCTCGGGATAAGATTAGTATCCGACTGCTGTCTTGGCAGTCTCCACCCACGTCTTAGCTGGTCATCGTTGCTCAGTTCGAAGAGGGAAGACAATGTTATTCCAGTAAACGAGATTCCAGGCCCAAGACGATGTGACGCACCAGTTGGGCAGAATATGGCAAGACATCCCTCAGGAGGACATCCAACAGCTCTGCCGATCAGTTTCAAGCCGAATAACTGCTCGCATAAGGGAAGAGCTCAACCAACACCTTATTGACTTGCTCCATTTCTGAAGCCCTTCATCTTGAATAAATCATCCAATGATACTGAAACTGTGTAACTATCCTGTTTCTACGGGTTATTACGTTATTATTGGGAATGGCAATGTTTATTGATTGTGAAATTAACATGAGAAGATTAGGGTCACCACCGATTCTAACCATACAACTAATTAAAGGTTTGGCCGAATCGGAAAATAAACTAATTTGATCACAGACCAAAAACTCATAAAAATGCATACGTTGTGATGTCGCTCATAGGGGATGCGATGTAATTAATAGTATTGCCCGTGCACTGTTCACGAGAATCAAACATTTAAATTAAAATAGAACATGCATGAACACTGTGCAGGAGATCAGCTCCCAGCAACACACCTGAAAATAAGACTTACTCTAAAGCATTTGTTTTAAAATCAAAGGGGAAACTAATCACTGGGCCTGTGCGTAAGGAAACTCGTTGGATGTGCTGACGGGAAAGCTACGAGGTGAGTGGCTTAGGTGCAAAAACGTAACGTCGGAATACAAGAGAAAATTGTGGATAAAATCATTTATTCCTAAGATATGGATCTGAGACATGTACACAATTCCTGATAACATTAATTCCTAAAACATTAAAGAAAAGCATCGATATATTCACCGTTATAATCTACACCTAAAATCATTGGTGTGAATCATTCATACAACTGCTGTTGCCTGATAACTGATCGCAATAACTCGTGAAACGGTACACGTTTCGCAGTACACCCGCGTGCACACGTGGTTTGTGGAGACGCAATTTCTAGGTATGGCCAAGTTGCAACAATATCACATCACACAACCATGAACAGTTAACAATTAGTGATGACGATAGCCCAACGAACTCTAAATGTTCAACCACGTGGTTGGCTCCCCACGGACGAAAGATACATAAAGCAAGGAAAATTTACGAGAAGGAAAAACTATTGATATTTAGGAAAATAAAAGCTTATACAGGCACAGCTGAAGGCAAACAGACATTCATACAGAAGCGAGTGCTCACTTGTTATCGACATCTTTGTGTGGCGCTTTTGCGGCGGATCCAAGTCTACTATAGAAAGAAAAATCTGCCAAAGTTTTGCATGCCTTGCTGCGACAAGGCAAAGCAATCTTTCAGAGTTGAAGAGTGAGACCAAAAGCTAACAGCTCTCCTCTTGCCAAGCAACAACGCGCCACGCGATTAGTCTAACTCACCCTTCTTCGACTGGAGCACAGCTGTGGACGCTTCCCGTACCGGTGGCAGACTGCCTCCCTTTTTCTTCTCCAGCCTCTTCCACGCTCCGCGTGGCCCGGAAAACTCAAATATCCCATTTCCGCCTCCAACCTAACGCAGGTAGATTTCTCACAAGTAGCGCAAACCTCTTTGCCTACTTGACCACTACGAGAGTTGGCTATTCTGTACAACTGCTGCTGAATCTATATGACTATCGCAGACTTTCTGCAGCAGACTACGCCACCGTCTAGCAACGAGACACACAACCACATCCATTCAATCACACCACTATGAGAGTTATGAAAAAAGAGAAACAAGGAAAAGAAAGAGAAATGCCAGGGGAAGTGGGCTACCGGACTAATGAAAGGTGGCTACAGGACCCTTTCAACTGTAATCATTTGTTTGCTGTACATGTGCATGTATATGCACATCACATCTACCCTTTTCCGTCCGATTCGTATAATTTCTTCGTGGTGCGTCGTTTTTTGTCTTAGAGTGTATATATGTAGGTGCAGTATGACTGCCTCCGCTAACTCATTTCGGTGTCAGGTGGAGATGTGGCGTTACTTCATGACGTCAGTAATTCGGTCTTCCGTGATTTCCAACCAGCGCGCGGTCACAGCTTACGACTCCTGTAAACCGGAACACGCTGACTTTGCCGTTCAGCAGAGGGGAGCAGAGCACAGTAGGTGTCGCGGACCGCAGCGGCTGCGGTGTGCCGCAGGGCGCGATGCCGGGACCCGGCCTGGCCCGGCCGGCCGTGTTGCGGTCACAGCACGCGAGGCACGGCGTCCCGTGGGAACAGCAGAGCGCAGCGCAGCGCAGCGGCCTAGCCCGCCTGCCCAGTGCCCTCCCCTCTGGCTGCGGTTCCAGGGGCCTCGCCGCTCCCACCGGTAGTTATTAATTATATATGACTCGGTTTCACTCTCGCACGTGCGGCCAGCACCTGAGAGAAAATTGGACGCTACAAAGTATTACACTAGCGGCTACTGCGAGCGAGCCTCGTTTCATCGGCGGCATGGTCCTGGCGCTGTTACTAAGGGAGACCAAGAGCTGGCGTCCAGTGTACGTGGTCTCTGTCCAGGATGGAGATGATCGGTTGATCTTTCCCTAAGCCGATTAAAGTGTGTTATGGTCCGGAGTAGTGAGCGCCGACGGCGGCAAGTGTTTTCCAGCACCTGTTGGAAATAAACATGCGAAAATTCTGAAAGCTGTCTTATGACGTCGTCTTTTATAATATTTGTCTTTAACTGATTTGGAAGCCTTGAAACGTCCCCTTAGAAAAATTTATGAATGACTGTGCTGATAAACCTCTTACATTATTTGCTTTTCAAACAGCTGAGCAGAACTGGATGTACTCAGACATTTCGCTCTTTACTTACTCTGATCAACACTAAACTGATACACAATATTTTTAGCGCAACGAAATCTGACTTTCAAAAATACCTACAAAAGAAAGGCCCTGACTAACAATAACCTATACCTTTCATGAATCACTTACCTCACAAAAATCTTCGTTACTCGAACTACTGCAAAACAGCGTGCGCCAATACTGCCAGCTGAATAAAAGATTCTAACTACTGAAGTCACTAACTACTGATAGGCATAGTTGGCAAATGAAAGATTTTGATAAAGTACAAACACTGTATTTACCTTAATAGTGTTCAAAAGTCACAATATATATATATATCAGTTCAAGACATCCAGTCTTACAAATTTACTGTCTCTCATGGACACACGTCCACATCATCCGCTCTCAAAACTCCGCCATCTCTCTCCCCACATCCACCACTGCTGGCGGCTCACCTCCAACTGCACAACGCTACGCGCTGTTAACAGCCAACTGCCCAACACTACAATACCAAATTCCAACAATGCCACCCAGCCACAGACTGCACACAGCACAGTCAGTGATTTTCATACAGAGCGCTACGTGGCGGTGGCGTTACCAATATAAGAACCTAAACAGCCTACTTACAGCCTGGCTAACAGTAGTTTAGTATCAAACATAGGCCTTAATTTGAGGAAGAAATTTCTGAGAACGTACGTTTGGAGCACAGCATTATACGGTAGTGAAACATGGAGAATGGGAAAACCGGAACAGAAGAGAACTGAAGCATTTGAAATGTGGTGCTAAAGACGAATGTTGAAAATTAGATGGACTGATAAGGTAAGGAATGAGGAGATTCTTCGCAAAATCGGAGAGGAAAGGAATATGTGTAAATCACTGACCACAAAAGAGAACTGGATGATAAGACATCTGTTAAGACAACAAGGGATGACTTCCATGGTACTACAGGGAGTTGTAGAGGATAAAGACTGTAGAGGAAGACGGAAATTGGAATACATCCAGCAAATAATTGAGGACGTAGGTTGCAAGTGCTACTCTGAGATGAAGAGGTTGGCTACAGGAGAGGAATTCGTGGCGGCCGCATCAAACCAGTCAGAAGAATGGTGACTCAAAAATCCGCTGTCGATACGCACAGATGAACAAGTTAAAATTTCATAGAGTGGCCAAGACACCAGCCACAACGCTCCAAGCAGCAACCAACGCTAACTCGGACGCCATGTTTTGCGTAATCAAAATATCAAAATATTACGAAAAGCCGGTCTGCTGTTTGTGTTTGAAGTGTCAGCTGTTCTGTTATTAGCGAAATATTTAATTTTTCTGGAAGATTTGCGTAGCAAAATATAAATTTAACAGTTCTTCAGTTGCACAAATCGAAACCGTAGAGCAACAAATATTCCATATTAAAGTAACTATCAATAAAAGCCGAAACACAATTTTTAACGTATATTAGAGTTTCAGCGGGGTATTGGACATGTAAGTACGCTTAATATAAATGAAAAAAACTAATTTGGTTTTCAATAGTTACTACAGCAAATTACCTCTGCTCAGCTCATTTTGGAAAGAAATATATCAGGCAATATCAGGTATCTTTACTTTTCCAACATATTTACAAATAAAAGGTAAAATCTTGCGACCACCAGCAGAAAGTGACCTTCGAGAGCTTGCAAGACATTTCTATTAATCAGGCCTCAGTAGCACATAGGAAGTCTATAAATTAATTTTACTCCATGTTTTTATCATACCGATATTGATTATTTATATTTTCGTACAGTAAAATTATTTTAAATCTATGGTGGAATATCGTTCTTTTTCTGCCTAGAACATTTGTTTACGATCATCAATGTCCAAAAAGCTGATAGCACAATATGACAAAGTACAAGCAGAGAATGTACTACTGACGAAATACATAAAGCAATACGATGTTGCTGTGCCTGTGTTATTACTAATTACAATGTAGGCGCCGTGGCGACTAGAGCTGACATGAAATGTATTCGCATTTGCGAATATGCTCAACCATCAGTTGTATGATGGAATGACGACAGTGGAAATTTTCGCCGGACCGGATATCCCGTTTATCGCGAGCTATAGTTTTACCATTGGGCTACCCGAGGACGATTCACTCTCAGACCAAAACTTCCATGTGTCATCAACCACGTCTCTACAACCTGCAGTCGTACATCCATTATGTATATTCCCGTTCAGAGGAGACTTTTTTACTTGAAAGTTTCTTGCCCTGTGCATGCCTGTCCGAAGGACCACTCCATTGTAATTCAGAATAACACAGCACTGCAATATCGTACTTATCAGCCGACACTGGGCAAGTGACTTTCAAGTAAAACGTCTCCCTTGAATGGGAAAATACATAATGGATGTACGACTGCAGGTTGTAGAGACGTGGTTGATGATACATGGAAGTTTGGCCCTGGCCTGGCCAAATGGTAAGGCGATTACTCGCGATAAGAGGGAAATTCGGGTTCGAGTCCCGGTCCGGCATAAATTTTCGTTGTCATTTCATTGTACAGCTGATTTTCGACCTTATTCATATATACGAATACATTTCATGTATATAAAGCAATTTAGTGCGCGATACAAAGAAAAGAAAACGCTGTTAGAAACTTCAGTTTCTGTTTTGGAAAAACAGAATGTATTTCAGTTTCTTGTATGTTAAATAGCGAAAATTTAACGGATCTCTTGAATGAGCTTTTGAAACCTCAAGCTAGTGGAAAATTATCACATTATTCTCAAGCAGGAAATTTGCTCTTACCCTACACTTTTATTCTGCTAAGGCAGGTAGCTATTTACGAAAGTTTGTCCAATTAAGACATCCATGAACATCTGACTGCAATTGTTGACAAGTTCCTTATTTACAAAAAGTGACCATCTTTTTACAGCAACCGAATTTAGGGAAGAAAGCCGTTTCAGTTGTCCAATAGATCACACAAATCTAAAGGCTGTAAACCCTACTAAACGCTTACGGCTTACAATTAAAAATAACTTAAACTGGAATGATCACGTAGCTAATATGGTGGGGAAATCAAATCAAGGACTACGATTTATTGGCAGAAAACTCAGAAAATGTAACAGGTCTACTAAAGAGACTGTTTACATCAAGCTTGTCCGCTCTCTTCTGGAGTATTGCTGTGCGAAGTGAGATCCGCATATGAATGGTGAACATCGAAAAAGTTCAAATAATGGCAGCTCGTTTTGTATCATCACGAAATAAGGGAGAAAATGCCGCGGATATGATACACGAATGGGATGGCAGTCATTAAAACAAAAGCGTTTCTCGTTGCGGTAGGACCTTCTCATGAAATCTGTCACCGATTTTCTCCTCAGAGTGTGAAAATATTTTGTTGGCTCTCACCTACATAGGATGAAATAATCATCTTAATAAAATAAGAGAAATCACAGCTCACACGGAAAGATTTAAGTGTTCGTTTATTTCGAAAGTGGGACACTACAGACGTAGCTTGATGATGGTTCGGTGAACCCTCTGTCAGGCACTTAATTGTGAATTGCAGAGTACTCCTGCAGATGTATTTGAAACTTACAAAAGTACTCCTCAGGAATTATTTTATCTGCAGAATAAATCATTTACGTAGATCTAAATCTTTTGAGTAGGGAGGTAAATTTCGCCGGGAAAGCTTTAAACGTCACATATACCAAGCTTGTTTTACTTAAAGATCAGCAAAAACGTTGCAAAAATGCAAAGCTAATTAAAATACTGTAAAATGAAATGTAAATACATTACTTTAGTGTCTTATAAGTCATGATTATTATTGAATTATGTGTGTTTCAGTAGCACACATTTTTAAAAATAATCGTCTCCATAGTCGACTGTTTTCGAGGCCGTGATTGTGTGCTTAAAGAACTACTGCATCAGTCACACTTTCTATTACCTAGCTACAACGTTTTTTTAAATTTACTCAATAAACTTAAGTTGTACCCACTCAAATTACATTGATTTACATTCAGATTGCGAGAAACAAGAAGTCATCGTAGCTGGACAAAAAAGTTTCGAGTCGTCTTGCAACGTTTATCTGTATTTCGACCAGAATTTTCCTTGTTAGTACCGGTGTACACAGAAATCACTGCTGTTTACTGTTTTTTGAAACAAAAAGTAAAGCTAGCATGAACTATTTGATTTTAGTCAAAGGCTCAGACGACGCCCTTGACCCGTAATAAAATGGTGGACGGGAATTCAATTCGCTTCAAACATGGCGGACGTATAGCCACTCTATGAATTTTAAACTCGTTGGCACAGACTTTCTAATCACTGTTTTCGTTTGCTAGAGGCGTCAAAATCTTTGGTTGCGTAGCGGAAGCATATCTGTATGCGGTACTTTGGAGGTACCAGGGCAGTTGACAGCGTTCAGCATGCCTTGCTGTCGCAGATACAAAGCACAACTGTGTTTCAGCCGACCGCTGGGGTAGTCACATAATGTGGACAGTGCCTGCAATTTTCATGGTTCTGCTGGCTCAAATTCGACGGCTTCTTCTAACTTTTTACTTCGACGGCCATTTCTACGCTGAAACATACAGGAATTTAGGGTGAGAGCGTTGGTTGCTAGTGCGCATTGGCATAATATTTCATTGTAAATGATTTGTATTTTTATAGGTGTGCTTTTTTTGCACCACAAGTTAATTCTGTTATTCCGAGCGAGAGTCTTTACTCCACGTTCAAGGATTAATAACGATTTTCGATTAATTCGTCTATGAATACGGATCATAAATCGCGTTACTGTTCCACTTATTCAATATTACTATTGGGATTCGAAATTATATGGAGTTCAACTTGTTCCGTTTCTGAGCATAGGATATTATGGTTCTGTTTTTGATGATCAGTGGCTTTGTATTTCAGATGGTCACGGGGAGGACATACGTAATTTCATTGCATAAATTTTCGTATTTGTTTCTTGGACAGTAATAAAAAGTGATTTCGAACGCTCTTCAGTTATTTTCCATCCTGAAGACATAATACAGCACGTTTCGTTGGTCAGATCCCGTGTGCTCACATATGTTATCTTAAGTCATGATTGATGTGAATAGACTTATTGATCACGTTCTGCCTTCAGTAGAATCGTTATTAGAACAGCCGCCTTCGTCAGATTATATAATTATTACTTTGAATGTATATTACAGCACGTGTCTGAGCCGCCAAAAACTTCTAAACACTTGCTGATCCTGAATTTGTTGTGGATGGCTATTGTAATTAACGTCGGTGTTAGGCTATACAACGTGGAGTCCACATCTCCATTGAACACACTCGGTCTATGAAAAAGGATGCAGTATACTTACACACTGTCTTAAGGTTCGAGTGTATTGGTTGTAATCATGCGTTACTTAAACACTTGTTCCAGATCCCCTATGTTTATCGTTATGCTATAAAGTCCTCCCTAGTTCAGAATCCATACAAAGTATAAAAATGCATGTACTTACGTATGTATGTGTGTATGTTCAACATCTCCTCTTAGATCACTGGACCGATTCCAGGGAAACTTGGTACACGTATCTGGAAGGAACCACTGTGAGGGTAAGAACCACCAACCTAACAAACGAGCAGCGTAGGGGGTGAAAAAGCAGTGTGCTTTAGTCATCTAGTACTTGAGAGTGAGAGCACTTAGAGCTGAAACAAACATTGCATGTAACTTTGAACGTTGACGAAAGTTTTCTTCGTAGACAACTCCCACAATGTGATGAAAGGAAAAAAAAATCATCGCTTACTGTATTCTCCGTGTTCTTGCTGTAAAACTACTGCAAGAAGCATGACCTTTCCAATTTTTTACTTCTTTACTAGAAACTGTATTCGTGACACATTTTGGAGACAGTATCCACATCAGCCGCTGAATGTACACACAAAAATATATCACTGTACCACTCGTAGTTCCGGAGATACGCCGACATAATCAATGACACGCGTGAGAAAATGCTGCATCATGCATCACGTTCTAATTTATTATTTCTGGAGCACCGACTCTGTTCATAACACATTTCGCAGACAGTAGACACACACACAAAACTGGATGTACTTACAAAGTTATGTTAATTTAAAATTAATATTTATACAGTTGCTGATAGGGCCGCGAAATGTTGAAAATATTAAAACAAAGTGATGCTATTGTACAGCAAGTAGTCCAGGAGCTACGCCATAAACAATGAGCCGGCCGGTGTGGCCGAGCGGCTCTAGGCGCTTCAGTCTGGAACTGCGCGACCGCTACGGTCGCAGGTTCGAACCCTGCCTCGGGCGTGGATGCGTGTGATGTCCTTAGGGTAGTTAGGTTTAAGTAGTTCTAAGCTCTAGGCGACTGATGACCTCAGATGTTAAGTCCCATAGTGCTCAGAGCCAATTGAGCCATAAACAATGAGCTGTGTGAAAATGAAACTGATGGGAGAAAGACTCTAGACATACAGGTGAAACGTATGTCTCAATACTCTTGAAATTCGTTAAATATGTGTGAAACGTGAAACTTCATGGCAGACTAAAACAGTGTGCCGGACCGAGACTCGAACTCGGGACCTTTGCCTTTCGAGGGCAAGTGCTTGGAAGAGCACGTGCCCGCGAAAGGCAAAGGTCGCGAGTTAGAGACTCGGTCCGGCACAATGTTTTAATCTGCCAGGAAGTTTCGTATCAGCGCACACTCCGCTACAGAGTGAAAATCTTATTATGTGTGAAACATATTTGACATTTGCGTATTGTGGGCGAAGTCATAGGTAAAAAGCTCATTCTAAACACCTGCACCGATTTCTGTCAAATTTGTTATTTATGTTACTTGCGTTCTGGATGGAAGTATTGTAGGGATAAGAATCACCAGTCTCCTACTGTCGTGAACATGATAAAATGGGAAGAGAGCAGGTAGGGCGAAGAGATGGAGAGACACCAAGGGGGAAGGAAGAAATAGGCACAGATAGGACACAGATAGGAAGGGGGAAATGGACAAAGGGAGGGGAAAGGAGGAGATGGACAAAGACAGATCGTGAAAGAGTGAGGCTGAGAAATGGGGGAAGAGGAGATGGACACAGAAAGGAAAGGGGAGGAGATGGACAGAGATAGGGCGAGGATCGGATGGGCAGAAGGCGAGGAGCAGGTGGATGGAGCGTGGAGGAAAGAAGGTGGACAGAGACAGGGGGTGGTGAATATGAACAGAGGTGGGGGAGGAGGAAGAGTTCGACTAATAGAAGACTGGAATAAATGCATTCCTGGCCAACGCCAGGTGCTCAGCTAGTTAGTATCTCATAAAAAGAAGTCATATCTAGCTAATATTCATTCGTGGATCAAAAGTTTGTATACGAAGTGCAATATTTTCAGGGCATTAACATTGCTGTCAAATCAGTTATGTACTTAAATTAATTTTAAAAAGGTTACTAGACGTAAGTCCTTACAGGAACTGCGCTTTCCTGAGCATTGTTATTTATGGGGGAAGAAAATGACCATCCGAATACCTTCATTCTTATCCTGAGATTGACTGACAGATAAGCTGTACTGTTAAAATTTTAGTAGTAGTAAGCAGATCGAGAACTCAGCCTGCAGCACCCAGCTGTAGGATGCATGTTGAATCCCTCTAGAGTGCATAGTGGTGTTTTAGAAGTGTATAACATTTCTGAAGTCGGTGGTTAGTGATCTGTTCTGATCAAAAACGTTATTTTTCCAGTACTGAAAATGCACAATAATTCCTAAGTGCGTTCCCAATTGCTGACATGGGACACTAATTAGTCATTTTCTGGTTTTCTAAGAGAGTATTAAGGTTTAGTGAGGTGATGTTTCAGGAAAGACATAGACAACTACCGACCACAGTCCCATGTTCTGCACTGGGCAAAGGAAAGGCAAAAATTGAATCTACTATCATTACACACCAAGCAGATAGTCCTCATTTAATATTAAATAATCAAGCTTCAAACTCGGACTACTACTCCACTACTCTAACCTTTACGTAAGCCTCACATTTCTCCTATTCACAGTCTTTTATGAACTGTTACTCCATTTTCCATATTTTGGCTATTTATAAATTAACCCACTGTTACCTATTTAAAATATGAAAAAAATCTTCTCATACAATCTGTATTCACAAGTTGACATTACTTCTCCACAGTCTGTCATACCGTAACACTGCGAGCCAACATCCCAAAGATGTTCGGGCTCACATACGGTTCCCCTTCATCGAAATGTCTTGACTCAAACTCGTCCAGGGCTTGAACCGCACGTATCACATTACACGCCCTAAATTAGACACTTGTGACCCATTGGTTAAATTGTCTGGTTGATGGTAAGTTTGCGAAATACAAAGTTAATATAACATATAACAACAGTAATAATAATACTGGGAACTAAATTAACGACCCATAAATGATGTAGGCCACAGAGTTGCGATTTGGTTAGAATAACGTTTATTCAGAAAGCAATCTAATAGCGAAAGTCGTCGTATTTAGAGTTTCTGTTACACTCGGGCGCATATCCAGTTTACACAGTTTGATCATTCAGTCTCATCACGAAACACAAGTCCGATACTCCACCTCGTCATTTATGCGAAAAGTTAGTTCATCCCAGGCACGCAGCTGTTCACCGCTCAGAGACTAAGTCCTGCAGTAGCACACAACGAGAAATTTTCCAAGTCGTTTCACTTCCTAGCTGCCTAAAGACCGACTGTCCGCTTCCGCGTCTCAATCCGAACTGTACCCTTTGGTGTCCAGACCAGACCAGAACTGTACTGCACACTTTCGCGTCAGCACCAGCACTCTCTCTGCCCGTCCCCGGCCGCGTTTTCCAGCACGCCGAACATCGTCGCTCAACTGACTAGGGCAGTTCCCTTTCCTGAGGCCGTCCATCTGATTGGCTACAGCTTATTCTACATTACTTTACCTTTTAACATATCCAAACAATCAAAGCTTGACCACTTTAACGTTCTAAATAAAGTGTCAATAATAGCCATTACATAATAAAGGTTAAATTCCTTTACGTAAAACGAATACAATTTCCTTCTTGACTTTAAATGTCACGGCCAGTAGCCTTGCACCAATGTGCTTTCTGATAAATAAATAAAGAGCAAAATTAAGTATTATGAACTAAACTTAACAACAAATATTCTAGTTCCTAATGATTCAATAAGGTGTCATACTACCATTGTTCAATGTGTTTCGTATGGAGGAAATGATGATCTGATGCTTAACTGAAAATACTGATAATTTAAATTAATATATAATTTAAATAAATAAAGTTACAGAGGTGATATTTACGACGTTTGTCATTTTAATGATGCTCTTCTATATGAAACATCGTCGTTAAGATCTACCAAAGCCTTCGGATCTTAGCATTCAGGTCTTTGTTACAAAACTTGTTAATTTCACTTTAACAGTAAATACTAACCTATTATAGGCATGTACAGTATTGCAGTTTTATTGGGATTACCATGAAAATTTATGAAGGATGGTAGATTAAAATTACTGTGGCTTCCTTCCCTGAAATGCTGCAGAATGAAATAGTTTTCATAAATGTTTCCCTTTATGGCCGATCTTAGGTCAACCACATTTAACAGTGCTACGTCTCCTTGGCCACAAACGGCTTCTACTGGGTTTCCCTATGACGTAGGTTCTCGTCTGCCTCACTCACATACAATAAACGCCTGTAAATTTCCCCATCTCGTGGTGAATCTGCACTCTTTATGGCACACGGTCCTGGACGACAGGGTTCGTTTCACATTTCCTGTAGGCTGACTCTTTCGGCCATATAATTAAATGCTCGTTAACTCACAACACCAGCTTTTTATCCTTTCATCACGAATGGTGAACTCTTGGTGCTTGAGCCACTTGCTTAAAGCCACCGTTAGCTCACTGTCTTTCATGAAGTGCTGAGTAGGTGGCCAGGCCTTCATCTCAGGGAAGAGATGAAAGCCGCTTGGTGCTAAGCATGGGCTGTATGGTGGATATTGAAATACCTCCCAGCCAAAGGTCTAAATTTTTTCTTCGATTTCCTGTTTGAGATAGAGTACCGTCGTGAAAGATAATGATTCCTTTGGTCATCTACATCTACGGTGGGTGGCCAAGCGTACATTGTAACACTACTTCTCATTTCCTTTCCTGTTCTACTTGCAAATAGAGCCAAGGAAAAATGACCGTATGCCTCCACAAAAAGACCTAATTTCTCGTATCTTATTTTCGTAGCCGTTACACACAATGTATGTCGTCGGCAGTAGAATCGTTCGGAAGTCGGCTTCAAATGTTGATTCTCTAAAATTTGTCAATAGTGTCTCTCGAAAAGAGTGTCGCCTTCTCTCCGGAGATTCCCTTTTTAGTTCCCGAAGCATCTCTTGACATTTACGTGTTGTTGGAACCTACCGGAAACAAATCTAGCGGTCCGCCTCTGAACTGTTTCGATGTCTTCCTTCAATCCGACCTGGTACGGATTCCAAACACTCGAGCAGTACTCAAGAATAGGTGGACCACTTTTTCCTAAAATTCTCCCAATAAACCGAAGCTGACCAATCGCCTTCCCTACCACAGTTCTCACAAGCTCGTTCCATCTCATATCGCTTTTTCAACGTCATGCCCAGATATTTAGACAACTTGACTGTGTCAAGCAGGACTCTAGTAATACTGTATCCGAATATTACAGGTTTGATCTTCCTACTCATCCGCATTTAACTTACATTTTTAGACATTTAGGGCTAACTGCCATTTATCACACCATATGGACATTTTGTCTAAGTCGCCTTGTATCTTCATACAGTCACTCAACTTCGACACCTTACCGTACACCATGGCATCGTCAGTAAACAACCGCAGATTGCTGCCCACTTGGTGTTTGCGTAGAGTTGTCAGTGCTAACACACATCCAAAACTACGCGAAGTAACCTCAGGAATCAATGTGGGACGTACGGCGAACGTATCCGTTACGATAGTGCGGCGATATTTGGCGTTAATGGCCTACGGCAGTAGATGGCTGGCGCGAGTGCCTTCGCCAACAGCACATCGCCTCAGCGCTTCTCCTGGGCTCGTGACCATAACGGATGAACGCTAGACAACTGGAAGTCCCGATATGAGTTGATAAGAGCCTACGGTAGTGTTCAAGTGTGGCGCAGGCCCCATGAAGCCATGGACCCAAGTAGTCAACAAGGCACCGTGCAAGCTGGTGGTGGCTCCACAATGGTGTGGGCTGTGTGTACGTGTAATGTACAGGGTCTTCGGGTGTGATTGAACCAATCATTGACTGGAAATGTTTTTTTTTTTCGGCTACCATTTGCAGCCATTCATGGACTTCGTGTTCCCAAACAACGATGGCATTTTTTGGATGGCGGTGCACCATGTCGCCAGGCCGCAGATGTTCACGATTGGTTTGAAGAACCCTCTGGATAATTCGAGCGAGTGATATGGTCAGGCAGCTCTCCCAACATGAATCCCATCGAACATTTTTGGGACATAATCGAGAGGTCAGTTGGTGCAGAAAATCCTACACTGGAATACTTTCGCAATTATGGACGGATATGGAGGCAGCATAGCTCAATATTTCTTCAGGTGATTTCCAGCGACTTGTTGAGTCCATGCTAAGTCGAATTGCGCAACTAAGCCAGGCAAGGAGAAGGTCAGACACGGTATTATTATGTATTTCATGAATTTTGTCACCTTTGTGTACATACATACATACATACATACATACATACATACATACATAGATACTTACATTTTTGTAATATTTATTCACAAAGCTTCCCCACAGTGAAGTTTAATTCACACTTACTGATACACATTTTAGCTTTTGTACGTTAACAACTGTAACATATTTTAGACTCCATTCTGGAAACATCCCCCTGGCTGTGGCTAAGTCATGTCTCCGCAGTATTCTTTCTACTGCTGCACACCATCGTTTGGCGAGATCACGGTGGGAGCAATATTGACGTGTGTGTGGATAAAATGGGAAAGGGCTACTCTAAGACCTTCCAGTTCGGCAATATTCTCGGTACCAAACCACACACTTTCGTTGAGCACGTTAAAGAAGTACTTGTCTGAGACTTCGACGCACATTAAGCCTCACGGTTGCTCCACAACTCTTAGGTGGTGTTTGCCTACCTTCAGGTGCTAGAGCAGCTCTAAGGCTGAATCATGTCTCAGACAGCTACATTTTTAACGGAATGAACGAAAGTGTGATTGGCATTGAGGATGTTGCCAAAGTGGAGGGTCTTAGAGTGATACTTTGCATTCTATTCACACACATTTTAATGCTACAGCCCATTGTGACGATGCCAGTAGGGGCCATTAAACAGTGTATCTCAAAAAGTAGAAACACCCTTCGCTACTTTGGATCACGTTTAAATTTAGTTGAAAGATTTTGAACGCACCCTAGTAGTTCCAACCTGTATACCGTAGCAAAAATTGCGGTCACACTACACTCCTAAGGGGTCCGCTCACGTCCACTGGGGTTGCATGCCTTTAAGTCCTTAGACTAGGTTTGAAACTTTCAAGGTTCAAATGGCTCTGAGCACTATGGGACTTAACATCTATGCTCATCAGTCCCTTAGAATTTAGAAATACTTAAACCTAACTAACCTAAGGACATCACACAACACCCAGTCATCACGAGGTAGAGAAAATCTCTGACCCCGCCGGGAATCGAACCCGGGAACCCGGGCGCGGGAAGCGAGAACGCTACCGCACGACCACGAGCTGCGGACAAAAACTTTCAAGGGGTAGCGGAAGTGTCGAATGTTATCAAGAACATCGTCCTGTTGCTTACCACATTCTACATCCACATCTCCGTGATTACACCGCTCTTCACAATAAAGCGCCTGGCAGAGCGTTCAATGAACTACCTTCAAGTTGTCTCCACCGTTCCACTCTCGAACGGCACGCGAGAAAAACGAGCAGTTAATTTTTCTGTGAGAGCCCTGATTTCTTTTTTTTTTTTTATCGTGATTATCATTTCTACGTATGTAGGTTGGTGCCAACTGAATGTTTTAGCAATCGGACGAGAAAACTGGTGATTTAGATTTCATGAGAACGCCTTTGTTTTAATGATTGCCTCTCCAATCCACAAGAGGTCAAGTATGCTTTTGCAACCATTTACGCTTCTAGAGGACTCGTGAACTAATCGTTCAAAACAATTTTCTGAAAAAGCATGCAGTACAATTTCGGATGATGTTTTATGCCTAAACGTACAATTTTTCCAGCATATCAAGGGTAGATTGAAGTCGCCACCGACTGTAATTGTATGAGTGGAGTACCTATTTGAAATGAGACTCAAGTTTTCTTTGAGCTGCTCAGCAACTGTATCTTCTGAGTCGGGGGTCGGTAAACCGATCCAATTAATAGTTTAGTCCGATTGTCAAGTATAACCTCTACCCATACTATTTCGCAATAACTATCTACTTCAATTTCACTTCAAGGTAAACTACTACTGACAGCAATAAATTCTCCACCACCAACTGTATTTAACCTGTTTTCTGAACACTGTTAGGTCGTTTGAAAAAATTCCGTGTGGACTTATTTCCGGCTTTAGTCAGCTTTCCGTATCTATAACTATTTGAGCTTCAGTCCTTTCTATTAGGGCTTAGAGTTCTGGCTCTTTCCCAACACAGCTACGACAATTTACAACTACAATACTGATCGTTTCTACAACTACCTTACTGTGTTTTACGTGCCCTCTTTTAGACGGACGCCCTTTCTGTTGTTTCCTGAGACCCTCTAACCTAAAAAAACAGCACAGTCCCTTCCACACAGCCGCCGCTACCAGTGAAGCAGGTTCCAGTGTGTAATGGACTCCTGATCTATTTAGCGGAACCCGGAAACCCACCGCGCGATGGTGCAAGTCAAGGAATCTGCAGTCTACACAGTCACAGAACTGTTTGAGACTCTGATTCAGACTCTCCATTCGGTTCTGCACCAAAGGACCACAGTCGGTTCTGTCGACAATGCTGCAGATGGCGAGCTCCGCCTTAATCTCGCAAGCAAGACTGGCAGTCTTACCATTTCCGCTAACTGCCCAAAACCAGAGAGAATCCCCTCCGATACAAATTGGCACACGTCATTGATACCGACATGGGCCACCACCTGCAGTTGGCTGCACCCTGTACTCTTCATGGCATCAGGAAGCACCCTTTCCACATCCAGAATTACTTTCCCCGGTATGCACACTGGCTTCCTTCCCCTCCTTGTCAGCCATGTTCCTAAGAGGCCTCATTACGCGCATAACGTTGGAGCTACAAGCAAACCCACCCTCTGTGAATGCCCAGACCTTGCGGGCTGAGAAGCTTCCTCTGGACCAGGGTGGACGACTGCATCTGGCTCAGAGACTTCGTCAGTCACAGATTACGCCCAAAATCTGTTCGTCAAACGAACCGGGGAGGCCCCATGATCGGCCATTTGGAAGGTCTTTGGCTGCCTGCTAGACTTTGGAATGATCTCCCACTCGACCACGGGTGAGGGATCCACCTCAGTGCAGGCAGTACCCGGGGCGGCCACAGTAGTGAACCGATGTCCCCTAGTCGGTCGCACGCCTGGAGCACCGCCGAAGTCCCTCGGATACCCGCGTCCGACCCCCTCCAATGTGATGTCCCTTGGCAGCAGCATCAAGCTGTGTGACGGAAGCCAACATAGCCTGGAGCTGTGAGTGAAGGGTCAATAACTCAGGTTGCATCTGTACACAGCAATCACAGTTCCTAACCATTACTGAAGTCGCTCCTGTTTGAAGCTCGTAAAAATATGTAATAAACGAATGGTGTACTCGCCTTATTAGCAGCAAGAGCTCTCGGTGCACTCTCACTTATTGTCTAACCGACATTGTCAACTGTCGTTTTCGACTGCCAAGTGTATGGAAATCAAGCCCGCATCTCGTGGTCGTGCGGTAGCGTTCTCGCTTCCCACGCCCGGGTTCGATTCCCGGCGGGGTCAGGGATTTTCTCTGCCTCGTGATGGCTGGGTGTTGTGTGCTGTCCTTAGGTTAGTTAGGTTTAAGTAGTTCTAAGTTCTAGGGGACTGATGACCGTAGATGTTAAGTCCCATAGTGCTCAGAGCCATTTGAACCATTTGATTTTGAAATCAATGCCCAAGGAAGGGAGTGGTTTCTTTGACGTCCTTTATGCCACTCCCTGAGGCTTTTTCGTGTCGATTCTGGGTGGTGGAGTGTCTGAAATATTCGATTCAGCCATCCATCAGAAAACCGCTTGATTTCAACGCTGGGTGTCGCGGTTCTGATCTCCATCGCTGAGGTTTGAAAAGGAGAGGTGAAATCTTAGTAAGACGGGGTGTGATGACCTTCCCGTCGTGTGACATGTCCATGATTGTGTTGGGCACAATTGTGCTGAAATTTGGTGTCATTGGAATGCTTTTGTACCATTACACAGGAATGTCCTAGGCACCTTCGAGGCAAATTTGGAACTTTTGAGTCGCCGTTGGAGACAATCACGGGATCCCGAAAAAATGATCCTTTACTTTTATTTCGCAGCGCAGAAATCGCATAGTGCAAGATCATTATCAGTCACATCCATGAGCCCCCCTGCGGGTCCGGGGTAAGAATAGGCCCGAGGTATTCCTGCCTGTCGTAAGAGGCGACTAAAAGGAGTTTCAACCGTTTCGGCCTTCCATGTGTGGTCCCCCTTGGGGTTTGACCTCCATTTTTCAAAATTCTACAGAAGTACGAGCCTTTTGGGGAAGGACGCCTTACGTGGTGTACCATTGGTCCTCAGTGCACTAAGACCTTGGCACTCAGCATTGTAACGGCGTTGTAACCATACCCACTATTCCTCGGGCCTAAATGCCTGATGGGTTGTACAAGTTACGCCCATAGTGCGTCCCCATCTGCACCTACGATCATGATGGACTTTCCATGGCACCCGAAATCCAGCACGGTAGCCAGCCCGTTGTGGTGGGGTCGTCATGTACCCTCTAGGTTGTAGCCCCCTGACAACACAGGGATCGTACTGCCGATACCTAAGCTGCACCCTCCCCACGTCGGCCAGGGAGTAGATGCCCGTCTCCTTGGGGCATCAGGACTCCCAGCAATGGTCATCCTGCCAGGTGGCCCTTGCTGAGGCTGGGTGGCGCCCGTGGAGAGAGCCCCTGGTCGGAGTTGGTGGTATCGGGGCGGACGTTTCGCAGATGAAACGTCAACATGTATCAGGTCGCTCTGCGGCCGAGTCTTTTAAAACGAAAGGTACTGTCTCTGGTTCTGGTTCTCCTGCCCTTTCCCCCTTGGCCACTCCCTGGGAGGAAGGACAGGCCCGCCGGATTGTGGCGAAGTACTTCCCCCGCTATTTGGTCTGTTCTCGAACCGATGGGGGGACGTTCGCCACCTCCAAGCCCATGTTCTTTGTTCAGCACATAGAGGACATCTTCGGGAAAATCGAGGCTCTCAGTAAAATGCGTTCGGGGTCCGTTCTTATAAAGACCACCTCCGCCACACAGTCGGCGGTGCTCCAGGCGTGCGACCGACTAGGGGACATCCCAGTGTCCATTGTCCCGCATCTGGCACTGAATAGGACGCAGGGGGTTATTTTTCATCGGGACCTCCTGCTGCAATCTGATGAGGAGCTCAGGGCCAACCTGGAGCGCCGAGGCGTGCATTTCGTCCGGCGAGTCCAGCGCGGCCCCAAAGACCATCGCAACGACACTGGGGCCTTTATCCTCGCCTTCGAGGGGGACGTTCACCTGGAGAAGGTAAAGGTGATGTGCTACCGGTGCGACGTGCGACCTTACGTCCCGCCTCCTATGCGCTGTTTTTGGTGTTTGCGCTTTGGGCACATGTCGTCATGGTGTGAGGCTGAGCCCCTTTGTGGCGATTGTGGACGTCCTCTTCGTGAGGAACATACATGCACCCCACCACCTCGGTGCGTAAATTGTCCTGGCATCCACTCGCCTAGATCCTTAGACTGCCACGCGTATCAGATGGAGAAGAAGATTCAAGAACTCAAAACTTTGGTTCGTCTCTCTTATTCTGAGGCCAGGAAGAAGTATGACCGCCTCCATCCCGTGACGTTGACCACTTCGTTTGCCTCAGTCGTGTCCACTCTTTCCACAGTATCCTCACCCCTATCCTGTCCCCCCTCCACCTCCTCCCCCCATCCGGGGTCTATGCCTCCGCCTCCCAAATCCCTCCCTTCCAAATCCTCCTCCCCAGTGGCCCCCATCCCCTCTGCCCCAGGGGCCACCCTTCCTCCTCCTCCTCCTCACCCCCCCCCCCGCCGCCTGAGAAGCGATCCTCTTCTCAGGCGTCCATCGGGGAAACGTTCCGGACCCCAGCTTCCGAGGTCCGGCGTTCCAAAACGGACCCCGCGCGTGAGGACCTTCTTCAGGTCCAGCCCACCATCCCTGTGCCTCCTCGGACTTCCAAGAAGGCCTCCAAGAAGAAGTCTCTATCCCCCTCTCCACCCCGGCGCGTTTCGTCTGACGCTCCATCCGTGAGTCGCTGCTCCCGGCCGTCCTTCGTTTCGCCGGGACGCTCTGCTGCCAGGCGCTCAGCTGGCCTCTCGTCGGCAAATGATGCTGCCCCTCCTACACAACCCGGGACAGCGGCCGCAGCTGGCGACGACTCGATGGAACAGGATCCGCCTCCCGCCGGTTGTAGCGTTGTTCCCTCGAAACCTGGCCCTCCGCGGCCGTCGAGGTGACCAGCTCTTCCCCCGTCTCGTTCCCCCTCTTTTTTGACTAGCGATGGCCTTGTTACATTGGAACATAAGAGGTATTCGATCTAATCGGAGGAATTACAACTGCTCCTCCGCCTGCACTGTCCGCTCGTCCTTGGTCTCCAGGAAACCAAGTTGCGCCCAACTGACCGTATTGCCTTTACCCACTATACCTCGGAGCGGTATGACCTCACCCCTGTGGACGGTATCCCAGCTCATGGTGGGGTCATGTTGCTCATTCGGGACGATGTCTATTACCATCCTATCCCATTGACCACCCCACTCCAAGCAATAGCTGTCCGTATTAGTCTTTCTGCCTTTACTTTTTCAGTTTGTACCATCTACACTCCATCGTCATCCGCAGTTAGTCGGGCTGACATGATGCACCTGATTGTTCAGCTTCCTCCGCCGTTTTTATTGTTTGGCGACTTCAATGCCCATCATCCCCTTTGGGGCTCTCCTGCATCCTGTCAAAGAGGCTCACTCTTGGCGGATGTCTTCAACCATCTCAATCTTGTCTGCCTCAATACTGGCGCCCCGACTTTCCTCTCGGACTCTACTCATACCTACTCCCACTTGGACCTCTCGATCTGTTCTACCACTCTTGCCCGTCGGTTCGAGTGGTATGTCCTTTCTGACACCTATTCGAGCGACCACTTCCCCTGTGTCGTTCGTCTCCTGCACCACACCCCATCCCCACGTCCTTCGAGCTGGAACATACCGAAAGCTGACTGGGGACTTTACTCCTCCCTGGCGACCTTTCCGGACCACGATTTTCTCAGTTGTGACAGTCAGGTCGAATACCTCACGGCTGTTATCGTCAATGCTGCCGAACGTTCCATTCCTCATAGTACCTCTTCACGTCGCGTTTCTGTCCCCTGGTGGAATGAGGCTTGTAGAGACGCTATCCGTGCTCGACGACGTGCTTTACGCACCTTTCGCCGCCATCCTACGTTGGCGAATTGTATTGGATACAAACGACTCCGAGCGCAATGCCGTACAGTCATCAAAGACAGCAAAAAAGCTTGTTGGGCCTCTTTCACCAGCTCCTTTAACAGTTTTACTCCCTCTTCTGTCGTTTGGGGTGGCCTGCGCCGGCTGTCGGGCATTAAGGCCCACTCCTCGGTACCTGGCCTGACCTCAGGTAATGAGGTCCATGTTGATCCTGTGGCTGTCTCCAACGCCTTCGGCCGGTTTTTCGCGGAGGTTTCAAGCTCCGCCCATTACCACCCTGCCTTCCTTCCCAGGAAAGAGGCAGAAGAGGCTCGGCGACCTTCCTTCCACTCGCTGAATCTGGAAACTTATAATGCCCCCTTTACTATGCGGGAACTCGAACGTGCGCTTGCACTGTCCTGGTCCTCTGCTCCGGGGCCAGATGCCATTCACGTTCAGATGCTGGCACACCTTTCTCCGGCGGGCAAAAGCTTCCTTCTTCGTACCTACAATCGCGTCTGGACCGAAGGTCAGGTCCCCATGCGTTGGCGTGACGCCGTCGTTGTTCCTATACCCAAACCCGGGAAGGATAGACACCTTCCTTCTAGTTACCGCCCCATTTCACTTACAAGCTGTGTCTGTAAGGTGATGGAGCGCATGGTTAATGCTCGGTTAGTCTGGATTCTTGAATCTCGATGGCTACTTACCAATGTCCAATGCGGCTTTCGTCGCCGCCGCTCCGCTGTTGACCACCTTGTGACCTTGTCGACATTCATCATGAACAACTTTTTGCGAAGGCGCCAAACGGTAGCCGTGTTCTTCGATTTGGAGAAGGCTTATGATACCTGTTGGAGAGGAGGTATCCTCCGCACTATGCACAGGTGGGGCCTACGCGGTCGCCTGCCCGTTTTTATCGATTCCTTTTTAACGGATCGAAAGTTTAGGGTACGTGTGGGTTCCGTATTGTCCGACGTCTTCCTCCAGGAGAACGGAGTGCCTCAGGGCTCCGTCTTGAGCGTAGCCCTTTTTGCCATCGCGATAAATCATATTGTGGATTGCATTCCACCTAATGTCTCAGGCTCTCTCTTTGTCGATGACTTCGCGATCTACTGCAGTGCCCAGAGAACATGCCTCCTGGAGCGCTGCCTTCAGCGTTGTCTAGACAGCCTATACTCATGGAGCGTGGCAAATGGCTTCCGGTTCTCTGAAGAGAAGACGGTTTGTATCAACTTTTGGCGATATAAAGCGTTCCTTCCGCCATCCTTACATCTCGGTCCCGTTGTTCTCCCATTCGTGGAAACAACTAAGTTTCTACGGCTCACATTGGACAGGAAACTTTGTTGGTCTCCGCACGTCTCTTATTTGGCAGCCCGTTGTACACGTTCCCTTAATGTCCTCAGAGTTCTTAGTGGTTCATCTTGGGGAGCGGATCGCACTGTCCTGCTTCGCTTGTATCGGTCCATAGTCCGATCGAAGCTGGATTATGGGAGCTTCGTCTACTCGTCTGCTCGGCCATCCCTCTTACGCCGTCTCAACTCCATCCACCATCGGGGAATACGTCTTGCGACCGGAGCCTTCTACACTAGTCCCGTCGAGAGTCTTTATGCTGAAGCTGCCGAATTACCATTGACCTACCGGCGCGACGTACTGCTGTGTCGGTATGCCTGCCGGCTTTTTTCAATGCCCGACCACCCCTCTTATCAGTCCTCCTTCGCCGATTCTCTCGACCGTCAGTACGGGTTGTATGTGTCTGCCCTGCTGCCCCCTGGAGTCCGCTTCCGTCGCCTGCTTCGACAATTGGATTTTGCCCTCCCTACGACCTTCAGAGAGGGTGAGAGCTCGACACCACCTTGGCTCCAGGCTCCGGTTCATATTTATCTCAACCTCAGCTCACTCCCGAAGGAGGGTACTCCGGCTGCAGTGTATTGCTCACGGTTTGTCGAACTTCGTGTTCGGCTTGCCGGTCACACCTTTATTTACACCGATGGCTCCAAAACTGAGTATGGTGTCGGCTGTGCCTTTGTCGTCGGGGCCGCCACCTTTAAATACCGGCTCCTCGACCAATGTTCCAGCTTTACGGCCGAACTTTTTGCTCTCCACCAGGCCGTTCAGTATGCCCGCCGCCACCGCCATTCATCGTATGTACTCTGCTCTGATTCCCTCAGTGCTCTTCAGAGCCTTGGAGCTCCCTATCCGGTCCATCCCTTGGTGCCACGGATCCAGCAGTCCCTCCATTCTTTCGCTGATAATGGTTCTCCTGTCAGCTTTCTGTGGGTTCCCGGACATGTAGGAGTGCCTGGGAATGAGGCTGCAGATGCTGCAGCCAAGGCTGCAGTCCTCCTGCCTCGGCCAGCCTCCCATTGTGTCCCGTCATCTGACGTTCGTGGGGTTGTTTGTAAGAGGCTTGTGCTGTTGTGGTGGGATGCTTGGTCATCCCTCAAAAGCTCCGGGCAGTAAAACCGCTCCCAACTGCTTGGACAACCTCCTCCCGAGCATCTCGGCGAGAAGAGGTCCTTCTGGCCAGGTTGCGGATTGGGCGTTACCGGTTTAGCCACCGCTACCTGCTCTCTGGTGACCCAGCCCCGCAGTGCCCTTGTGGTCAAGCATTAACAGTGCGCCATGTTTTATTGTCGTGTCCCCGCTTTAGTCAATCTCGTGTTGTCCTGTCCCTGCCATCTACTTTACCGGATATTTTAGCTGATGACGCTCGAGCAGCTGCTCGTGTTCTGCGTTTTATAACTTTGACTGGCTTGTCCAAAGACATCTAACTTTTTTTACTTATTTTATCTGCATCTTTGTCAGGACTTTCTGGTGTCCCCCCCTCCTTCCGTTGAGTTTTACTAGAGTCCATGTGCTCTAACAACTGTGTTCGGGCGCTAATGACCTCAGTAGTTGAGCGCCCTTAAATCCCACAAAAAAAAACATCCATGAGACTTTGGTCAAATTGTTGAGACTAATTCACTACGTCTGGATGCAGCATTGAATTGGCTCACATACCGGGGAGAATCTGGGTGCAATTTAGACATTTTGGCTACAGGAATCTTACTGCCCCATGTACTTCGACTTTGGAGTAGGCTTAAATGCCACGCCAATTCAGCCGTGCCTGTGATGCACATGTTATCCGTATCGTCGTAGAGCTATGTGTGCAGGAAATTCGGAAATTGTACTTTCTTGGGACAATGCGCCAAGGTCTTAGAGCGGGACATCATGTGTAACTTAAGAATGAGTTTGTACGTCCTCTGTTTTGTTTCATTTGCCTTAGTATAATATACGAAATCGTGAATTTACATCGATTGTAGCAATGAAACACCCACCACTAGTTTATTACTATTAGATACTATTAGTTTCGGTAATTACGGTATTTAATTTCTTTACTAAACAAAATCCTCTAATTGTCAATCAAAAAAATGCCAATTAGCTATTAAAAATAAATACACTCCTGGAAATGGAAAAAAGAACACATTGACACCGGTGTGTCAGACCCACCATACTTGCTCCGGACACTGCGAGAGGGCTGTACAAGCAATGATCACACGCACGGCACAGCGGACACGCCAGGACCCGCGGTGTTGGCCGTCGAATGGCGCTAGCTGCGCAGCATTTGTACACCGCCGCCGTCAGTGTCAGCCAGTTTGCCGTGGCATACGGAGCTCCATCGCAGTCTTTAACACTGGTAGCATGCCGCGACAGCGTGGACGTGAACCGTATGTGCAGTTGACGGACTTTGAGCGAGGGCGTATAGTGGGCATGCGGGAGGCCGGGTGGACGTACCACCGAATTGCTCAACACGTGGGGCGTGAAGTCTCCACAGTACATCGATGTTGTCGCCAGTGGTCGGCGGAAGGTGCACGTGCCCGTCGACCTGGGACCGGACCGCAGCGACGCACGGATGCACGCCAAGACCGTAGGATCCTACGCAGTGCCGTAGGGGACCGCACCGCCACTTCCCAGCAAATTAGGGACACTGTTGCTCCTGGGGTATCGGCGAGGACCATTCGCAACCGTCTCCATGAAGCTGGGCTACGGTCCCGCACACCGTTAGGCCGTCTTCCGCTCACGCCCCAACATCGTGCAGCCCGCCTCCAGTGGTGTCGCGACAGGCGTGAATGGAGGGACGAATGGAGACTTGTCGTCTTCAGCGATGAGAGTCGCTTCTGCCTTGGTGCCAATGATGGTCGTATGCGTGTTTGGCGCCGTGCAGGTGAGCGCCACAATCAGGACTGCATACGACCGAGGCACACAGGGCCAACACCCGGCATCATGGTGTGGGGAGCGATCTCCTACACTGGCCGTACACCACTGGTGATCATCGAGGGGACACTGAATAGTGCACGGTACATCCAAACCGTCATCGAACCCATCGTTCTACCATTCCTAGACCGGCAAGGGAACTTGCTGTTCCAACAGGACAATGCACGTCCGCATGTAGCCCGTGCCACCCAACGTGCTCTAGAAGGTGTAAGTCAACTACCATGGCCAGCAAGATCTCCGGATCTGTCCCCCATTGAGCATGTTTGAGACTGGATGAAGCGTCGTCTCACGCGGTCTGCACGTCCAGCACGAACGCTGGTCCAACTGAGGCGCCAGGTGGAAATGGCATGGCAAGCCGTTCCACAGGACTACATCCAGCATCTCTACGATCGTCTCCATGGGAGAATAGCAGCCTGCATTGCTGCGAAAGGTGGATATACACTGTACTAGTGCCGACATTGTGCATGCTCTGTTGCCTGTGTCTATGTGCCTGTGGTTCTGTCAGTGTGATCATGTGATGTATCTGACCCCAGGAATGTGTCAATAAAGTTCCCCTTCCTGGGACAATGAATTCACGGTGTTCTTATTTCAATTTCCAGGAGTGTATATACGAGGGTCAGCCAATAAGTAATGACTCGTATTTTTTTTTCTTAATGAATAACATTAAGTGAAAAAGTTGTATTTGGCGCTATTTCGCAAAGTTTCTACTCCAATATACTACGGATGTAACTTTCTGGCCGGTCGGAGTGGCCGAGCGGTTCTAGGCGCTACAGTCTGGAACCGCGCGACCGCTACGATCGCAGGTTCGAATCCTGCCTGGGGCATGGATGTGTGTGATATTCTTAGGTTAGTTAGGTTTAAGTAGCTCTAAATTCTAGGGGACTGATGACCTCAGAAGTTAAGTCCCATAGTGCTCAGAGCCATTTGAACGACTTGTAACTTTCTGCGTCAACAGATGCTCGTACTGCAGTCGCTTGAAAAATGGCCGACATCGACGTTCGTATTAGACGGCGTTCTGTGATAGAAGTCTTGAATGCAGAAGGTGAAATGCTCATTCACATTCATCAAGGACTTGAAAATACGTACGGTAACGCAACACTGGATATCAGTACTGTAAGACGATGGGTTCGTCGCTTAACGAAGCTGGAAGGTAAACATATCGGCTCACGAAAGACAAAGCGGTAGGCCGGTGACAGCGGCTACACCACACAGCATTCAGGGAGCCGATGACATCATTCGTGATGACCGCTGGGTGACTACAGATGATTTGTGTTGCATTACACCCCTAACTAAACGCAGTGTGATGACGATTATTCAACAACTGGGATACTCAAAAGTTTGTGCAACTTTGGTATCGAGAACTTAAACCGACCAGAATAAAGAGACAAGAAAGAAAATTGTCTCCCAACTCTTGCAGCACTTCCGTTTGGAAGGAGAAGAATTCCAGGAAAAATCTGTGACCGGAGACGAAAAATGGTTCATTTGTTTGAATCAAAGTTAGAGGCAGTCAGTGGAATGGCGTCACAGAAACTCGCCGAAGAAGAAAAAGTTCAAGACTGTACGATCGAGAGGGGAAGTTACGGCTACAATATTCACGGACTCAGAGGGTCTGATTATGCTTGATTGTTTGGAGCAGGGATGCACAATAAATTCTGTCCAGTAAGTGAGGACCCTCAAGCAGCTTAAAGCACACCTTCAGGGAGTTCGCCCAATAAAAACTATGACGGATGTTGTTCCTTTGTGTGACAATGCAAGACCACGCACCATTGAAAAGGTTGTGAAAACTGGATGGGAAGAGCAGCCGCGGCCCCCACTTACCCTGACTGGCACCGTCAGACTTCTGTCTGTTCTTGCCGCTAACAGCAGCTCATTGTACGATTCACTTTGAAGATAAGGAGCCGCGAAAACGTCCGTGCGTCAGTGCTTCGGAAGCAAGACCGCGCGTTTTACCACACTGGAATACATGTTAAAACTGTGGAAATGGACGAAGATTATAGTGAAAAGTCTTAAATTAATCGTCAGAGTTTTTGTTTTCGGTCTATGTAGTTCCATTTGAAATCCTTGACGAAAAAAAAACGATAACAAAAATAGGTGTTATTTATTGACCGACCCTTATATTACACTAGGTGACAGTCATCAGATAGCGATATGCACAAACACAGGTGGTGGTAATATCACGTACGCAAGGTAAAAAATGACAGTGCACTGCAAGAGCTTTCAGTTGTGCCCAGGTGATTCATGTGAAAAGGTCTCTGACATGATGATGGCCGCACGATGGGAATTAAGACTTTGAACGCGAAATGGTAGTTGGAGCTAGACACATTGGACACTCTATTTCGGAAATCATTAGGCAATTCAATATTCTGAGATCACAGTGTCAAGAGCGTGCCGAGAATACCAAATTTCAGGCATTATCTCTGACGTGGACAACACAGTGGTCGATAGCCTTCACTTAACGATCGAGAGTAGTTGTGTTTGCTTGAAGTTGTCAGTGCTAACTAACAAGCAAAACTGCCCTAAATAACTGCAGAAATCAATGCGGGACGTATAACGAACGTATCCGCTAGGAGAGTGCGGCGAAATTTGGCGTTAACGGGCTAAGGCAGCAGATGACAGACGCGAGTGCCTATGCTAACAGCACGACATCGCCTGTGGGGCCCCTCTTGAGTTAGTGACCACATCGGTTGGACCGCAAACGACTGGAAAATAGTGGCGTGATCAAATGATACCCGATTTCAGTTGGGAAGAGCTGATGGCAGGGTTCGAGTGTGGTGCAGATCCCACGAAAGCTTGGCTCCCAGTTGGGGACGAAGCACTGCGCAAGCTGGTGGTGGCTCCATAATGGTGTGCACTTTGTTTACATGGAATGAAATGGACTGAGTCTTTTGATCCAACGTGGGTCTTTTGGCCCAACTGAAGCCATCATTGACTGGAAATGATTACTTTCGGTGACTCTGAGACCATTTGCAGCCATTCATGAACGTCGTGTCCCCAAACACCAGGCCGCAATTGATAGCGATTGGTTTGAAGAACATTCTGGATAATTCGAGTGAATCATTTGGCCACCCGGATCTCCCTCCATGAATCCCATCTAACGTTTATGCGACGTAATCGAGAGGTAAGTTCGTGCACAAAACCCTGCACCGGCAACACTTCCGCAATTACAGAAGGCTATAGAGGTAGCATGGCTCAATATTTCACGAGGAGATCTCCAACGATTTGTGGAATCTTGCCACGTAGAGTTGCTGCACTACACTCTGCAACAGGAGGTCCAACACGAAATTAAGAGGTAACACATGACTTTTGTCACCATAGTGTTGTTGTTGTTGTTGCTGTTATTGTAGTCTTTAGTCCAGAGACTCGTTTGATGCAGCTCTCCATGCTACTCTATTCTGTGCAAGCCTCTTCACCTCCGAGTAACTACTGCAACCCACATCCTTTGAATCTGCTTAGTGCATTCATCCATAGGTCTCCCTCTGCGATTTTTACACTCCATGCTTCCTTCCATTACTAAATTGGTGATCCCTTAACGCCTCAGAACGTGTCCTACCTACCGAACCCTTCTTCTAGTCAAGTTGTGCCACAAATTCCTCTTCCCCCCCAATGCTATTCAGTACCTCCTCATTAGTTATATGATCTACCCATCTAATCTTCAGCATTAGTCCGTGACACCACATTTCGAAAGCTTCTGTTCTCTTATCTAAACTATTTATCGTCTACGTTTCACTTCCATACATGGCTACGCTCCACACACATACTTTCGGAAGAGACTTCCTGACACTTAAATCTGTACTCAACGTTAGCAAATTTCTCTTATTCAGAAACGCTTTTCTTGCCATTGCCAGTTTGCATTCCATATCCTCTCTCTACTTCGACCAACATCAGTTATTTTGCTTCCCAAATAGCAAAACTCATCTACTACTTTGTCTCATTTCCTAATCTAATTCCCTCAGCATCACCTGATTTAATTCGACTACACTTCATTATCCTCGTTCTGCTTTTGTTGATGTTCATCTTATATCCTCCTTTCAAGGTACTGTCCATTCCATTCAACTGCTCTTCAAAAATGGTTCAAATGGCTCTGAGCACTATGGGACTCAACTGCCGAGGTCATTAGTCCCCTAGAACTTAGAACTAGTGAAACCTAACTAACCTAAGGATATCACAAACATCCATGCCCGAGGCAGGATTCGAACCTGCGACCGTAGCGGTCTTGCGGTTCCAGACTGCAGCGCCTTTAACCGCACGGCCACTTCGGCCGGCAAACTGCTCTTCCAGGTCCTTCACTGTCTCTGACAGAATTACAAAGTCGTCAGGAAACCTCAAAGTTTTTTTTCGTCTCCATGGATTTTAATTCCTACGTCAAATTTTACTTTTCTTTCCTTTACTGCTTACTCACTACACAGATTGAATAACATCGGGGATAGGCTACAACCCTGTCTCACTCCCTTCCCAACCACTGCTTCCCTTTCGTGCCTCTTGACTCCTGAGACTACCATCTGGTTTCTGTACAAATCGTAAATAGCCTTTCGCTCCACTGTACTTGACCCCTGCCACTTTCAGGATTTGAAAAAGAGTATTGCAGTCAACATTGTCAAAAGCTTTCTCTAAGTCTACAAATGCTAGAAACATAGGTTTGCCTTTCCTTATTCTATCTTCTAACATAAGTCACCTTAGTGAATTAGTGTATACACACCTTAGTGTATTACTGTCAAAAATCTTCTAGGAAAAAGAACACAAACACCATCTCGGCTTATTCCAGATATAAATACCGGACCACTCTGCTGCTTAGAGTACGCTGCGTCAATTACACAACCTGCAACACACAAGGAAAGCACGACACCTGGTCAGAGAAACTTACATTCGGCAGCGCCATCTACCGTGGCAACGATACGTTTTCGGACACAGGTTCAGAGGGCCTTTTTTCTTCAATTTCCAGTCAGGAATCCGTCCCTGCCCTCTGTCGGTTTCATTAATGTTCACACTGAATACGAATCGAACATTTTCAGGCGCCGGTTCCTGTAACTTTGACTATCTGCTGCGTCGTTGGATGACTCTTCCGGACATGGGTTCCTACCTAAAACTTGATGTACTAAGTCTCCTCTAAAACCTCTAAAAGTGCGTAACATGAATTCTAAAACACCCTTTAGAACAGATTCTAACCCAACCTAACCTAACCTAACCTCCTTCACCCCGCCAAAAACTGACGAATGAGATCGGGCGCACCGTGACCAAGCTGCCGGACGATGTTATCGGACGAACTCTGGCGGCGATGTCTGTTGTCGGTGCCACAAAGAACGAAGCGTAAGGAGGTCTCATTTCATCGCCAATGCTCTTCCTCGCGAGACATTCAGCTGATGCTCCTCCTGCACGGGTCGAGTACGTTTCAGACTATTTTCTGTAGGAATTGACTTAGTGATGCTGTGAAACGAAGCTATCGATTTGTCGATCGCTATAGTACCGAACTGGTATTTATAGATCTGTTAGTGACAGGAGAATCTCACAATCGTAGCGAGAACTGTTTATAGGCATGTGTTTATCATTACATAACGTGCGAGATGGTTGCCCATCGGTTCACTCGCAACGATTTAAGCTGTCCTCCTAGGTTCCTGTCTAACCACACATTCGGAAATCGCTGTGTATTCGGAAATAAACAGCCAAGTACTTGTGACATGGAAGAATGAATGTTACTGTTGGTCGTTTCACATGCAGCAATGTAAGGCTGTGCTCTTAGGTTCCTGCTTGACGGCACACTCGGAAATCTCGACATATTTATTTCATCCTCAGTTTTCTAATCAGAAATGTTAAATCAGAACATACTAGTATTCCATCCATAACGAACTCCCAGACTGTGTTAACAATGCTAACATGAAAAAAAGATATTGGTATTTAGTGAGATGCGAGCCTACATCCTTTCGCTCTATAAACTAAGGCAATATCGAAACTTCCTAGCAGATTAAAACTGTGTACCGCACCGAGACTCGAACTCGGCAGTTCCCGGATCGAGTCTCGGTCCAGCACACAGTTCTAATCTGCCAGGAAGTTTCATATCAGCGCACGCTCCGCTACAGAGTGAAAATCTCATCGTGGAAACCTCCCCCAGGTTGTGGCTAAGCCATGTCTCCGCAATATCCTTTCTTTCAGGAGTGCTAGTCCTGCAAGTTTCGCAGGAGAGCTTCTGTAAAGTTTGGAAGGTAGCAGACGGGGTACTGGCAGAAGTAAAGCTGTGAGGAAGGGGCATGAGTCGTGCTTGGGTAGCTCAGTTGATAGAGCACTCGCCCGTGAAAGGCAAAGGTCCCGAGTTCGAGTCTCGGTCCGGCACACAGTTTTAATCTGCCAGGAAGTTTCATATCAGCGCACACTCCCCTGCAGAGTGAAAATCTCATTCTGTCACAGCAATATCAATCACGGTAAGGTTTAATCATACGACTTCCATCTCAAGCCTCGGTTATTCTAGATTTTGTTCGAGTCTTGTATCGTTGCTGCGTTGTTAACTGACATTTAACGATAAGAGTGGCGTGTTTGTTATACATTTCCATTGCGCCATTTCTTCGAAGCAGCATAGTGGGGCCAACACACTAGAAAGTAAACGAATAATCGAAATGCACACAATGCACACAATTCACACATACGTCATTCACATGCGCTGGGGGAAGTCGATAGTCGTGCTGTAAGACTGCTCGTTGGCTGTATGCTGGTTCTTTATATATTTTTAATTTATATTGAACCTGTGTGACCATCTCCTCGCGTTACCTTAGAGAATTATACTAGACTTCGCGTCCTGGCTGCTAATATACCAGGCGCATAAGAAATGGTGCCTATAATCTGACCCTTATTTGATTAACTTGGTAAACATATTAATTGTTTTAGAAATGTGCGCAACGGTACTGGTGCGAGTTTCTCTAAGATAACACATTATGGGGTGGTTGAACTCAAAGCCGTCACTATAGCAGCTGGTAGCCTATCTAAATTCAAATTGCAGATTATTTCTGTCTTTCGTTAACTTTAGAAAATCGAACTGAAAAGGCTTCCCGGGTTTAATTGAACTGAATAAGATACATCCTATCCATTTCATGTATCAGGTGATTGGGGGAATATTTCTTAATTGAAATGCTGACTCTCATTTAATAGATTTATTTTCTACTTTGATGAAAATTTTAGAAGACGACACATTTGAATTTTTCTTTAGTTACAAAACTTATGTCTGAATGAGCGTTACCTCTCATGGGTAGGACAATGACAAAACGAAAACACTACACGAATAATTTCATCATGGTCTCATTACACAAAATATACATAAGTGGGCCACACCGTGTTTAGCGGGATAATCGTCATTCATTACTTAAGACTCACGTAACATCATGCATGAATTACACCACTAGAAATTTAATATAGGACACTGCTGAAGGTAGGAAACCTCTATCAAAGAAAAGATTCTGGGCAAAAATGATGTACTATTGGCGCCAAAATGAAGTGCGAACTGAACTCACAAAGAAAGTACCAAAAATAATTAAATTTCGCGACAGAAATTTCTCGATCTACCATCCGATACGCAATCTGCACTCATTGAGCTAAAAGTGAAGCTTATAACTCGGGAAATAGCTGCATGAACTAATGGTTCCTGTTGCATGATCACTACTACAAAGCAAAATTTTACAAACACATTTCCGAGAAAACTATTGCAAATTAATTAAAACCGTAACCTGTACCGATGAAGATATGGTGAATGCGTGCTATGAGCATACCCTGTCGTGAATTTTTAGCCACATTAGGTCATTTTTATCTCACCAAATCAGCGAGCTGCTGTGCTCCCGCGTCCGGTCCGTCTCATGGCTAGCCCCACAGTGCTCTCCACGCTCCAAAATCCGAGCAACGTTCCTATTCAATCGCGGTGGTGGGGAGACTCACCTCACTCCCGCACCAACTTTGTAACCTACCCTCGTGCCTGTTTTGATCTTTGCCTGCTGCTCTCGCCTACCTGCCGTTATTCTTGTAATGTTGGCAATGACTGCTGTTCCCTTTGGTCCATGCTCCCGCTACATTTGACTTCCATTCATACCCATGCACACTCATACAGGATGGAACAAGGAGTATACATATAAACGGCGTGTGACCTCTTTATGAAATGATGAAAAGAAATAAACAAATGCGTCAAATATTCCTTTCACCCAGCGAAGTATTGAAGCTGCTAGCAATCAAAGAAAAACTTATATCTCGATATAGAAAACATAATTCCTTCCTACTGTAACCTGAGGCAAAACGAAAGTAACGCCTCAGTCGTAAGCCCACCAGTGACTTCACGACTGAAAGAGTAGTGTGAAGTCTATTCGACCCCTCATGCAGAGCGGCGTAGCCATTACTCTACGACCTCTGCGCCCGTCCCGGCGCCAGTATCGCACTGTTAATGCGTGTCCTTTTAGGGGCAATAACCGTAACGTAAACGCATTTATCTGCGTCCGTCATCGCGGCGAGCGCGCTCCAGCCGCGCGAAACGGGGAAACGTGGCACCGGCGGGCCGGCTAGCGTGACTGCGATCTCGGCAGATCGCTTTCAATAAGGACGGCGGAGCGCCAGGGGCCGGCGCGCTGCCCGCCTTATTAAATCCGCGGCCGCCTGCCCGCTGGAGCGCGTCGCGTCTCCGGCCGGCCGGCCTTCCGGTACATTAGCCTCCAGGAACGCTGCGCGCGCCAGATAAACCGCGGCCGGTCACGAGCGCAACCCCGCCAATCGATATCTGCGGAATCGCGGAACACTCGCACACCGCCCCGCCGGACGTGTTCCCCGCGGTAACTATTTTTAATGAACGGATCGTGAGGCGTCCGCCGCAGCGGCGGAAGTGATTTCCGTAACTCGATCTGCCCTCTCGCTGCTTTAACCGACTCCTCTCTCTCTCTCTCTCTCTCTCTCTCTCCATTCTTCAGTGTCTAGCGCGGAGGTTTGTGAGAAATTTATTGGCGATCGCCGCCGCGGGGTTAACGTTTCCAATATCGTTGCTCGTCCGAGTGCTTAAAAGCCGTTTGGCGGTGCTAAAGGCCGTCCGGCGCCTGATGTGCGGGGCAGATAGTTCCGCTGCAGCTGGGCCCGCTGCGAGGCGCGCGGCCCCTCGAACTCTTAATGGGTGCTGGCCGCCGTGCAAAGACGTGCTAATGAGCCCGCCCCTAGCTGGTCCCCCGTGCCCTTGCCGGTAAACAGTAGCCTCAATAGGGCAGGAAACATTGCGACAAACAAAAGATTCATTCCAGAATGAACATTTCATTCTGCAGCCGAGTGTGAGCTGTTGTGATACTTCCTGCTGTGGAGTTACGTGAATTTTAGGGGCCAGTTATGAATTGTCTTTCACAGTACCAGCCCCTTCAAATGGTTCAACTGGCTCTAACAAGGGAACCTCCCCATCGCACCCCCCTCAGATTTAGTTATAAGTTGGCACAGTGGATAGGCCTTGAAAAACTGAACACAGATCAATTGAGAAAACAGGAAGAAGTTGTGTGGAACTGTGAAAAAATAAGCAAAATATACAAACTGAGTAGTTCATGGGAAGATAGGCAACATCAAGGACACTAGGAGTGCAGGAGCGCCGTGGTCTCGTGGTAACGTGAGCAGCTGCGGAACGAAAGGTCCTTGGTTCAAATCTTCCATCGAGTGAAAAGTTTAATTTTTTATTTTCAGTTTATGTGACAAACTCTTATGTTTTCATCACTTTTTTGGGAGTCATTATCACATCTACAAGAAAACCTAAATCGGGCAAGGTAGAAGAATCTTTTTACCCATTCGCCAAGTGTACAAGTTAGGTGGGTCGACAACATATTCCTGTAATGTGACGCACATGCCGTCACCAGAGTCGTATAGAATATATCAGATGTGTTTTCCTGTGGAGGAATTGGTTGACCTATGACCTTGCAATCAAATGTTTTCGGTTCCCATTGGAGAGGCACGTCCTTTCGTCTACTAATCGCACGGTTTTGCGATGCGGTCGCAAAACACAGACACTAAATTTACTACAGTGAACAAAGACGTCAATGAACGAACGGACAGATAATAACTATGCAAAAATAAAGAAAATAAAATTTTCACTCGAGGGAAGATTTGAACCAAGGACCTCTCGCCCAGCAGCTGCTCACGCTACCACGGGACCACGACGTTCCTGAGCTCATTTTGTCCATGATGTTACCTATGCGACCCGTGGACTACTCAGTTTGTATATTTTGCTTATTTTTTCACAGTTCCACACAACTTCTTCCTGTTTTCTCAGTTGATCTGTGTTCAGTTTATCAAGGCCTATCCACTGTGCCAACTTATAACTAAATCTGAGAGGGGTGCGATGGGGAGGTTCCCTTGTAAGCACTATGGGACTTAACATCTGAGGTCTTCAGTCCCCTAGACTTAGAACTACGTAAACCTAACTAACCTAAGGACATCACACACATCCATGCCCGAGGCAGGATTCGAATCTGTGACCGCAGCAGCCGCGTGGTTCCGGACTGAAGCGCCTAGAAACGCTCGGCCACCGCGGCCGGCACCAGCTCCTTAATTAACTTAGTGTGTTCCATTTCTTTGCCACACTGACACAGATTGCCATTTTGCAGCTTAACTATGGCCCCGAGCAAGCTGAGCGCTAACTCTGTAATATGACAAAAATAAATTAAATATTATATAACAGGGTCACCACTGGAGTTGCTACCTAGAAAAGGAAGAAGTTAGTTCTGCTACGCCTCATGTCTAAGCCAGGACGGCGAATCAACTTTCGTAACAGCATACACACTGGCCAGTCACATTGTCACCACCTGTCTAACGCCTGAATAACCTCCTTTTGCAGTGCGGACCGCTGCGAGAAGTGTAGGAAGAGTCAGTGAAGGGTCTGGAAGGTACCGACATGGATATGGAGCCACGCCATGGCCAGCTCTGTTAGGTTTCTCGGATGAGGATCCATGGCGCGAACAACTAGATCGAGGTCGCCCGACAGGTTCTGGGTTGCTTTTAGATCTGGGCTGGTTCGTTTCCATGGGAGTACGGTTCACTTAGCCACGCACGTACACTGCTAGCTGCGTGACACGTTGTGTTGTTCTGCTGGTAGATGCCATTATGCTGAGGGCAAAACAAACTGCACAAAGGGGTGGACACAGTCTGCAAGGGTAGATGCATAGCTGTGTTGATCCACTGTGCCTTCCAGAATCACGAGATCACATGGAATGCCACAGAAACATTCCCCAGACAACGCTCCCTCTAGGCTGAACCCATCCGACGATTTTTGCAGGGATGGTGGTGGTGGTGGTGGTGGTGGTGGTGGTGGTGGTGGTGGTGGTGATTTGTGGGGAACTCAACTTCGTGGTCATCAGCACCCGTACGAGGTCCAAATCTTTCCACGTCCAGTCTCGGCCCTTCCCGAATGATGATGAGATGATTAGGACCACACAAACAGCCAGTTCCCGGGCGGAGAAAATTCCCGCCCTGAGTGGGAATCGAACCCGGGACCCAGTGATCCAGAGGCAGCAACGCTAGCCACAGAGCCACAGGCTGCGGTCTCTTGCAGGGACGTACGTGCCAACCGCCATCTGTCTGATGAAACATAAAAACGAGATTCATCTGAGAAGGCCACCTGTCGCCACTTAGTCGACGTCCAATTGCGGTCCTGGCGTTAAAGTTCCAACTTTCGTCGGCTATGATCATTAGCATGGGTGCATGAACCAGGAGCCTACTGCGGAGGCCCATACGCACCAACTTTCGCTGAATGGTCTTTAAGGAGACACTGTTGGTAGCCGCTTGCTTCATCAGGGCGGACAGTTGCTCAACAGCTGCACGTCTATGCTCCCGTACACTTCTTCTCAGCCGTCGTTTACCCCTGTCACCTATGGCCCGTGGTGCACCGCAGTCGCCTCGACGACGGATTTGGATAGCCCCATTTTTCCATGCACGGTGTATTTTGACCACGGCGGCACGCGAACTGTTTAGGAACTGTTTCCACCGTTGACCCGAAATCCCATGATCGTGCCTTTCAGACGTCAGATAAATCACTTCGTTTCCGCATTACGACAACGAGTGCATTTCCTCTGCTTCTCCCTGACAAACATTATATACTCTTCACTGCTAGTGTTTACACCTGCCGTCTGTGAGTGAGTGGTTATTGCACGTTGACGTTGAACGTAGGCGGTGCTCACGTTAATGTGACTGGACTGTGTATTATCAATGGGAAGATGTAACTGGCATGTTAAAATACTTTAGTAACCTAAGCTACCGTACACACTCATTACAGATAATTTAAATAAATTTATTGACATGTATCGGAGAAAATGGCCAAGATTCAAATCAGCAACTTTGGAAAATTGGTATCCGCACCTTATTATAGTGCACGATTGTGGATTGAGCCAATCGGCGTTCACCAGATCCCACAAAGCCACGCCACCCCCAGTGTTGTAAAATACAGTTACATGCCATTATAAAAGACACATCTATCTTTTAAATGACTCATTTTTAACAGCTAATATTTCAGATCGTTCACTGCACTAATAAACCGCTTCGCGCCATGCTCTCCTCCTACCGTTTCTCTGTTCATTTAAAATCATATTTCTCTTGAGGATGGGGTGGAGGGAAGGGGAAGGCTGTCTCCCATTCTGTAATGGCTCAATCGAGGAAAGAAACACCTCGTAGCTGCTGGAATATGCTGACGTAGGAGTGCAGCTTTCTCTGGTCACGCACGCACACGCACACGCACACGCACACGCACACGCACACACACGCACAAGGCGCCAGGTCAATTTCGTTCTGTTCAAAGAACAGCCTGAGATTGCAATTTCCTTGCAATTTGTCGCTATCTCGTTGTTTAGACTATCAGATTAAAACAGTGTGTCAGACGAATTTGAACTCGCAGCCTTGACTTTCGCAGGCAATGTTCTTGCATGGCTCAGCATAGTTGGCAAAATTTTTATTTTCTTCTTTTTGGTCCACAGATTTGATAAAAGAAACATTTTTGTAGATATTACCAAAAAGAAAAAGTTACATTTGAGGACTACATTTTTGCAGTACATTTTTGATGCTGTACATAAGAGTAGGTTTTTTCCCCACATGTCGCCAGTAATGGTCGTTAACCAACTCCAAGTCTGCCAAAATGAAACGATTTTAACTGCTACAAAACGAGATTAAAGTTTAATATAAAAAGGAGAATCACAGAAAAAATTGGTGCAAAACTGGTGATCGTAATGTCATGTGTCGCATGCAGTCTATCTCGTAACAGTGTCATGCTTCGTTTAGAATCAAGTTCTGGCGTTAAATTTACAATACACAGTATGAAAGCGCATCTCTCGGGGCCTGTAAGAGGTACACTGTGAAATTACTCATTAACGTAACAGTATCCATAATTTTATCACGCCTGATGCTCTACCCATGAATTATCACACTCCGTTAAAAAACCAGACAAGTGAGAACGTAAAATCAATCGATGCGTAACAGCAAAAATAAATTATTTTATATAACACTTTACTCAGGGCAATAAAATGACACCATGTCAGGAATGTTTAAAACTTGTAGAAAGATAAAGTAAAACTAATAAAATAATAATACAAATAACAGGTCAGTACATTTAATAAAAAATCAGTTTTGATATAATAAAAACATTGAAAAAGTTTATTACTGGACGATAATATTTCTAAGACAAGTTTGGTATATACAATAAATACCGATAGTTGGCAACCAAATGTCTCGGCGATTCCACTGGTGTCTGTGTGTGGATTCCTACGGTGTAAATGTGTGGGATCTATTAGAAAAGTGTCAAAACAATCGCTGCATCTTACGTAGACATTGTACCCCTTCACTCATCCCACTTAAGCTATCCAGGCCTAACTTCGAGCCTCCTTCATTGTAACCTCTCTGTAATGTTGGAATTGAAGGTGTGAAATACATCTCTGTCAATTAATCAATCGCAAACTGTACTTACAGACCTTATTTCTAACCCATATGAAGCTTTTTAGGGTCTCTGGCTCTGATAGGCATATATTCACAGTGTAGGACTTTGTGGCCTCAAATATCTTTTGATACTTGAAGATACTGATAACGAACTTTCATTCTGACGGCCTATCTCAGAAAAAATATTGATCAGCATGCTTTCTTAACCTTGTCAGCTACCTAGAAATGTCTGACAATGAATTAAATAGTAAAACCGCAATTGATGATTTTTTTGTTATTTGCGGTGAATCGGAACACCTCAATAAAATGCTTCACCAAAAAAGGAGATAATAGATCAAATGCATTGATTTTCAGATGCTGTTGAATCGTTGTCTATGTAGATTATATAAACTTCTGTTACCAGTCACTGGTCATCCATTCTATTGATCTAATGTTGTTATCAAGTTCTTTCTGTTTCTTGCATTTCTTTTAACCTCTTCATATTTACTGCACTACACAAAAAATCATCAATAATGACTTTTAAATTTTCAGTTTATTTTTATACTTACATTTCCTTTTGGAACCAAGTGAACTGCTTTTCGGCACTGTTGAGTATGTACAACATACACTGAAGATCCATAACGACATGACTGCTGCCCAACGTGAACTTGAATGCCGCCTGGTAGAGTTACCATCATATATCGGGATAAGGAAAGTATTTAAGCTGATCGGAGGCGAATGGGGGCTCATGCCAGCGACGATAGGGGCTGCAGGATGGGATGTCCACTGACATACCCCGTAGTCCAAAAAGTTTCGAGACTGGATTCAAAAAAGAATAGAGAAAAGTGAAGGTGGTGGTTTTAATGCTTTCCCTTCCCCGACCCCCACTTGAGTACTAGGCACAGAATGTTCATACCACCATGTGAACCGTCAGAAACGTCCTTTCTTTGGGACATTGGTCAAATAGCCCTGAATGTCGGTTATGTCGTTAAAGCACTGACCCTTCACGTAAATTTCTGCACTTCCTCATTCTGCGGTACGTTCATATTAGGTAACAATTTCGAGAATACCTCAAATCTAATTTGAAGACCGCCAGGAAACGCAGCAAGCTTTCGTAATCTGCACAGCTAGCAAATTTAAATTAATCGACAGTATGACTCGCGAAATCAATTAAACAAGCAAGTGTAGTTGTTTTGAAAATACTGCAAATGGTGAGTTTCTCAGATAACAGACAGCGCTAACTGCGAAAAGTGAAACTTAATTAGAACTCAACGTACTTTCTCCACAACACACAAGTCAGTACCGAATGCAAAAAGGGTGAGACAGCGCCAGAGAAGAGCTACCACGGACGTCAGAACAGTCCAGACGTCTTCCCCACGGCGGATCCCGAAAGGGATGCGGCACTCTGCCGGGTCACTTTCCACCAAGATAGACTGAAAGCTTCCTCCATAGCTAGAATGCTTCAAATGGCTCTGAGCACTGTGGGACTTAACATCTGAGGTCATCAATCCCCTAGAACTTAGAACTACTTAAACCTAACTAACCTAAGGCATCACACACATCCATGTCCGAGGCAGGATTCTAACCTGCTACCGTAGCAGCCGCGCGGTTCCAGACTGAAGCGCCTAGAACCGCTCGGCCACTGAGGCCGACCTTCCAAAGCTTCGCGATAGTACCTTTGTATACACTAATGGCTCTCGAACTGACCGTGGTATCGGGCGTGCCATTGTGCTTTCCTCAGTCATAATCAGAAATGAGCAAGTCAAAATATAAACATCGCATAGCGATACGTGACTGCAATGTCATAACACATATATGCAAGCCGTTTGTGCCATGCGTGGCCACCCATGCTATACGTTCTTCTTAGATGGCTCCTTTGATCGCCAGTATGGCGTACGCCCCTCTTCTCTCTTACCTCCTGGAGTTCGCTTTCGGCTGTTGCTCCGGCAGCTTAACTTCACGCCACCTGCTACTTTTCCGATGGGTGTTAACCCTTTACCGCCTTGGCTTCGTATGGCGGCCCGTGTTCATCTTGGCCTTCATTCGTTTCCTAAGGACACTACACCTGTCTCACTCTATCGCCTTCAATTTCACGGACTTCACACGGAACTTCGCGATAGTACCTTTGTATACACTAATGGCTCTCGAACTGACCGTGGTATCGGGCGTGCCTTTGTCATTGGTACCGACGCTTCTCTGTATCGGCTCCCGGAACACTGCTCAGTATTTACAGTAGAACTCTTCGCCCTGTATCAGGCCACGCAGTACATCCGGCGACATAGGCTTCTCAATTGTCATCTGTTCCGACTCTGTGCTGTACACCGTCCATCCTTTGGAGCAACGGGTCCAGAAGAGATGTCACTTGATCACTCTTGATGGAACCACTGTGATGTTTCTGTGGGTTCCTGGTCACGTCGGGCTGACAGGAAATGACGCCGCTGACGCTGCTGCCAAGGCTGCTGTCCTCGTACCTCACCCCGCTAGCTCTTCCGTCCCCTCGGATGACCTCTGTGTTGCCTTCTGTCAGCAGGTGGTGTCACTTTGCCATCACCACTGGTCCTCCCTTCGTGGGAAACTCTCCTGGTTATTAAGCCTCTCCCAGCGTCTTGGACGAACTCCTCTCGGCCCTCTCTCCGTGAGATCATTTTAGCTAGGTTGCGTATCTAACCATGTCTTTTCAGCCATCGCCATTTGTTACGTGGTGCTGCACCACCACTTTGTGTTCACTGCTCTCAACCTTTGACGGTCCACCATTTCCTGGCGGGAATCCCATTTTAAACCACTTACTTTCTCGTTTGTGTTTGCAGTCTGAGTTGTCGGCCGTTTTAGACGACGCGCGGTCTGTCGATCGCGATTTACTTTTTATCCGTCATAGCAATGTAGCGAGGGACATTTCGTTCAGGATACCCGTTTCTCTATGACTTGTTTTATAGACCTTTCTCCACATTCCTGTTTTTAGCTGTCATCTCTTCCATCGACTGGGACGAACGTGTAGTCGTTTTCAAATCCTGTCTTTGTCTTCGTGTTCTACAGTTCTGAGATGGGCGCGTATGATCCTTGTTGTTTTTGCGCACTAAACCGGAACCGAAACAAACAAACAATGTCACAACACTGTCTGCTCACAGCTCACTAGTCAAAAGCACGTCTGTTGTTTACAGTCGTTAAGTCAAGCTGCTGGGGTGGTTACTGCGATGACGTCGCTTGTACATCACGAACAAAATCAGTTTTGGAACATTTTGGACGGACCGCGTAAACGACTTTGACAAAGGACACACAACCGTCGACCAGCACCTGGGAAAGACCATCTCGGGAACGACAAAGCCAATAGGCTGTTCGTATGACCATCTATGGATAGTGATTGATGGACGAGAATCCACTATTAGGCGACAACGTGTTGGACATTCACGCTTCATCGCTGAACGTCCAAGTCCGGAGGCTTGCCCGCTCTGTAAAGCAGGATAGACAGCGACCTCTGGCACTTCTGACGACACACTAAAGAGTGCATCGTTCCACGCACATTGTTAAACTTGGTGCACACGACCCTTACACATTGTCACGTAGACCCTACATCATCTTAACTTACCATTGCGTTGGACACGCAGTAGGATGAAAAGTGGAAGTGACTGTGGCTCATGAAGTTGTTAATATACAATGAAGAAAGAAAGAAACTGGTACACCTGCCTAATATCGTGTGGGGCCCCTGCGAGCACGCAGAAGTGCCGCAACAATACGTGGCATGGACTCGACTAATGTCTGAAGTAGTGCTGGAGAGAATTCCCACCATGAATCCTGCAAGGCTGTTCATAAATCCGTGAGTGAAAGAGGATATGGAGATCTCTTCTGAACAGCACGTTGTAGGTCATGCCAGATATGCTCAATAATGTTCTTGTCTAGGGAATTTGGTGGCCTGCGGAAGTGTTTAAACTCAGAAGAGTGTTCCTGCAGCCACTCTGTAGCAATTCTGAACGTGTTGGGTGTCGCATTGTCCTGCTGTAATCACTCAAGTCCGTCGGAATACACAATGGACATGAATGAAGGCAGATGATCAGACAGAATGCTTACGTACGTGACACCTGTCAGTCGTATCCAGACGTATGAGGGCTCCCATATCACTCCAATTGCACATGTCCCACGCCATTACAGAGCCTCCACCAGCTTGAACAGTCCCCTACTGACATGCAGGGTCCACGGATTAATGGGGTTGTCTCCATACCCGTACACGACCAACCGGTCGAATACAATCTGAAACGAGACTCGTCCGACCGGTCAACATGTTTCCAGTCATCAACAGTCCAGTGTTGGTGTTGACGGTCCCAGGCGAGGGGCAAAGCTTTGTGTCGTGCAGTCATTAAGGGTACACGAGTGGGCCTTCGGCTCCGAAATGGTTCAAATGGCTCTGAGCACTATGGGACTCAACTGCTGTGGTCATTAGTCCCCTAGAACTTAGAACTACTTAAACCTAACTAACCTAAGGACATCACACACATCCATGCCCGAGGCAGGATTCGAACCTGCGACCGTAGCAGTCGCACGGTTCCGGACTGCGCGCCTAGAACCGCGAGACCACCGCGGCCGGCTCGGCTCCGAAAGCCCATATCGATGATCTTTCGTTGAATGGTTAGCACGCTGACACTTGTTGATGGCCCAGCATTGAAAATCTGCAGCAATTTGTGGAAGGGTTCCACTTTTGTCGCGTTGAAGGATTCTCTTCAGTCGTCGTTGGTCCCGTGTTTGCAGGTTCTTTTCCCGGGCGTAGCGATGTCTGAGATTTGATGTTTTACCGGATTCCTGATATTCACCGTACGCTCGTGAAAGGGTCGTACCTCGGAGATGCTGTGTCCGATCGCTCGTGCGCGGACTATAGCACCATGTTCAAACTCGCTTAAATCTTAATAACCTGCAATTGTAGCAGCAGTAAACGATCTAACAACTGCGACAGACACTTGTTGTCTCATACAGGCGTTGCCGACCGCAGCGCAATATTATGCCTGTTTACATATGTCTGTATTTGAATACCCATGTCAATACCAGTTTCTTTAGCGCTTCAGTGTATTTTAATAGTCAACACAACTTTATTACCAAACACAACTGTGGTCTAACTCGATATTCTTTATTTTTGAAAAATGCTGCAAGTAAACAGTACAAAATAAGAACATGGTATGCACACAAGCTACATTTCAAGCCAGGAAATATAACGAGAAAAGGAAGCAACTTGTTCAGTAACTTCAACAGGAAACCAAGACTACACTACAAATGCACTACAACATGTGAATTAAGGTACATCACATTCCACGTGCAACTTCTGATGGCACATTCAAGCAGTTCAATCTCAAAACAACGCAGAGGCCTTCGGAATACGGTATTTCTCTTGGAGAGCCCATATTGTAGGGCACACAGCACAAGGCACAGTCACTGCCATTGCAGTTCGATCGCAGACTTCAGGTGAGAGGACAATACCATCCGGTCCCTCATGCGAGCAGACTGGACCGCTATCTCCGGGTTGTCCTGCTGCTAACTGCCCGCCGCCAGGTGTCCCGTTTGTTCCGCTGCTTCCGGTTACACTCCACACTCTCGCTGCGGTCGCTAATTCGAGTACATCGGTGGCGCTTCGATGATCCTTGCTCTGTCCAGAGGAGGACCTCAACAATCCCGCGATAATAACGGCACAACGGTATCATTGTGGTTGATTGGCTCACAGATCAATGGAAACTTGTCGCCCTTTCGGATTAACCACTTTTCTTGTTAAATTAGGTCGATGGTCGTCGTCTGATATTCCGTTATCCAAGGAAACGGCTTCTCAGACCATGCACCAGGTCGCAGACGCAGGTCACTGGGGGTACTATTATGCTCTGGGGCCTTGTGGTAGCAATCAAACGCATCAAGGCAGCTGTGGTCTATGTGAACATTATTACGGGTTATCTTGATCCCTTTTCGCATGATGTCATCCCCAAAAGCGGCAGTATCTTCCAGTAGGATAACTCTCTGTCACAAGACAGTAATCGTGCTATAGTGGTTTGAGGCGCGTGGCAGTGATCTCAAGTTGGTTCCTTGACCCCATAATCCGTGTGGTGTGCGTATTGTAAAACCTTCAATACACACACCATCAGATTATTTGACTTGTCGCTCTAACGAAGTAGGCGAGTGTCAGCAATATGTCTCGTGGTCTTATCGTGGCGTATTTATCTTCTGCCGTTAGGTCAGACGATAGAAATGCCACTTGCACGCTTAGAGTAGCAGATTGACGGTGACCAACTTTAAACAGAACTTGATTAATTTTCACACACATTTATTAAAATAATAACAAGCATAAAAATTACTTAACTTGGTTCTGGATGCTATTTACAATTGACAGTCTGAAGTTCGTTTGGTATTGGTACGTTAATCTTATTCGCACATATCTCTGATACTTGACAAAGGTGTCTATATATTTATCTTCATGGCTATGTACAGGAATATGGTAATCTTATTAGGCGCAGACTGAAACTTGACTATAGACTGGTACAGACAAATGTAGAACTCGTACAGACGAATGTAGAACTCGTACTGACAAATGTAGAACTCGTACAGACTAATGCAGACAGGTACAGACAAATGCAGACTGACTAATCGGAGGTCTGTACACTCGTTATAATACCTCGCGCGTTCATGTATCACTGCGCGAGTGTGATCCGCGAGGAGAAAAGGTTCTACGTTAGCAGCAATCTCATTGACTGCGTTACATATTAATACGCGGATCGGCGGAAACAGAATTTGGTCAGTCTCTATGGCAGCGCCATCTCGTAGTGCGGAGACGGACGAGCGCTGCGCCTGCGCTGATGTGCTTAGCGGGGCGCGGTCTAATGGGATAGTTGTGTACGCGCAGACTACGCGGAACTATGTACACAACAATCGACCTGTCCGAATCCGATGTAACGCATCTAGCACATTATCGGGCGCAAGCTCCACGGCCACAAACCATGGGCTCATCATTTACGGACCTGTGTGTGGACATCTCGTGCCGCATGACTCCGGAGAAAAGCCACGCAGAACTGCTGCTGTATTCCGTTCCATAGGACGACCGAACACGCTACTAAGCAAGTGTTCATAAAGTTTTTGGCTCATCAGCGTATATGATTTTTTGGGTACGGGCTTTCCATAAACATTTCTCACCAATGTGTTGTATAACTTCTCAATTTACTGCTTTAATCATTCACTTAATTTTCGACGTTCAACTTCAATAGCAAGATCCCATATAACACAAACACACGCACACACACGCACGCACGCACGCACACGCACGCACGCACGCACACACACGCACGCACGCACACAAACACACACACACACACAAACACACGCACACAAACACACGCACACACACGCGCGCACGCACACGCGCGCACGCACACGCGCGCACGCACACGCGCGCACGCACACGCGCGCACGCACACGCGCACGCGCACACACGCGCACACACGCGCACGCACGCGCACGCACGCGCACACACGCGCACGCACACACACACACACACACACACACACACGTGTGCGCACGCGCCCGTATCATTAACCACGGTTTCCTTTGTTCTGTTCACTCGTGGTCCCTCAGCAGTAAGCGGCACCGGCACAGTGTGAGTGACGCGAGAAACGCTGGACTCCTATTTGAAGAGACATACCGGGATAACTAACGTGAAGTCAAAAGTCAAGTCACACTTCTTTTCTCCGTACTTATTTGAAACTTCTTCCTCCATCTCTAGTGACCTCCATGTTCTGGAGACGTCGTGAAAGCAACATCGGAAGTGGGGGCAGTGATTTTGGCGTTTTTACTCACAAACCTTACCTCATTCTTCGTTCGACGTAAAGTCGCAGAGGAGATTAGCGCCACTGTGCCCAACGTGACAACTGATCGCTCATACGGTAAGACTATATTTATCTTGTGTAAACATTACCGTTTGCGAGGGCGGGGAAACCATCACTTAAGAGTTCGAACTTCGTCTCACCATTCGTGTTTCTTGCTGATGCGTAAATTGCGACCACAGTTTTTAGCCGCCTTATAGCGACATCTGCGTAGCGTGCCCATAAGCATTTAGTAGCACGAGTTTATCCAACTCGTCAGTCCAACATGCCCTCCGAAGTGTGGACACTATCACATGGACTACGGTATGTCGAACGTGACAATGATTGACTACATTTCGGCTGTGCTGCAATTGCAAGACTTCTGAAAACAAATATAACTATGATACCATATCTGTCTTACACAGCCGGCCGGTGTGGCTGAGCGGTTCTAGGCCCTTCAGTCTGGAACCGCGCGACCACTGCGGTCGCAGGTTCGAATCCTGCCTCGGGCATGGAAGCGTGTGTTCCCCTTTCGGTTAGTTAGGTTTAAGTAGTTCTAAGTTCTAGTGGACTGATGACCTCAGATGTTAAGTCCCATAGCGCTCAGAGCCATTTTGTCTGCGTCTGTCCGTTATATTATTATACACTCCTGGAAATTGAAATAAGAACACCGTGAATTCATTGTCCCAGGAAGGGGAAACTTTATTGACACATTCCCGGGGTCAGATACATCACATGATCACACTGACAGAACCACAGGCACATAGACACAGGCAACAGAGCATGCACAATGTCGGCACTAGTACAGTGCATATCCACCTTTCGCAGCAATGCAGGCTGCTATTCTCCCATGGAGACGATCGTAGAGATGCTGGATGTAGTCCTGTGGAACGGCTTGCCATGCCATTTCCACCTGTCGCCTCAGTTGGACCAGCGTTCGTGCTGGACGTGCAGACCGCGTGAGACGACACTTCATCCAGTCTCAAACATGCTCAATGGGGGACAGATCCGGAGATCTTGCTGGCCAGGGTAGTTGACTTACACCTTCTAGAGCACGTTGGGTGGCACGGGATACATGCGGACGTGCATTGTCCTGTTGGAACAGCAAGTTCCCTTGCCGGTCTAGGAATGGTAGAACGATGGGTTCGATGACGGTTTGGATGTACCGTGCACTATTCAGTGTCCCCTCGACGATCACCAGTGGTGTACGGCCAGTGTAGGAGATCGCTCCCCACACCATGATGCCGGGTGTTGGCCCTGTGTGCCTCGGTCGTATGCAGTCCTGATTGTGGCGCTCACCTGCACGGCGCCAAACACGCATACGACCATCATTGGCACCAAGGCAGAAGCGACTCTCATCGCTGAAGACGACACGTCTCCATTCGTCCCTCCATTCACGCCTGTCGCGACACCACTGGAGGCGGGCTGCACGATGTTGGGGCGTGAGCGGAAGACGGCCTAACGGTGTGCGGGACCATAGCCCAGCTTCATGGAGACGGTTGCGAATGGTCCTCGCCAATACCCCAGGAGCAACAGTGTCCCTAATTTGCTGGGAAGTGGCGGTGCGGTCCCCTACGGCACTGCGTAGGATCCTACGGTCTTGGCGTGCATCCGTGCGTCGCTGCGGTCCGGTCCCAGGTCGACGGGCACGTGCACCTTCCGCCGACCACTGGCGACAACATCGATGTACTGTGGAGACCTCACGCCCCACGTGTTGAGCAATTCGGCGGTACGTCCACCCGGCCTCCTGCATGCCCACTATACGCCCTCGCTCAAAGTCCGTCAACTGCACATACGGTTCACGTCCACGCTGTCGCGGCATGCTACCAGTGTTAAAGACTGCGATGCAGCTCCGTATGCCACGGCAAACTGGCTGACACTGACGGCGGCGGCGCACAAATGCTGCGCAGCTAGCGCCATTCGACGGCCAACACCGCGGTTCCTAGTGTGTCCGCTGTGCCGTGCGTGTGATCATTGCTTGTACAGCCCTCTCGCAGTGTCCGGAGCAAGTATGGTGGGTCTGACACACCGGTGTCAATGTGTTCTTTTTTCCATTTCCAGGAGTGTATTTTCTCCGCCCAGAGGATTCGGAGCATTCTGATAAGAAATCACTGAAACTTATGACACACACACTATAGGATAAGAGGTCACACCACAAAGAAGCAAAGCAAATGGGTCACAAATTGATATTCATAAAGGTTGTTGTTGTTGTGGTCTTCAGTCCTGAGACTGGTTTGATGCAGCTCTCCATGCTGCTCTATCCTGTGCAAGCTTCATCTCCCAGTACCTACTGCAACCTACATCCTTCTGAATCTGCTTAGTGTATTCATCTCTTGGTCTCCCTCTACGATTTTTACCCTCCACGCTGCCCTCCAATGCTAAATTTGTGATCCGTTGATGCCTCAGAACATGTCCTACCAGCCGATCCCTACTTCTAGTCAAGTTGTGCCACAAACTTCTCTTCTCCCCAATTCTATTCAATACCTTCTCATTAGTTACGTGATCTACCCACCTTATCTTCAGCATTCTTCTGTAGCACCACATTTCGAAAGCTTCTATTCTCTTCTTGACCAAACTAGTTATCGTCCATGTTTCCCTTCCATACATTGCTACACTCCATACAAATACTTTCAGAAAGGACTTCCTGACACTTAAATCTATACTCGACGTTAGCAAATTTCTCTTCTTCAGAAACGATTTCCTTGCCATTGCCAGTCTACATTTTATATCCTCTCTACTTCGACCATCGTCAGTTATTTTACTCCCTAAATAGCAAAACTCCTTTACTACTTTAAGTGTCTCATTTCCTAATCTAATTCCCTCAGCATCGTCCGATTTAATTTGACTACATTCCATTATCCTCGTTTTGCTTTTGTTGATGTTCATCTTACATCCTCCTTTCAAGACACTGTCGATTCCGTTCAACTGCTCTTCCAAGTCCTTTGCTGTCTCTGACAGAACTACAATGTCATCGGCGAACCTCAAAGTTTTTACTTCTTCTCCATGAATTTTAATACCTACTCCGAATTTTTCTTTTGTTTCCTTTACTGCTTGCTCAATATACAGATTGAATAACATCGCGGAGAGGCTACAATCCTGTCTCACTCCTTTCCCAACCACTGCTTCCCTTTCATGCCCCTCGACTCTTATAACTGCCATCTTGTTTCTGCACAAATTGTAAATAGCCTTTCGCTCCCTGTATTTTACCCCTGCCACCTTTAGAATGTGAAAGAGAGTATTCCAGTCAACATTGTCAAAAGCTTTCTCTAAGTCTACAAATGCTAGAAACGTAGGTTTGCCTTTCCTTAATCTTTCTTCTAAGATAAGCCGTAAGGTCAGTATTGCCTCACGTGTTCCAGTGTTTCTACGGAATCCAAACTGATCTTCCCCGAGGTCGGCTTCTACCAGTTTTTCCATTCGTCTGTAAACAATTCGCGTTAGTATTTTGCAGCTGTGACTTATTAAACTGATAGTTCGGTAATTTTCACATCTGTCAACACCTGCTTTCTTCGGGCTTGGAATTATTATATTCTTCTTGAAGTCTGAGGGTATTTCGCCTGTCTCATATCTCTTGCTCACCAGAAACTAGAGTTTTGTCATGACTGGCTCTCCCAAGGCCATCAGTAGTTCTAATGGAATGTTGTCTACTCCCGGGACCTTGTTTCGACTCAGGTCTTTCAGTGCTCTGTCAAACTCTTCACGCAGTATCTTATCTCCCATTTCGTCTTCATCTACATCCTCTTCCGTTTCCATAATATTGTCCTCAAGCACATCGCCCTTGTATAAACCCTCTATATACTCCTTCCACCTTTATGCCTTCCCTTCTTTGCTTAGAACTGGGTTACCACCTGAGTTCTTGATTTCATACAAGTGGTTCTCTTCTCTCCAAATGTGTCTTTAATTTTTCTGTAGGCAGTATCTATCTTACCCCTAGTGAGACAAGCCTCTACATCCTTACATTTGGCCTCTAGCCATCCCTGCTTAGCCATTTTGCGCTTCCTGTCGATCTCATTTTTGAGACGTTTGTATTCCTTTTTGCCTGCTTCATTTACTGCATTTTTATATTTTCTCCTTTCATCAATTAAATTCAATATTTCTTCTGTTACCCAAGGATTTCTATTAGCCCTCGTCTTTTTACCTACTTGATCGTCTGCTGCCTTCACTACTTCATCCCTCGGAGCTATCCATTCTTCTTCTACTGTATTTCTTTCCCCCATTCCTGTCAATTGTTCCCTTATGCTCTCCCTGAAACTCTGTACGACCTCTGGTTTAGTCAGTTTATCCAAGTCCCATCTCCTTAAATTCCCACCTTTTTGCAGTTTCTTCAGTTTCAATCTGCAGTTCATAACCAATAGATTGTGGTCAGAATCCACATCTGCCCCTGGAAATGTCTTACAATTTAAAACCTGGTTCCTAAATCTCTGTCGTACCATTATATAATCTATCTGATACCTTTTAGTATCTCCAGGATTCTTCCAGGTATACAACCTTCTTTTATGATTCTTGAACCAAGTGTTAGCTATGATTAAGTCGTGCTCTGTGCAAAATTCTACAAGGCGTCTTCCTCTTTCATTTCTTCCCCCCAATCCATATTCACCTACTATGTTTCCTTCTCTCCCTTTTCCTACTGACGAATTCCAGTCACCCATGACTATTAAATTTTCGTCTCCCTTCACTACCTGAATAATTTCTTTTATCTCGTCATACATTTCATCAATTTCTTCATCATCTGCAGAGCTAGTTGGCATATAAACTTGTACTACTGTAGTAGGCATGGGCTTTGTGTCTATCTTGGCCACAATAATGCGTTCACTATGCTGTTTGCAGTAGCTAACCCGCACTCCTATTTTTTATTCATTATTAAACCTACTCCTGCATTACCCCTATTTGATTTTGTATTTATAACCCTGTAATCACCTGACCAAAAGTCTTGTTCCTCCTGCCACCGAACTTCACTAATTCCCACTATATCTAACTTTAACCTATCCATTTCCCTTTTTAAATTTTCTAATCTACCTGCCCGATTAAGGGATCTGACATTCCACGCTCCGATCCGTAGAACGCCAGTTTTCTTTCTCCTGATAACGAAAGGTATCGACGAAAAATGTAAAATTGTAGACTGGTTGTCTGTGGAGGAATGTGTGACTCTGGAGCGCAATTTCACTAAACAGCTGTCGATACCAGGGCATAAAGCCCTCGCGAATTTCATTCCGGCTACTCAGTGGGATAGTAACTATGGCTCGCACACAGGCGCTTCAACAATATACGCAGATGTCAAAATTTGAGAGAGGACGTGTAATTGGGCTCAAAGAAGCCAGTTGGAGTAATCGGTGAATCGTTTGACATTCGAATAGAAGCGGTGCCACTATTCGACGATGTTGCCAGGAATGTGTTAACTGTGGCCGAACGCTGCGTCAGGAACGAAGCCATCGGCCTAGAAAGACGGCACAGTGCGAGGACCGAGCCGTGGTGGAGATGCACTCAGTGCCCCGGATTCATCATCACTGATCTGGCGTGCAACTGGTGCTTCAGTGACCACAAGGAGCATTAATAGGCGGCTCACAGAAATGGGACTGAGATCACTGGGCCACTTGAGGCTACTACCATCGACCTCCGCACACAATCACGTTTGCATTGGTGTTCGGCACATTCGGCCTGGAATCTCATTTACGGGAGTACAGTTCTCTTCAGTGACGAGCCCCGCTTACAACTGAGGCCCGACGGCCAGCGAAAACGTGTCTGGAGGCGCCCCAGACGGTGGTAGAATACTAACCCGACTGTCGCCCGCCTTACGGCCCGACAACCACGAGTGACGATGTGGGGTCCACATTTTATTTCATAGCAGGACCACTTTGGTTGTCGTCCGCGGCCCCACACGGCACGTAGACGATATTCTACGTCCTACTTTCTCGCCCTTCTCGGTAAGCCATCCTGGGCTTACATTTCAGCGAGGCACTGCCCACTCCAAACGGCGAGTCTACTGCTTGTCTTCGAACTTGCCAAACCCTAGCTGAATCAGCGAGGTTGCCGGATCCCTCCCCAACTGAGAACGTTGGGAGCATTATGGGCAGGGCCCTCCAACGAGCTCTGGATGTTGACAATCTAAAGAGCTGCTTGGACAAAATTTTGCACGATATCCCCCAGGAGAACATCCAACAACTCTATCAAACAATGCCAAGCTGAAGAACTGTTTACATAATTGACAGAGGTAGACCAACGCGTTATTGACTTGATGAATTTGTGAAAATGTTTGTCTTAACTAAATCATCCAATTTCTCTGAAACTGATCATTTGTTTGTCTGTACACGCACTTCGCATAAATTTCAGTTAGTAACCATGGTTTTCCTCGCTGTAGCTCAGATCGACATTACAGTAGAAATTCACTCCACGATATTTGATAGAAGTCTTCGCTATAATGTAGCCGGTGCATGCTTATCGAATTATTGTAATAGTAACCATCTTATTGGCACCAGTGTTTCTTTGAGATATTGTGTTTTGTAAAAGTTTCTTCTGCATATCAGTCTTCTTAGATATCATATACGTATACTATATATCTTTGTAATAAGCAGTTAACAGACCAAACAAAAATCCAGTCTACCGATAGAATTTAACGTTGATTCTGTAAGAAAAAAAAACTTTTGGTGTATAGCTACCACGCATAAATAAATGTCAAATCCTGCAGAGAAATACACTGAATGAAGGAAAGCAGATATCTAGAGCTGCAGTCGGAATCCACAAGGAAGTTCATTGAGTGGAGACGCGCCAACACCGCATCAAAAAGAAAGTTCGAGGCGCAGCCGTGGCATGCCAAGTGATGTGCGCTGTTGCTGGAAACAGCTGGTTATCAATCTTTTGGATCTCTCCATCACTCTACAGATCGTTAATCCTAAGTACCACCATACACATTAAGCTGAAGACACATCTCCTATTCGAAAAAGAGAAAAAAAAAGTCATTTCGTTTCCACTGTAAACGCTAGCGTTGATGTCAATTCCTAGACAACATGAATAAGGCCACTGATCCTATAGACGTACCTAGAAGACCCGAAATATTGTCCAAGTCTATTTCTTACAAGGAAAGCATATAGCCTGCGGGTCGTCGGTTTTGCTGTTGTTGAGCACGATTGTAGTACACACTTGGAAGAGAAAGATGCTGCTGTCTTACGATGCAATTCTCAGATGCTTTAGAGAAACCTAGGTTCAAAGTTTCAGGAGCCCGTTGAACGCCATACGAGAGCGCCAGCCGCCGAACAAGTCAGCGCAACCAGCTAAGGCAGCAGGCCACCAGTCTGCCCGAGCTGCGCTCGAGTCTCGTCAGTTTTATCCTAATCTCCTACCACACACTTTCATGGCTAAAAATGGATCGTGTCTCTTCTGGAAGGAACAATTATGATGATAGTAACAACATAATCATTGTGGAATTATCATTGCGATGTATTATCGAGGTATAATACGGAATCGTGCTGAAATGAATATTTATTTATAAATACTTTCATGAGAGTGTCGCAGTGAAATCGCAAGGCCTACACCTGCTTCGAATAATGTACGCCGTATTTATACTTCGTTTGGAGCATCTGTAGAAAGCAGGCGTGTTCCCTATTCGGTGATGAGCTTAGGTTGTCTCCTCACCTACGTGCTTTGTTGCAGACCGTTTCATTTCGATACAAGTGATTCGTCAACAGCCGATAAATACCCACGTACGGTAGTCAACAAACTCGTGAAACTTTCGTTCTCGATGTCTCGGAAATTCTGGAAAAGCGCTTCGTATTAGAGCAGCATTTGTGACATCGAAGTATGTGATATCATCGCGCGAAAAGCGAGGAAAGTCGGCGGCCCGTTGAGTATGTACTTACCTTGTTAGTTATTTAGTTGGTTACGTGTTCCATAACCATTTTAACGACTTTTTTTAACGATATGATGTGGAACGAGTCAGTTTACAGGATACTTGTACGTGATTAGTTTCAGTAGATGGCTGCGTGCTGGATATAGTACCTAAATGACACACTGACCTGAATGATTGTAGGTTACATTTAAAACTTGGTACTACCCGTCAGACATTTTATATTATTGGTCAAATGGTCAAAAATGTTTGTTGGTCCGTATTGAACTCTCTTCAGAAACTTACAGCTTAAATAACAATAAAGGTCATTTTTTCTTCTAGTACTGTAGATGTGGACATCACTATTTTCCTCCATTCGTGATGCATTATTTATCACTAATTTAATCTATGAATATATACATTGTGAAGGCGCAGTTAAAATGCCTAACTTCTTGAAGAGGCACCAGTAAGGTGACTGCTGTTGAGCACCTCTTGTAGACTCTACACTTTCTTTTTTAGTGATAGAATAATTTCCTGCGGCATTTGACATTATTTTGGGGAAACCGTTAAATGTATTAGGAGGCTGGTTCGTTGTTTCCAAGACCAGCAATTATATGAATGGCAAAAGTAGCTGAATTTAATTGTTTGAACAGCTGAGTAATATTTTTCTTTCAGTTCACATTTTCATCAACATGTACATTCAATAATTTGGAGCATTCTATCGTGTTTGCTGACTCCTGTTCATGTGCCATATCAGTTGTTAGTATGACATTATTTGTTGTACAAAACTGAATTTAGTGTGTATTATCAAAATTAAGGGAAAGTTCATTTTCGGAAAACCACTTAAAAGTCTTTAAAAATCATTAACAACTTCTTTAGTTCTTTTCTCTCTAATGGAATTTACACGATTGTTTGAAATGTGCAACACAACATGTTGCATTCTATTTGTTAAGTGTGACTGAAAGCAGTTGTTTGTAAAGGCATCAATCTATAAACCTAAGACTATGATGTACACGATCAAACACTTTGGCAGATCACAAAAACCGCCATCCAGCGGTATTTTATTATTTAAAGCTTGTAGTACCTGGGAGCAAATGTATAAATATCTTTCTCAGTCGAGGAACTCTCCGGGAATCCATGCTGTGATACGCTAGGCAAATTGTTTGTTCGTAATTGTATGAGAGACTACTCTGGAGTATATAACATTTTGGAATATTTTGCAAAAAGAGTGGACAATAATTATTTCTTTCTCGTCACCTTTCTTATAAAGACTTCAACAAGATCATATATTAATCTTACTTTAATTCGGACCTCGTCAGCTTCAGGTGTCGGAGATATGAAGCACATACATCTCTTCCTGCGTCGAGCTTACCCCCTTCATTAACCTCGGCAGGCGATCTTTCAATATTCGTTGAACACAAAGAAAGCGCTTCATCTTTCGTTTCTGGACAGTTTTCTCCAATTGAGTAGTCAGTCAACTCATGTTAGTACACAGCTGGTAACACTCTTGTGCTACCTTTACACTTGAATTTCTGAAGATGGAAATCATTCCGAAAGGTGTCATGCATACTTTGTGGCCAATGAGGTCATTCTTCGCGTGCTGTACGACTTCTTATGTGACCTACTCAGCTTAATTACAGACCCACACATATTTACTAGAATGGTCGCTAGACTCCTGCGTGACTTTATGGTGTATGTCACACCTTTATTATTTCTTCTCCAACCGTTTTGCCCGAATATCTGTTTTTCTGATCATCCCACTCCTCTCTTGTAGCAGATACGTTGCTATATGTGCGAAATTGATTGACAGCGCTGAAGTTAGAGGAAGCTTTCAACAATGTTCACCACAATACACTCTTTGAAACTTTGGAGGTAGCTGGGATAAATAAATAGCACCGAGTGGAAGGTTATCTACAATTTTTACAAAAAGCAAACTACAGTTATAAGAATCGACGGACATGAAAAGGAAACAGTAGCTGATAAGGGGGTGAGACATGGTTGTAGCTTATCGCCAATATTGTCGGTTTGTATAGTAAGTAATCTGTGTAGGAAACAAAGATGGATTCGGAAAGGGAGAAGAAATACCCCCCACGAATTTTGAGGTTTGTAGATGACACAGTAATTCTGTCAGAAATAACAGTAACAAATCAGACCATGAAACATGCTGTACAAAAAATTCAACGATGGCACATTATGTCATACTAGTTTCAGTCTCTGCACATGTTATTTTTGAATGATGTCCCCTGACATTGTTCACCTTCAATAAACCAGTACCACCAGCACCTTCAATACGAGTTATGTCACAAATTTAAAAAATTACTTGTGTATCATCGCACTCGACTTACACATTATGACTGTACAATGGTTAATGGGGGCGTGGTACTAGGGAAAATGCTGTTACAAAGAGCTTGCGCTAGATTACGCAGTAGACATACATAGATGATGTACCCGGCTTACAGAAATGATGCACAGAGATGTCATGAATAGTCTGCTCGCAACTCCCTTCATGTAAAATTAGTAGTGATGCGATAGCTTAAATACAATGGACGCAGTGTATAATTTACCAGTCGAGTAAAATAAAACAAAAAAAAGTTAGTCTTGCACCTGTATAATAAAACCCCCACAACTTATGATTTATGTGGATATACTGTCTGAGCTAAAGTGTCCGAAGACCTAGTGGACATTAATATGGGTTGTGTCCGCCCTTCGCCCTTACTACGAGTGAAGTTCTGCTGGGAACACTTTCACTGAGATGTCTGAATGTCTGTGGAGGAATGGCAGCCCATTCTTCTTCAAAAGCCGAAACCAGAAAGGTAGTGAAGTTGGACGCTGCTGTCTGGAGCGAAGTGACAGTTGTAACTCATCTCAAAACTTTTCCACTGTGCTAGGGCCAGGGCACTGAGCAGTCCATTTTGCTTCAGGAATGTTACTGTCCACAAACCATTGCCTCACGAATGCTGTTTTATGACGTACGTTGTCGTACTGGCACAGACTTAGTCACCGAATGGTCCCTCTACTGTGTACAGTACACAGTGCTGCAAAATGTATTCATATCATTCCCCATTTAACGTTTCCTTAAGCTCAATAAGGGGACTACGCACTACCCACAAGAAACACCTCCATACCGTAACACCACCACCTCCGTACGGCACTTTCGTCACTACATATGAAGGCATTTAACGTTCTCCAGATATTTGCGAAACCCAAAGCCTTCCATCGTATTGCCACTGGGTGTAATGTGATTTATCACACCAAGTCAATCGTTTCCAGTCTTCCTCTGCCCAGTAGCGTCGTTCTTCACTCCTTTCCAAGCGTTGACGACAGAAATGTAACGGTTATGAGGAACTGCTCAACAATTGGACCCCATTCTTTTTAACTCTCTATGTACAGTCACTGTATTAGCTGGACTGCTGGTAGCACTTTGAGACTCACTCCGCTGCTATTTTTTAGCCACCCCACGCAATACTAGACGGCCCCTGTCCACTGGTACATGAGGCCTGCCTCGTAATGGTTTGGTTTACTTCAGCTGTGGCTGTTCCTCGCGTTTCCACTTCAGTCACATCTCCAACAATCGACTTGGGCAGCTTTAGAAGGATTGAAATGTCCCTGACGGATTTGTTACTCGGGTCACTTCTAATGATCCACTTTCGAAGTCAATGAGCTCTCCTGACAAACCCATTCCGCTGTTATTACTTCTCTACCGCCTCGTTTTATACTGGCGAGTCCTCGTCTCGTGACGCTAGTGGTCAACTCAGCATTACAGAGATGTGTCCGCATAATTTTTATCGGATAGTGACGTAGTAGCCCCCGTACTTCAGTTGTGCGTGTCCGTTGCCATTGCATCAATTGTACGTGGTGTGGTCTTTCAACCCGTCGTCATAGAACAGGCACAAAATTGTTTAGAAATTTTCCAACTTGAAAGACATTTTTCATTCAGAACTCTATCTCGTTTTGATGGGTATACCTTTGCCGCGCGGGATTAGCCGAGCGGTCTAGTGCGCTGCAGTCATGGACTGTGCGGCTGGTCCCAGCGGAGGTTCGAGTCCTACCTCGGGCATGGGTGTGTTTGTTTGTCCTTAGGATAATTTAGGTTAAGTAGTGTGTAAGCTTAGGAACTGATGACCTTAGCAGTTAGGTCCCATAAGATTTCACACACATTTGAACATTTGGTATACCTTTCTGTCACCTGCACCACATCGAGTACTTTACCTTTGTGTACTTCATGCAAAACCTGCAAGATTCACTGAATACTTATTATTTCAAGTCTTACGTGCAGCAAGCTTGCGGTATTACTCTCAACGAAAATGTGGATGTTTTATGACTGTCTGCTGTCACCCGAAGAATGTGAAGAGAAATGCAAGCACGTGACACGGTAGTGGCGGTTTCCCTTCTGCTGCCCAGGTGTTTGCAGGCCAGGAAGTAGCTGTTGATATACAGTGGCGCGCCAGCAGACCAGGCGAGACCAGGACCGGGCACGACGAGCCGCGTCGCCGCCATGCGACCCGGGCGCCGCACGCCCAGTTGACCCAGGGTCAAGCAGCAGCGGCGGTTGCGTCAGGGCCGGCTTCGCTCGCTGCGACTGCCTGCTCGTCCGAAGCATCCACTCAACTGGCCGCCATCGCTCGCGAGTACATAAACGCTGATTTCATTTTATCAGGAAAGCAAAAACGACATTGGTCAAGCCCGCGGCTGCCCGCGCCGAAACAGAGTTCATTGCGCGGTATAGTTCCCTGTGTGTCTCTAGTAAAGTCAACCAATGCCCTTGACGAGTGCAAGGATATCCTTTACCAGTGCTTTCCTAGAAACAATTTCTTCAGGTCTGGTTGATCGGAATATTCTGTGTCTTTTAGTCTCCAATGCCTCGCATTCGAAGATCAAATGTGAAGCCGTTTCCTCCCTCACGCCGCATATACTACATTTAGGGTCTTCTTCTATTATCCCCATTATATGTAGCTGTTTTTTGAAATTTCCATGCCGGCCGGTGTGGCCGTGCAGTTCTAGGCGCTTCAATCTGGAACCGCGTGACCACTACGGTCGCAGGTTCGAATCCTGCCTCGGGCATGGATGTGTGTGATGTCCTTAGGTTAGTTACGTTTAAGTAGTTCTAAGTTCTAGGCGACTGATGACCTCAGAAGTTAAGTCGCATAGTGCTCAGAGCCATTTGAAACATTGAAATTCCCATGGCCTGTCAACAGTCCAACCATGAATTTCATTTCTTCCCTGTTCAAGTCTAGGATTGAGAGACTTCTCTTAGAACATGACTTCGACATCAATACCTTGCCATGTTTTTGCTTTTGGACCTTAGCCCAACACTCTACATGCTGTCTCCTTGGTGATTCTCAGGACAGGTTTCGGTCCAATAAAATGTGTCATCGCCCCTATCCTGCCCAACCTATCAGCTTGCACATTACCATTAATCCCTGAGTGACCAAGAACCCACTATGGGTTTACTCTATTGCTTTCCCCTAGCTCCACAAGGACTTCGTGGCATTCCGCCACGAATTTTTTGATCTTGTTGCAAAGGCTGCCAGTGCTTTCAGGGCTGCTTGGCTGTCGGAATAAATGAAAATGTTACGACCACTGTAGCACATCCACAAATTCTCCTCCACGCACACTCTGACAGCAGATATTTCTCCTTGAAACACAGTGGCCATCTTCCCTAGAGAGGTTGCACTCTGCAGTCTTGGCTGCACTCCGTATACCCCTACACCTCGGTCTGTCTTAGAACCGTCAGTGAATCAGACTATGTCCCCAGTATGGTGTCGAAATTTGTTGTCCCGGAGCTCTCTACTTTCAATTACTACACTGAAAGACTTGTTGAAGCAGCTGTGAGTTATTATATGTCGGTTGGCATTTCCCCGACTGTACCTATCTCTACCTCACTCATTATTTTAGTGTGAGATCCTGGATACCCCAGTGAGTTCCACTTTTTGTCAGTTTCAACCTGTGTGCTCCAGCTGCTGCCTCCATCTTTATTCACAGGTGTAATGGGGGCATGTCCAGCATGGTTCCCATCCCAGCAGTGGCTGTGCTGCTAATTCCACCTGTAACGGCTAAGCAAGCCAATCTCTGCACCTTAGCAAGCTCCATAGCAGCTACCTGCTGTTCTCCTTTTTCCACCACACTATTGTCCCATAAGTGATCACAGGTCTCACTACTGTGGTGTATATCTAGTACATACTCTTGAGGCTTAAGCCCCAGTTTCTACCACAAGCTCTCCTGGTACTCTAATTAGAGTACCTTTCGCCTTGGAACAGGTGCTCCTAGTGCGATGGTCCACAATAGTTTCCCATCCATGGTTACTCCTATATATTTCACTATCCACTTCACGAGCAGAGTTTCATCGAGAAGCTTGGGATTCCAATATGTGTGTTGGATCTGCTTCCTCTTAAATGGTACTACAACATTCTTCTTAGGACTAACCCTTAGATCCTGTTTCCTGAACCAATTTTGCGCAATGTTCAATGCTCCTTGTGCCATAGCTCTGACTCTACTTGAAAATTTGCCAAGCGTTACTATGACAAGATCGTCTGTGTATCCCTGGCAAAAGTACTGTCTATAGCTTAATTCTACAATGAGCTCATTCACCACAAGGTCCCACAGTAGAGGGGACAGGACCCTTCCTTGTGGACAGCCTCTGGTGGTGTTGATTACCATTTTTTCTTACATCATGGTGGCTTCTACCTTTCTACCACTAAGTATGCCTCTAATACACCTGAAAATGGTGGTCACCAAGCCATGCACCTCTGCTGCCTTAACCATGGATTCGATGGCCGTGTTGCTAAAAGCCCATTCTATGTCCAAGAAGATGCGGAGGACTATTTCCTGAATGAATGTGTAGTGCTTTCTCCACCTTCCCAACAAGTTGGTGGAGTACAGTTTCACACGATTTTTGTGGTTGGTATGCATGTTGGTTTATGTGTAGAGGGACCCTAGTTAACCTCATTTCCCTAACATGCACGTTAACCAGTTTTTCTAATGTTTTAAGAAGAAAGGAGGACATACTGATTGGTCTCATATCCTTGGCCTTGGTATGACCAACTCTCCCTGGCTTTGGAATGAGGACAACCTTCGCTGCCCTCCAGACTTTAGGAATGATACCTGCTGCTAGGCTAAACCTAAATAACCTGCAGAGGAATCTTATTAAGTTCACTCCTGCTTGTTGCAGGAGCACTGTAAAAGTTCCATTTGGGCCAGATGGCTTGAACAATTGGAATGTTCCCACCAGCCATTGGATTTTACTATTGTCAACACATTCTCTGGCAGATTCCCAGTTCTCCCATCGAATACCTCAAAACCGATATCTCACAGGGATCTGTCCTGGTCTATGTTGTCTGTCAGAGTACATTGAGGAAAATGAGTCTTGAGGAGTAGTTCGAGCATTTCATGTATTGTCCTTGTATACTCCTCATCCTCTTTCCTTAAAGTTCCTCCTGGATTAGTTGGTGTACTAGTGAAGATTTTGTGGAGTCTGGCCTGAACAACAGTACCCTCTACCTGCTCACTGAATACATTCCGGAACGCCTACTTTGCATGCTTAATTGAAATATTGTATTTGACAAGGGCCTCCCGATATTGTGCCCATTGTCCTCCCTTCTCGCAAGGTTAAACAGTCTTCGTACCTATTTCCTCTGTAATGCCAAGTTGTTGTTCCACCAAGATACACTCCTATTCGAGCACTTCTTGGTGATTGAACAATTATCATGGTACGAAGTCATGATTTCAGACATCACTGCCTCTGCTACCTCCTCAAACTCTACTGGATTCCTTATCGAACTACTGACTTCCGATAGGCTTACAGTTAAGTACGCCGCGGTTCCAAGCTACCCCATTTCCCCTGCAGGCAGGATGTCCAGTGGTTGTTGTTGTTAACTTAATGCTTGTTTGATGACTCTCTCCACGCTAGACTGTCCCGTGCAATCCTCTTCATCTCCGCACAACTACTGAAACTACATCCACTCGAAGTTGCTTTTTGTGGTGATTTCGAGAATGATTCACAGAAAAAGAAAAAAAAAATGTTAGAAAGGTGATTTGAGTCTGAAGTAAACTTCCGGAAAAAAGAAAAGAAATTAGTGCACCTGGAAAGACTACTTTGAATTGGATCTGATGACGGCGTATGCCACCTGAGGGATAGTAGATGTGCTGATAATGGTTTCAGCGTTGTCCGTCATCAGATAGCGTAGCGGCATAGCTACCAGAGTGCCATCGTGTTTATCCTTTAACTGGGAACGATCACAGCCAGAAGTATCAGTGTGGTCCAAACGTGTGAAGCAAGCAAGTAGCCATGCCACAGAGACACTCTCGTGCTTCCTACAGTCAACAGCTGCGAAGGGGTCAGATTGTGGCCTCCCTAGTGGCGGGGTGGATTGCCACCCAAGTTGGACGTGCTGCGTCAGTAGTGCAACTAAGCTGGTATCAGTGATTAAGTGAACATTGTCACACCGGAGGAAGAGGTTCTGGACGTCCACGCAGCGCAGACACCCGCCAGCGTGGTCGTAATGTAAGGGTAGCAGTGGCAGATCAGCACAGATGAGAGGGGTTGTGAGCCCAGACGTGTCAACTCGAACTGTTGCGAACTGGTTAGTAGCGTTGGGACTATGGGCACACACACCTCTAGCCCGTCTTCCACTCACGCCACAGCATCGACGTACACAGCTCGACCGGTGCCTTCAGACCATAACTTCGAAGGTGGAATGGTCTTCAGCGATGAAAGTAGATTCTGCTGCACGTAAGTGTTGTCGTTCGTGCGCTCGACGTAGAACTGGTGAGCGCTGTCTGGTAGAATGCATTTGTCCAACACACACTGGCCACATCCCAGTAGTTATGGTGTGGGGTGCGATGCGCTACAACTCTCATTCATCTCTGGCGTATGTGGAGGGTACGCTAACCAACACTCGGTACATGCAGAATGTTGTTAGACCCGTTCTTCTGCCGTTCTTGCAACAGGATTTTGATGTGTTGTTATAACAGAATAATACTCGTCCACATACTGCCCATGAAACTCAACATGCTCTGCAAGACGTGCAGCAACTTCCCTGGCCAACGCGATCTCTGGACTTGGCTCCAGCCCATCACGTGAGGCATACGATGGGAAGAGCTGCGACTCGTACGACTCGTGAACTAACAACTCTTACAGAACCACATGAACATGTCGAGCAGGCGTGGCATGATCTATTCCAAGACAGTATTCGCCATCTGTACGATCGACTCGATGCCAGAGCCAGCGGCTTCACAGTCGCCCGTGGAGACTGCACCACGAACTAATACGGGTGTTTCAGCACGGGTCGATAACTGATACCTTAGAACCGCTTGTTTCTGCTCATCTGTAAATATAATCATTTCATGTATTCCATATGCGCTGTTGCAACAACATATCTTGAGTGAATTGGAAACCTCTAAATGGTGTACTAATTTCTTTCTGACACTCCCCATCACAGCACAGCACGATTCCTACCATACACAGCTCTGCTATAACGACCCAGCGGTAAGTTATCGATACAAGATGTAACTGAGCATCTGAGGCGTGACAGGCAGTTCATTTGCCAGCTAACTCGTAGGTATGTTTTGACTTTGACCTTTAAACTATGAAAAGCACACTCTACGACACATGTAACTGAAACGCAGTTGCACTTCGCCGCAACCATTCTGGGAAAATGTTCGACTTGGCGAAGACTTAGCAGGAGCGAAGCGGCCTACAGCCGCGCCCTAGCGCCATTGCCAACGCTGGCCACCCTATCGACGCACCTGTTGCGCTTCCATCGACCGAACCTCGCCTGCTGCAGACAAATGCCAGCCGAGTCCTAAGCGCAGGTCTCCGGCTCACCCTTCGCGTCGCGTCTTTGAATACAGCAGCTGGTGGGCAGCCCCCAGTGTCAATACCGCCGTAAAATGGGTGTCCTTCGGCTTAACCTGTTGCTTCGAAGATGCTGACATTTATTCTTTAGAGTGATCGCTTAAGAAATGAATTATTTCACTAGACGTGTGACAAGTGGCACCGTAATGCTGCAAAGAACAAAACGTTCATCTACCTCAAGAAAAGAAATAAGCTATGTAATTATGTCTTGGTTCACAACGCTATTCATTGCGCTTCTAAAGAATAGCGCCCCAGTATTCGACGACGTGATACGACATACCACATTTCAATTTTGTGACCGCGCAAGGTGTTTCCATGTCTTTCGGTTGCCGACATTCTTGTGTACTGACAGATGAAGCTTCAACTGAGATGGAACTACACCTCATAAGTAAAGAAAACGTGGCCCAGTTTGGAACCTAGTTAGACTTCAACCCGAGTGCATAGCAGTTATGATACCGGTACTAACGACCTGATAATATTCCCCTTCCTCTACAAAATTTTAACCCGTGAGTGAACAACAACATGATATGACTACTTTTAATGAAATAATAGGTAGCAAACACACCACACCACACCGTAACGAAACATATGAAGGAGGTTTCTGACATATATTCACGTAAATTGTAACAAAGACGTTCAACCATTCTACTACAAGTTGTGTGTTTACGTCTTCTCTTGTAGATAAAACGCGTGCAAGACTGACGTAAAATTCACTTTGTATTGCCTAACCGCTGACTGAAAGAAGAACGAACCACAAAAGAGCCGCCGGCCGCTGGTGGCCGAGCGGTTCTGGCGCTACAGTCTGGAACCGCGCAACCGCTACGGTCGCAGGTTCGAATCCTGCCTCGGGTATGGATGTGTGTGTTGTCCTTAGGTTAGTTAGGTTTAAGTAGTTCTAAGTTCTAGGGGACTTACGCTACGGTCGCAGGTTCGAATCCTGCCTCGGGCATGGGTGTTTGTGATGTCCTTAGGTTAGTTACGTTTAACTAGTTCTAAGTTCTAGGGGACTAATGACCTCCGCAGTTGAGTCCCATAGTGCTCAGAGCCAGTCTAGGGGACTTATGACCTCAGCAGTTGAGTCCCATAGTGCTCAGAGCCATTTGTACCACAAAAGAGCCAACTCTCGATGTATTGGGGACTGCAACTCTTGTCTCGAAGACTACAACATTACTTACATTATCTGAAATTTGAGTGAAAAGAAAGAAAACTCTGTCTACTGAATGCTGTTTATAATCCCATCAATTCCGCGGAAGGCAGCTAGTTTCCAATAAGTGGTGCTCGTATTGGCTACTGACGTGAATAAAGGACGAATGACCAAGTACAGATTGAATAGAAAAGTCATAAGATTGAGATAAGATTCCAGAAAGAGAGTAATCATTATTCGACGAATAAACATGAAGATTCACGAACAGTAGATACATCTCTCCTTCAAGAGACCATGTGGAAACAGGGTGTACATAAAGTCCGGGAACACTTTCAATTATTTATTGCACAAGAACTAGACATTGTACAGATGTCATACACATTGAATTTTGAAGAGAAACTCTGAAAGTTTTTTTACAAACATTCGATATGGAAACCATGATTGACCCGGCAGACGTAATTACGGTAGACGAATTCTTGCCATACCTGTCCCAGCATGGCATCGTCGACTGTGGCAGTCGCTTCTCGTATTCTCTCCCGGAGCTCTGCTACATCACGTGGTAGCGGCGGCACATACACCAGATCTTTATTGTGTCTCCACAGAAAAAAGTCACACGGAGTGAGAACTTGTGATCGAGGAGGCCATTTCCTGAAACAGCTGTCCCCTTCTGTAGCACGGCCGATCCATGGATGTGACAGCTCCGTGTTCAGGTACCCACGAACTTCACGATGAAAATGGGGTGGAGCTCCATCCTGCTGAAAGGTGATCGGAGAGTCCGATTGCATTTTAGGCGTCAGCCATTGCTGCAACATGCCCAAGTAGGAATATCCAGTGACAGTGCCCTCGGCGAAGAAGAATGGCCGGTACAGTTTTCGACGTGACAAGGCACAAAGCATTTACTTTTGGGGAATCACGCTCAAATTCATTGCATTCGTGTGGATGCTTTGTACCCCAGATTCAACAATTCGGATTGATCACTTTCCCATTAGTGTGAAAAATGGCTTCGTCGCTAAAAACTAAGCGATCAAAAATGCCATCCCCATCCTCAATCAATTGTAGCAACTGTGAACAAAATTCAAAACGCTTGTCTTTGTCGTCATTGAGCTTTTGCGCTAGCTCCAATTTGAATGGTTGCATAGACAGCTTCTGTCGCAGGACTTTCCACACTGTCATTGGAGCCATTTTTAGTTCACGGGATGAACGACGCACCGATTTCTTTGGACTCCTTATGAATGTGTCTCGTACGCCTTCCACATTCACTTCACTCACACCTGGACGTCCGCTTCTCTTTGCCGGACACAAGCAACCCGTCGTAATGAATTTGTTGTGCCAGTGGTAAATGCCCTTCCTTGTTGGTGGCTTCTTACCGTACTTGGTTCTAAACATCCGTTGAACAGCTATAGCACCCTAGTTTTTGTCGACCTCCAACACACACAAAAAATGTTCAAATGTGTGTGAAATCTTATGGGACTTAACTGCGAAGGTCATCAGTCCCTAAGCTTACACACTACTTAACCTAAATTATCCTAAGGACAAACACACACACCCATGCCCGAGGGAGGACTCGAACCTCCGCCGGGACCAGCCGCACAGTCCATGACTGCAGCGCCCTGGACCACTCGGCTAATCCCGCACGGCTCCAACACGCAGAAAGCTCGCTCCGCACCTGAACTCGCCATGTTTACGACTAACGCTGACTATCGGCAAATTACAAAACTACATTGTGGCGGTATACATGAAAAAATTTCAGGGTTTCTCTTCAAAAGACAAACGTGTGATATCTGTACAATGTTTGACTCTTGTGCAATAAATAATTGAAAGTGTTCCCGGACTTAATGTACACCCTACAATACCATACGCCATCAAGTTTTAGAAAAGTGCATTTCATCTCTGAAGTAGATAGCATATAAGACGCTAGTACGACCCCTTCTTGGGTATTGATCGAGTGTCTGAGATCCGTATCATCTCGGTGTAAAGGAACACATCGAAGCAATTCAGAGGCGAGCTGCTAGATTTGTTACCGGTAGGTAGGTTCGAACAACACGCAGGTATTATGGAGAGGGAGATGGAGAGGGAACTCATACTGGAATGCTTGGACCGAAAGCGACGTTCTTTCGAAGAACATTATTGAGAAAATTTAGAGAACTAACATTTTAAGCTGATTGCAGAACAATTCTACTGCCGCCAAAATACACTTTACGTAAGGACGAAGAAGATAAGAGAAATTAGGGAGGCATACAAACAGCCGTTTTCCCTCGCTGTATTTGCGAATGGGACAAAAAATGACTAGTAATGGTACAGGTTACACTCCGCCACGTACCGTACGATGGTTCGCGGAGTTTGTATATAGAAGTACGTGTAGAAGTCCGAGTAATATTATTTAGGCAGTGAAAAAATAAAGTAGAAAATTACTAATATCCGCAGATGACCCTAAACAAAGGCAGATACTGATTCTCACTACGTTAAACAAAGACGCACACCGGACAAAGACAGAACATTGTTCAAAATGAAAACGTATCCACAAAACTGAAAAATCATATAATATGGAATGATACCACTGCAAAGCTAGCAAGCAACGCTCTCACCAAAAATCCTTAGAAATTCGCACCTCAACAACAAACAATGACATCTGAACTTAAAAAATTGAAGTTAAGGACTTCCAATTTCTGCGACAGCGTGCATGTCAACAAATGACCGAAACTGTAGAGTATGCTGTTCGCTTTTTCTTGTTCAGTTACTTCGATTCCTCGACTCTACAAAAACGATAATAATGGAATTTTAACTTTTGCATCGCTTTCTGTGCACTACCAGTGTCTGGGTGTTGTGTGCTGTCCTTAGGTTAGTTAGGTTTAAGTAGTTCTAAGTTCTAGGGGACTGATGACCATAGATGTTAAGTCCCTTAGTGCTCAGAGCCATTTGAACCATTTTGCACTACCAGACGAAATTTGAGACTGGACAAGTAGTCACCTTAAATTTCGCATTCCTCACCTCACCTCATCTAGTCTAGCGTTCGTCAAAATGGACGGTCAATCAAGTTCTCTTTTTTGTCTGTAACTGATCCGTGTTCGTGGAAAAGGGGCGATTAATCTCGTAAATTGTTCAGCACTGTGGCATTTGGATATCTCACGCGAGGAACTAGTCCATTGCCGGCCGAAGTGGCCGTGCGGTTAAAGGCGCTGCAGTCTGGAACCGCAAGACCGCTACGGTCGCAGGTTCGAATCCTGCCTCGGGCATGGATGTTTGTGATGTCCTTAGGTTAGTTAGGTTTAACTAGTTCTAAGTTCTAGGGGACTAATGACCTCAGCAGTTGAGTCCCATAGTGCTCAGAGCCATTTGAACTAGTCCATTGGAACTTCTATTTACAGGCGCATTTACTTTTATGTGCGCGACTTCACGATCCACTGTACTGCTACATTAACTTATACCTCTACAAACCACAGCAAAGTGCATGCTGGAGGATACTCCCTCATTCACGTAATGAGCGTGGTAATAATGATTGACTAAGTGCCTCTGTTCGCGTTGTAATTCCTCTACGCTTGTCTCTGCGTTCACTAAGAGAGTGAAACGCAGGGAGTTGCAGTATACTCCTAGATTCTTCACTCAATACTCGTTCTTCACACTTTGTAAGTAGGCTTTCCTGAGATAGTTGGTGCCATCTTCAAGCGTCTGACAGTTCAGTATTTTTCAGAGTTTCCATGACGGCCTACCATGAGTGAAACAAACCTGCGACCATTCGTTTTGTCCTTTTACATGTCCCGTATCCTCTGCCAGTCCTATTTGGTGTGGATCCCACACACACTTGAGCTATATTCGATTTTATATGATGGATCATACGAGCGTTTCGTAATTAATCTCTTTGTAGACTTACATCATGAAAATCCCGATATGGTTGGAGGGACTTGGCCAATATGCTCCAAAAGTTATCGGCTGGGAAGAGATCCGGCGATCTTGTTGGCCAAAGTGGAGTTTGGCAAACAAGACGAAAAGTAGTAAAATCTCACGCCGTGTGTGGGTAGGCCTCAGCTTGTTGACATGAAAGCCCAGGATAGTTTGCCATGGAGGACAACAAAACGCGGCGCAGAATATCGTCGGCGTACCACTATTATTGTAAGGGTGCCGCGGATGACAACCAAAGAACCAAGAAAAGAAATAGCACGCAACTCCTGTTTGTCAGGCCGTATGGCTCGTGGCAGTTTGCTATCCCACTGAGGTCCGGGGCGTCTCCAGACGCGTCTACGCTGCTCATAGGGGTTCAGCTCGAAGTGAGAGTCCTCAATAAACACGCTTAGGTTAGGTTTAGAGTTAGGTTAAGGTTAGGTTTAGAGTTAGGTTAAGGTTAGGTTTAGAGTTAGGTTAAGGTTAGGTTTAGAGTTAGGTTAAGGTTAGGTTAAGGTTAAGATTCCAGGGCAGAGACTGTCTGGAGATACCACGGACAGCAGTGTGTCATCCACCATAAGGCCCAACAAGAAGGAGTGATGGTCCGGGGCGCCATTTCATTTGACAGCAAGACCCCTTTTATTGTCATCCACAGCACCCTTACAGCACAGCGGTACGTCGACGATATCCTACGCCTCGTTTTGTTGCCCTTCATGGCAAGCCATCCTTGGCTTACATTTCAGCAAGATAATTCCCGCCGTCATACGGAAAGGATTTTTACTACTCGTCTTCGTGCTTGCCAGACCCTGCCTTGGAAGGTCGCCGAATCTCTTCCCAATTGAGAACGTCAGGAGTATTTATGGGCAGCACCTTCCAACCAGGTCGGGATTTTGACGCTCTAACGCGCCAATTTGACAGAAGTTGGCACGATATCCCTCAGGAACTCATCCATCCAACAACTATCTTGTTCAGTAGCAAATCGAATAACTGCTTGCATACGAGTCAGACGTGGACCAACACGTTATTGATTGCACAATTTGTGACTCTCTTTCTGGTGAATAAACAATACCATTTTTCTGAAACTGTAATCATTTGTTGATGCTTAAATGTGTGTCACATCTTCCGATTTCGCGGCTCGTGATTTCTTCGTGATGCGTCTTTTTCTTTCGTAGTGTGTATATGGAAAGAGTTGTGAGGCAGAAATACTCTGAGTTGGATTATGAAGCATCTAGCAGCGCAATGAAATCAGTCGTTCGAATAGGAATGTTGAATCGTAAGTGGCTTTTTTTGAAGTTGCTGAAGTTTAAAATTTGTCGGTGGCATCAGAGGAATTAGTGTGATACAGTTAGGCATGTTTTCATTGTTAGAAGTTTAAGTAAAGTTAATGGACGTCATCTTTCATTTCGGAAGAACCTGACCACCTGTTGCACTTAATTTGGTAGTAAATAATTACAGTTACGGAAAGAACAGTTAGGCTGCAATTTAGTTTTTCAGTGCGATCGCGGCTGAAGTCATTCCCTCAACCTTAAGTCTGATCGCCAACCATTAGAATCACGGTCAGATCTTTAAAATTACGGGATGAGGGCTTTCAGTCAGTTACTTTCCTCTTCGTTTTACCATAACACATGCTGACATAAACGACCTTAAACAGTTCATAGCCCATGGAGGGTTCAGAATATCACAGGTAAAACACAGTTGTTAAGGGACGCTGGAGGTTTAGAAGCAGAACGGGAAGTAACTGTGGGCTGGTTACGGTGCGTCATGCGCCACAATCAATGCGCCTCACTCACGTGTTTAACACACAAACGACAATTTATAACGGGTAATATTCCCTGACGACAAATAGCCTTCTTTGTAACACTTCGTTCCTCATAGTTTGATGGGGCTGTGTTAAAACATCCCGAGTCTCGTTATCGATGCAACTCTGTATCCAGCCACATCAGTCAAATATTTTAGAGTACGGAAGCGAAGCTAAATGAAATGGAACAAACACGTGAATTTAGTTGTGAGAGCTCTATTGTGTACACTTCCATTCGAAACAAGTATCTTGGGGCTCCAAATGTATCTGCTGAGAAGAACTATTGGAGGTTTCTCGAACGACCGGTTTGAATACCGCCCGAACCTCTGGAGTCCTCACGCAGTCGAGATGACGGATATGAAAGGAAGAATTCAAAGATGCGCTGACAGGTTTGTGACCAGCCGGCTAGGCCTATAACGGGCGCGTGGCGCAGTTTACGGTCTTTCTTCCCCTCCCTGGCAGTGAATGCTGCGCGAACTACGGCGACCCGGGCGCTAGTTGCTTCCGCATACTTACCAGTCTCCTCGACGTCGTGAAACCAGTCCGAGGAAACCCGCATTCACGTCTTTCCTCCATCACGTCTACTAATTCTGTAGGATAGCCAACCTCGCTGATACTCGGTAGACTACTGTTCGAAGCTCCGACATCATTTTGACAGAGTGACCAACCACAGCGGTTAAATTTTAAGTCATCACTTTTTCGGCAGGTTTGATACTGTCCATCTTTTAATCGCTGCATAACTACTGCACTCGACTTCCCCAATAATCTGTTACTCGCGTCTACTACTTTTTGTCTACTCCTACTACTTTTCCTCCCTACTACTCTTTCCAGTTCCAGGTATTCCAGGATACGATAACAAACGTCTCACAAACCTGCCCCTTCTTCTGGTAATTGCCTTCGACAGGCTTGCATTTATCTCTACTACTGATAACAGCTCCAGATTCAAAAGGTAATGGATATGTACCAAACTAACAATAACTCGGCTTTTTTTGCTATACGCTCTCAGCACCCCATTACAAGTAAGTATCCCTCTGATCGTAAGTGAACGCTATGGCGACCATATGTCTTAGTTGCTGAATCTTCAACGTAGTGCTGCCATGGACCATGAAACGCGAGCCGGCAACAGTCAGCGGTACCAGAAGCAGCTCTGAGAATGCCCAATGCAACTCTGGATGGAACGTCAGGAACTAAAAAGCTTCATATTGCACGACCCTAACCCGGAACAATGAACAGCTATTCTTCTGTCCAGTCTTACCTTCCTGATTTTCCGAAGATCTTACATGGCGCAGTATATCCACATTTCTCCCTGACACCATTAGCTTTCTTAGAAAATTTACTTTTGCACACCCATAAACACTTTCCATATCTGCCACTATTATTATTTCTCTTTCCTGTCTCAGACGTTATGTCTGGTTAAAAATGGAAAGTGACACGGACCTTGATCAAGTGTGACTCCCTTTTAACTGTACGGTTTATGTTACATTGCATTTAGGAACTTTCGGGTAATTGAACATGTATTAATAATTACGGATTTCTGTAGTTGTATATATACGTTTGGATGTAGCTGTATTGCGTTGATGTACTGGTGGATATTGTGTGGTGTGACTCCTGTAGTTGATAATATAATTGGTATGATGTCAACATTATCCTGATGCCACATGTCTTTCACTTCCTCAGCCAGTTGGATGTATTTTTCAATTTTTTCTCCTGTTTTCTTCTGTATATTTGTTGTATTGGGTATGGATATTTCGATTAGTTGTGTTAATTTATTCTTTTTATTGGTGAGTATGATGTCAGGTTAGTTATGTGGTGTTGTTTTATCTGTTATAATGGTTCTGTTCCAGTATAATTTGTATCCATCATTCTCCAGTACATTGTGTGGTGCATAATTGTATGTGGGAACGTGTTGTTTTATTAGTTTATGTTGTATGGCAAGTTGTTGATGTATTATTTTTGCTACATTGTCATGTCTTTCGGGGTATTCTGTATTTGCTAGTATTGTACATCAGCTTCTGATGTGATCTACTGTTTCTATTTGTTGTTTGCAAAGTCTGCATTTATCTGTTGTGGTATTGGGATCTTTAATAATATGCTTGCTGTAATATCTGGTGTTTATTGTTTGATCCTGCACTGCAATCATGAATCCTTCCGTCTCACTATATATATTGCCTTTTCTTAGCCATGTGTTGATTGCGTCTTGATCGATGTGTGGCTGTGTTAGATGATACGGGTGCTTGTCATGTAGTGTTTTCTTTTTCCAATTTACTTTCTTCGTATCTGTTGATGTTATGTTATCTAAAGGGTTGTAGAAGTGGTTATGAAATTGCAGTGGTGTAGCCGATGTATGTATATGAGTGATTGCTTTGTGTATTCTGCTAGTTTCTGCTCGTTCTATAAAGAATTTTCTTAAATTGTCTTCCTGTCCATAATGTAGGTTTTTTTATGTCGATAAATCCCCTTCCTCCTTCCTTCCTGCTTAATGTGAATCTTTCTGTTGCTGAATGTATGTGATGTATTCTATAGCCGGCCGCGGTGGTCTAGCGGTTCTAGGCGCTCAGTCCGGAACCGCGCGACTGCTACGGTCGCAGGTTCGAATCCTTCCTAGGGCATGGATGTGTGTGTTGTCTTTAGGTTAGTTAGGTTTAAGTAGTTCTAAGTTCTAGGGGACTGATGACCACAGATGTTAAGTCCCATAGTGCTCAGAGCCATTTGAACCATTTGTATTCTATATTTGTGGCATTGTGATCGTATAAGTGTATTGAGTGCTTCTAGGTCTGTGTTACTCCATTTCACTACTCCAAATGCGTAGGTCAATATTGGTATAGCATAGGTATTTATAGCTATTGTCTTGTTTGTTGCTGTCAATTCTGTTTTCAGTATTTTTCTTCGTCTTTGTCTATATTTTTCTTTTAGTTCTTCTTTAATATTTGTATTATCTATTACTATTTTTTGTCTGTATCCTAGATATTTATAGGCATCTGTTTTTCCATCGCTTCTATGCAGTCGCTGTGGTTATCCAATATGTAATCTTCTTGTTTAGTGTGTTTTCCCTTGACTATGCTATTTTTCTTACATTTGTCTGTTCCAAAAGCCATATTTATATCATTGCTGAATACTTCTGTTATCTTTAGTAATTGGTTGAGTTGTTGATTTGTTGCTGCCAGTAGTTTTAGATCATCCACGTATAGCAAATGTGTGATTTTGTGTTGGTATGTTCCAGTAATATTGTATCCATAATTTGTATTATTTAGCATGTTGGATAGTGGGTTCAGAGCAAGGCAGAACCAGAAAGGACTTAATGAGTCTCCTTGGTATATTCCACGCTTAATCTGTATTGGCTGTGATGTGATATTATTTGAATTTGTTTGGATATTAAGTGTGGTTTTCCAATTTTTCATTACTAAGTTTAGGAACTGTATCAATTTAGGATCTACTTTGTATATTTCCAATATTTGTAGTAACCATGAGTGGGGTACACTATCAAAAGCTTTTCGGTAGTCAATGTATGCGTAGTGTAGCGACCTTTGTTTAGTTTTAGCTTGACATGTCATCTCTGCATCTATTATCAGTTGCTCTTTACATCCTCGTGCTCCTTTGCAACAGCCTTTTTGTTCTTCATTTATAATTTTGTTCTGTGTTGTATGTGTCATTAATTTCTGTGTAATGACTGAAGTTAATATTTGGTATATTGTTGGTAGGCATGTTATGGGGCGATATTTTGCTCGCTTTGCTGTGTCTGCTTGATCTTTAGGTTTCACATAAGTTATTCCATGTGTAAGCGTATCAGGGAATGTGTACGGGTCTGCAGTGTAACTGTTAAATAATTTAGTTAGATGTGAATGTGTTGAGATGAACTTCTTTAGCCAGAAATTTTCTGTTTTATCTTCTCCAGGGGCTTTCCAATTGTGCATAGAATTAATTGCTCGGGTGAATTCATGTTGCAAAATTATCACTCCAGGCATTTGTGGTATCTTCTTGTATGTGTCTGTTTCTGCTTGTATCCACCGTGCATGCCTGTTATGTTGTACCGGGTTTGACCATATGTTGCTCCAGAAGTGTTCCATGTCTGTTATGTTTGGTGGATTGTCTATTTTAATGTGTGTGTTATCTAATGTCTGGTAAAATTTCTTTTGGTTTGTGTTGAATGTTTGGTTTTGTGTCCTTCTATTTTCACTTTTTTTGCATCTTCTAAGCCGTTTAGCCAATGCTTGTAATTTCTGCTTCTTTTCATCTAATTGCTCTATCGCTTCTTGTTGTGAAATTTTACCTAACCTTTTTCGTTTTTTGTCTGATATTTTATTTCTTATAAATTGTGTTAGCTGTCCGATGTCTTTTCTCAGTTTTACTATTCTGATCTGTAGCCTGTGTTGCCATGCTGGTTTTGTGGGTCTCTTCTGTGTGTTGGTTTGTTCTGATCTCTACCTAGTGTGTATATTTAGTGTAGTGAGTGCTCCTATATAAACCAGTAGTTGTAACTCTTCCATAGTTGTATTTTCATTTATTTTGTTGTGTATGATTGTGTTGATAGCTGTTATTGTTGTTTCGACTTGTGGGTTATTTGGTGGTCTATATAAGGTCTAATGTCTGTATTTGTGTCTTTGTATTCTATATATGTTAGCTGAAATTTTTCTTCTATATCTAACATGTGTGTCACTTCATGTTCTGTTTGTGCTTGTTCCGGTGACTGTCTTAAGATTTCGTTTTCCTCTGATTGTTTAATAGATGCTTGGTGTTCTTTGTTTGTTTGCTCTGGGATGTTTGAGTCCATTACTGTATTTTCTTCTTCTTCTGATTGAAAATTATTTTGTTTCAGTATTTGTTGTACTTGTTGTTTGATGTTTTCTAATTCTGACTGGGGTATCCTGTTATTTTTTTATTATTACACGGATCTGATCAGCTAGTTCAAAAAATGGCTCTGAGCACTATGGGACTCAACTGCTGAGGTCATAAGTCCCCCTAGAACGTAGAACTACTTAAACCTAAGTAACCTAAGGACAACACACACATCCATGCCCGGTCGCGCGGTTCCAGACTGTAGCGCCAGAACCGCTCGGCCACCAGCGGCCGGCTGATCAGCTAGTCGTTGTTCTGTTAAAAATTTTAATTCTGGGTATCTGGTAATAAATTTTGTGTATACTTGTGATCTTTATCCAGTTGTGTTGGTTCCTAAGTTTGTTGCTTGGTAATAACAGAACATGAGGTGTCGGTTAACTTCATCTGACCATCTCATCCTCTGTCTTTGTTTTCCTTCTAGAGTGGTTGCAGGAAGCATATCCTGCAAAACACCTCTGTTTGGATTTAAATCATTTTCCGTGTGGCTAGCAGTGTCGTTACCATTGTGGACGGGCATAGGGTTCAAGCGTCGTCCCCGACCATGACAGCGCTTGTCCGAGGCTTGATTAGTTCTGTCCTGAACCAACTAATCACACTAAAAGGGGGGTTAGCCCTATTAGTGGTTTGTTCTTTTCGTCGCCTTTTACGACTGGCAGAACCTACCGGAGGCCTATTCTTTTCCCGGGCCTCCACGGGGTCTATTATTATTATATGATTATTATTATACACATAGTGGACCCTTTTTGGATTACCTCAAGCTTCTACAGTTCTTCCTTGGTTTTTCCATGAGACCTTCATTTTCTCGTTCATGGCTTTCTTTCATCCATCCACTTTCTACCGGTCTTTTTGGCTCTTGTCTCTGGCTGGACTTCCTACTTCTCAATTTGCTTCTGCAGCTGTTACAGTTGCAGTGTCCTGAATGGTGAGTTGAGCATCAGTATGGTCTCTTCGTACTTGTTCAGCCTGTGTCATACCTTTAAGGTTTTCAGTGGTTGTGAGTATCTGGCGTGTGAATCTATACTCAGGCAGTCTGTGTGTGTGTCCACAGAATTTAAGGCGTCTTTTTCTAATGTCAGCAGCAATATTTGAAATTTCCTCCGTAGTTTTGTTGGTTTGCAGTCTATATCCAGCTTCAGTTTTTCGTGGTCCATGGATTTTCCTAATGATATTTAGTTCTTCTTTTTGTAAATTTTGTAGTAGCATCTTGTTATGGAGTGACAAGGTATCTGCTGCCTATAGCACCTCGGGCTTAAAGACAGTGATGTAGTGCCCGATTTTTGATTGCATTATTATTACTATAATTATTGTTATTGTTATTTGCGAATGAGCCCAGTAGGACTAAGCAAAGAACTTGCAGCTGGGCGTTTGCCTTCCTTTGCGCCCGTATTTCCTTCACTCCCTTCCTTGCCTTCTCAGACTTGTCTTTTTCACTCCTCGTAGAATAGATAACTTCTTCTTTGGTTTCTCCTGTCGGTCATCTGGCCATTTGTGAGTTTCACACCTGCAGATTTCACTGTGTTCGACATCTTCTAGTGTAATCCCTGCCAGTTTCAGGTCAGCTTCGATCTCTCAAATACATTTCATCGCGTCCGTTTTGGCTTTACTCCTGTTGGCAAAGAATTCGACTTTTTGTTTCGTAGGTCTGTCTTCGTTCATTCTTTTAATATGCCCACGAACGTTACCCTGCGTTTGCTAATGTCACTGTGGTTATTTGTGCATTGTTTGATTTTCTGGTTGCCTCTGAGTCAGTATTGTTGCTCTGCAAGTTTTGGACCTAGAACTTTCCTACGATTTTGTATTCCTTTTTCTCAGTGTTTTCAGTGTCTGTTTTCCGGTTCAAGATTAGTGTTCTGATCCATAGAAGCATTCTGGTTTAATTATCGTACTGTAAATTCTTAGTTTTGTGTGCTTGGATATACATTTCTTGTTGAAGATATCTGGGGTTAGTTGGTATGCAGTTTCCATCCTTCGGTAACTGATATCGTTTGCTTTTGCTTCCATCCCATTTTCATGAATTGTTTCAGCAAAATATTATTATTATTAGGTGGGATTGGATCCTATCCAATCATGAAAAGTTATGTTTCAGTCGTCAGAGTTTTCAACCAGCTTTCCTTTTTTTCCCTGGATTGTTTTCTTTTCTTCAAGCCACTTTGTCCCTGTTCCGGTGGTGACTTCATTCTCTTATGCAAAACGAGAACGCACTGAACAATATCAGATTATTGCGAACAAATTTGTACGTGAACAAAAAGAAATGATTACTAACCAATTACTACCACGAGAAGAATCAGTTCTCTGAATATTAACGGCAAATAATGGCTCACTAGAAGCGTATTTGTATCTTAATGTACGCCTAAGCGGAAGTCAGTTTGGGAAGCACAGCAGATTTTCGTAATCTGTACAGTACGCAAATGCAAAGTAATAGAGTGCACGACTCGCGAAATACGGAAAGTAATCAACTAACCTAAGTTGCGCTGCAAATCCAGCAAATTGTGAGCTGCTGAGATAATGAAATGAAATGTCGTGTGACGAGGGCCTCCCGTCGGGAAGACCGTTCGCCTGGTGCAAGTCTTTCGATTTGACGCCACTTCGGCGACTTGCGCGTCGATTGGGATGAAATGATGATGATTAGGAGAAAAAATCTCCGACCCAGCCGGGAATCGAACCCGGGCCCTTTGGATTGACAGTCTGTCGCGCTGACCACTCAGCTACCGGGGGCGGACTACTGAGATAATGGACAGAGCTATTTTCGAAATGCGAGACATACACTGGTGTCCAAAATTAAGGCGACAAACCGCTAGTTCCCCGTCCTGTGTCTAATTCATGATATAATCATACAGATTGTCAACAGATGTCCGTACTTTCGTGTTCTCCACGGAAGATGGCATTTCGGTCAACGGGAAACCACGCCAACGATGTCGTCAGGGCACCTATCAAACGGAGTAGTGTTGGTCGGGTAGTCCCTCATCCACAGTTGCTCTTTACAGAGCCAGAAACGGTGCAGTATGGCACACAGAAGATGCCTACCAGACTCAGTGAGTCGGAGGGCCATAGAAAGAATAGAAGCAGGACGGTCGCAAACTCATGCGGCCCGATGGCTTAACATGAATCGTTTTGTTGTTTCTCGAATGTGGCGACAGTTTGAAGAGACCGAAAATGTATCCTCAAGACAGGACAGGGTCGATCACGTGTGACATCAGAGAAAGAGGACAGTTATTTGGCTGTAAGGGCGCGATGGCAGCGCCTTACAGCTGCGCAGCAACAGGCAACGGAGCTCGCAGCATCCACTGGACGTGTTGTATCGAGGCAAACGGTGTAGAGAAGGCTACGACAGAGCGGCCTATATTATTACCTGCTGTATATGTTCTTTTCACAGATGAGTCCCGATTTGATCACGAGGGTGATTCTCGACTTCTCGACGAATTCGCATCTGAAGGGAATGCGGAACACGATTTCGAGACCGTAGCGTTGTGGAAAGAAACCGATATCGAGGAGGATCACTAATGGCGTGGGAAGAGATTATATTGACCATTCGAACACCTGTTCATGAAATTGTGAAAGTGAATCGAAAAGCTTTAACTGCTGTCACGTATCGTGACGAGGTCTTTGGACCTCATATACGTTTGTAGTGAGGTGCTGTGCGCCCAGATCTCGTACTGATGGACGATAGTTCTCGACCTCATAGAGAACGTGTGGTTGATGTTTTCTTGGAAACGATGGCGTGACCTGCTCGCTCTCCTGATTTTAGTCCCATGGAGCATGTCTAGGATACACTAGAGAGACGGGTTGCATCACGTCAACATCCACCAATCACTCTCCAAGACTAGTGAGCAGCTCTGCAATAAGAATGGGCGTTACTTCCTTAACATGCATTGATGACGTTTTTCACACCACGCTCTGTCGTTGTCAGGCTTGTATTGCTGCCAGAGGTGGTCACACCCCTTAGTTAAGCACGTTAACCAATTGTCGCAATGTGTGTACATATCTGTTAAGCTGGAAAAAACGAAGAACATTTACGTCTACTGTTATGTATGTTGCTGTTGTTTATGTTCTGTATTATTTACGTTATTTCTACTTTGCTATTACCTGTTTCTACTGTTTTGTGGCAAAATAAACGCAGCCTTCCGTTTGCCGCTTTAATTTTGATACAAGGTATTTGGAACTAAGCGAACATGTGCCCAAACCCACAAGTCAGCACCGAATGCAAAATGGCTTGAGATGACGGTTGAGAGCAGCTGCCGCTACCGTCATGATAGGTCCAGGTGTCATCTCCATGGCAGGTCCCGAAATACACTCCTGTAAATTGAAATAAGAACACCGTGAATTCATTGTCCCAGGAAGGGGAAACTTTATTGACACATTCCTGGGGTCAGATACATCACATGATCACACTGACAGAACCACAGGCACATAGACACAGGCAACAGAGCATGCACAATGTCGGCACTAGTACAGTGTATATCCACCTTTCGCAGCAATGCAGGCTGCTATTCTCCCATGGACACGATCGTAGAGATGCTGGATGTAGTCCTGTGGAACGGCTTGCCATGCCATTTCCACCTGGCGCCTCAGTTGGACCAGCGTTCGTGCTGGACGTGCAGACCGCGTGAGACGACGCTTCATCCAGTCCCAAACATGCTCAATGGGGGACAGATCCGGAGATCTTGCTGGCCAGGGTAGTTGACTTACACCTTCTAGAGCACGTTGGGTGGCACGGGATACATGCGGACGTGCATTGTCCTGTTGGAACAGCAAGTTCCCTTGCCGGTCTAGGAATGGTAGAACGATGGGTTCGATGACGGTTTGGATGTACCGTGCACTATTCAGTGTCCCCTCGACGATCACCAGTGGTGTACGGCCAGTGTAGGAGATCGCTCCCCACACCATGATGCCGGGTGTTGGCCCTGTGTGCCTCGGTCGTATGCAGTCCTGATTGTGGTGCTCACCTGCACGGCGCCAAACACGCATACGACCATCATTGGCACCAAGGCAGAAGCGACTCTCATCGCTGAAGACGACACGTCTCCATTCGTCCCTCCATTCACGCCTGTCGCGACACCACTGGAGGCGGGCTGCACGATGTTGGGGCGTGAGCGGAAGACGGCCTAACGGTGTGCGGGACCGTAGCCCAGCTTCATGGAGACGGTTGCGAATGGTCCTCCCCGATACCCCAGGAGCAACAGTGTCCCTAATTTGCTGGGAAGTGGCGGTGCGGTCCCCTACGGCACTGCGTAGGATCCTACGGTCTTGGCGTGCATCCGTGCGTCGCTGCGGTCCGGTCCCAGGTCGACGGGCACGTGCACCTTCCGCCGACCACTGGCGACAACATCGATGTACTGTGGAGACCTCACGCCCCACGTGTTGAGCAATTCGGCGGTACGTCCACCCGGCCTCCCGCATGCCCACTATACGCCCTCGCTCAAAGTCCGTCAACTGCACATACGGTTCACATCCACGCTGTCGCGGCATGCTACCAGTGTTAAAGACTGCGATGGAGCTCCGTATGCCACGGCAAACTGGCTGACACTGACGGCGGCGGTGCACAAATGCTGCGCAGCTAGCGCCATTCGACGGCCAACACCGCGGTTCCTGGTGTGTGCGCTGTGCCGTGCGTGTGATCATTGCTTGTACAGCCCTCTCGCAGTGTCCAGAGCAAGTATGGTGGGTCTGACACACCGGTGTCAATGTGTTCTTTTTTCCATTTCCAGGAGTGTAGAATCGTCGTCGCATCCTATCTCTCTGCCTCTCGAAAAATTCTATCTGGAGAGGAAGATCTCCAGGCACTGCCAAGTGACAAGCGAGAATTTCGCTTTCTTTTCCAGAATGCAGGGGAACCATGCAGAGATTCCATACTTGACTCACTGAATGCGTTTTAGTATGCGGAAGGTTGGTACTGACTTCTAGTCTGGTACCACTCATTCGTCGAATCCTTCGAGCCAAAGAGAGTTGACGGACAATGTTCACATGATTGGATAACATGATTTTGGAGGGACGGCAACGAGTTTTCTCACGGTAAGCTAGCGGAGCCATATGGTTCTCTTCTGAGTTCTGTGTACGAGAAGATGAATTCGTCACACATGGCAATTCTCTGGGGGTAGTCGGCAACTCCTTTCATAGGAGATAACCGTATTCGCATCGAAACAGGCGGCCAGGGGCTTACTACACACGCTTCTGTGAAAACAGCACTTATCAGTCTGGCCTCCTTCCCCCAGACTCTTTAGGACAGATCTCCTGTGGTCACACTGGAACCTCTACGCTGTCACTCAGCCAGCTCGCTTTCCACCAAGGCAAACTGAAACCTTCCTCCATAGCTACCCAGCCTTGTGCTTGCTTCAAACATAATAAAAAATAATCAAATAAAAAAGATAAACATCGCATAGAGTCCGCAACTCGTGGTCGTGCGGTAGCGTTCTCGCTTCCCACGCCCGGGTTCCCGGGTTCGATTCCCGGCGGGGTCAGGGATTTTCTCTGCCTCGTGATGACTAGGTGTTGTGTGATGTCCTTAGGTTAGTTAGGTTTAAGTAGTTCTAAGTTCTAGGGGACTGATGACCTCAGATGATAAGTCCCATAGTGCTCAGAGCCATTTGAATCATTTTTGAACCATCGCATAGAGACAAGTGTCTGCAATGTCACAACATACACGAGTCTCTTTTAAAACTTTTTCGACCTCCTCGATCCAAGATATGGTTTTGTGTTGTTTGTACGTCGCACTTTTGGGAGTAAGTCTTGTTGTTGGAGTCTGTGGAAATGCCAATAATATCTCAATCTTCTTTTGCTGGTTCATTCCGCGAGATTTTATACTTTTTTGGTTGTCTGTCAGGACTGTAGTCTGCACCCACCTACTGTTTTGGGACTGAGTATGTTTCTTAGAATTTTACGTTCTTCTTTCAGGATATCTTTCATATCACCTTCTCTGTGGAGTATAAGTGCTTCGCTAGCGTACAAGGCTTCAGACTTGATAAATGTGTTACAGTACCTGATTTTCGTGCGCATGGACGTACATTTTTCTTGTAGATGCTGAAGGTTTTACCGTACGTTCTCCTAAGTTTTGTATTAGTATTATTATTATTATTAGTAGTAGTAGTAGTAGTAGTAGTAGTAGTTTTTCCTTCTTAGTTAGTACTGTTACTCGAATTGTTATTAGATACATGCAAAACATTTTCAGTTCTATTAATACTATTTTATTGCTACTTATCACATTAAAGTATATTTCATTTCATAAGTGAAAAATTCATGCAAATCCCAAGCCTGATGTAAGAGAGGGCCTAGAGACCCAATCTGACGAGGCTATATAAATAAATAAAATACAAATGTTCCTTTTGGTAGCTCACTAACAAACTAAAGGTGTTGGAAATAAACATAGGAACACGGCTGGATACGTATACTTGAACACAAATGCAGATGGAAGCCGATTCTCTTGGTTGTGCCCGCATCTCGTGGTCGTGCGGTAGCGTTCTCGCTTCCCACGCCCGGGTTCCCGGGTTCGATTCCCGGCGGGGTCAGGGATTTTCTCTGCCTCGTGATGGCTGGGTGTTGTGTGCTGTCCTTAGGTTAGTTAGGTTTAAGAAGTTCTAAGTTCTAGGGGACTTATGACCACAGCAGTTGAGTCCCATAGTGCTCAGAGCCATTTGAACCAAAATCTCTTGGTTGCGCGGTGTTTGTTTGACAACTAAAGGCACCTGTTTAATGTCCTCAATACGTTGCATGTGTGCGTTGTGATGAGAACAGCGTCCTGTGTAGTTGTGAGTGCATTGCCGAGCTAAATGAATGCGAGCGTGGGCAGATTCTTTGTGTTCGTATGGTGGGTCTTCCGTAAGAAAAGTGGCTGAAGTGTTTTGTGTTTCAAGAGGCGTCTATCGAAGATATATACCGCGTACAATAAAGGCGGAAAGACATCATCCACTAAGTGACAACACGGACGAAAATGTGTGTTGAGTGATCATGATGGACGATCATTGAAGAGTATTGTGACAAGAAATAAGAGGACGACAACTGCAAATGTCGCACTCGCGAAACCTGTCAGTATCAGAAAGACGCGAAGGGAGCTCCAGAAGCAGGGAATTATAGGGCGAGCTTGAATTCCAAAACCATGCATCACTGATGAGCGTGCCCGTAACAGGAAGATGGGGTGATGAAGCCACTAATTCTGGACTGTCTAGCAATGGAACAATGTCATTTGGCCGCATGACTCTTGTTCCATATTGTTTGCAGCTTCTGGCCGAGTCTACATCTCAAGAGTGAAGGATGGCAGTGGTTCGGTGATGATTACGGCAGACATATCGTGTTATTTCATGGGCCCAATGGGTACGCTGCGCTGCAACGTCGTTTTCCTCCCAAGCAATACGTGACAATTTTGACTGATCAGGTCCTTCCTATGGTACAAAGTTCCCGAATGGTGACGCTGTGTTTCAAGACAAAAGAACCCCTGTTCACACTGCTCGCATCGTCCAGGAAGCGTTTTGTTCGGACGAGCATGAATCGTCACATCTCCGCTGGCCACCGCAGTCACAAGGTCTCAGTGTTATTGAGACTTCGTGATCTACTTTGCTAAGCAGGGTGCGCAACCGCTGTCGGCTCGTCAATTGAACTTGCCACTGTTTTGTAGGAAGAATGGTATAAGAGTCTCTGAAAAACCATACAGGACCTATATTTTCTTCCATTCCGAGACTACTGGCAGCTGTTTTGAATGGCAACCATTTGCCTAGACCGTATCAGGCATGGTAATGTGATGCGTTTGTGGTTTTTCCGTACTTTTGTCCATGCCCTCTGCCTCAATGTTTAACATTCTTCAGTAGCACCACATTTCAAATGCGTTCAGCTTCTTCTCCAGATTTTCGATGGTCTACGTTTAACTTCCATACAGTTCTGTGCTCAAAATGTACGCCTGGGAAAACTTGCTTCTTAGTTCCACATCGATACCTGTCTCTCATTGAAGAAAGCTTTTTTCATCTGCTCCAAAGCACGTCTGACCTCTTCCTTGCGTGAGCCATCCAGCCAAGATATAAAGACTCTCACTTCTTCCATTAGCCTTCCTTTTTGCTCCGTTTATCCTTCTGCCATATCCTGAGCTGACCAGGCTGTCCATCACATTCAATAGTCGTACAGTCCTTCTCTACGTCCGGCCAGAAAGACCTAATCGTCTGCGAACAGTGCTGTCGAAATATGTTCCTGTAGCACGTCCCCTTAGAAAAATTAATGAATTACTGTGCTGATAGCGGGCCGGTGTGGCCGAGCGGTTCTAGGCGCTTCAGTCTGGAACCGCGTGACCACTGCGGTCGCAGGTTCGAATCCTGCCTCGGGCATGGAGGTGTGTGATGTCCTTGGGTTGGTTAGGTTTAGGTAGTTCTAAGTTCTAGGGGACTGATGACCACAGATGTTAAGTCCCATAGTGCTTAGAGCCAGCCTGTGCTGATAAACCTCTTACATTATTTGATTTTCAAACAGTTGAGCAGAACTGAACGTACTCAGACATTTCTCTCTTCACTTATTCTGATCAACACTAAAATGACACACAATATTTTTAGCGAAACGCAATCTCACTTTCAATTATCCCTACTAAAGAATGGTCCTGACTAACAATAACCTATACGCCGGCCGGAGTGGCCGTGCGGTTCTGGGCGCTACAGTCTGGAACCGAGCGACCGCTACGGTCGCAGGTTCGAATCCTGCCTCGGGCATGGATGTGTGTGATGTCCTTAGGTTAGTTAGGTTTCATTAGTTCTAAGTTCTAGGCGACTGATGACCTCAGAAGTTAAGTCGCATAGTGCTCAGAGTCATTTGAACCATTTGAATAACCTATACCTTTCATGGATCACTTACTTCACAATAATCTTCGTTACTCGAACTACTGCAATACGGCTAGCGCCAATACTGCCAGCTAAATAAAAGATTCTAACAACTGAAGGCACTAACTACTGATAGGCATAGTTGGCAAATGGAAGATTTTGATAGAGAACAAACAATGTATTACCTTAATAATATTCAAAAGTCATCATATATGTATCAGTTCATGATATACAATATATAAATTCATTCTTTCTGATGGACACACGTCCAGATCGTCCGCTCTCAAAATTCTGCCATCTCTCCCCCCACATCCACCACTGCTGGCGGCTCACCTCAAACTGCGCCACGCTACGCGCTGTTCACATCCAACTGCGCAACACTATAATAGCGAATATTCCAACAATGCCAACCAGCCACAGACTCCACACAGCACAGTCAGTGATTTTCATACGGACCGCTACGTGGTGTTACCAACATAAAAACCTAAACAGCCCACTTACACACTGTCATTCTTTCGAAATTTCCTTTCATTCCGTTACTACATTGTCGACGTAAAGTTGAACGACAGTGGTGATAGGCTGCAGCCCTGAACTTACGTGACTTTCTACTTTATTCCCTCTTGTGTTTTACTGCTGTTGTGGACTATTTCTGTCTCTGTACTTTAGCCAACCGGAGTGGCCACGCGGTTTGAGGCGTCATGTCACAGTCTGCGCGGTCTCTTCCGCCGGAGGTTCGAGTCCTCCCTCGGGCATCGGTGTGTGTGTGTGTGTGTGTGTGTGTGTGTGTGTGTGTGTGTGTGTGTGTGTGTGTTGTTCTTAGCGTAAGTTAGCTTAACTTAGTTTAAGTAGTGTGTAAGACTAGCGACCGATGACCTAAGCAGTTTGGTCCCTTAAGAATTCACACACATTTGAACATTTTCTGTACTTTAGTCAGGCCTGCAAGATGAGTGGTCTGCCAAGCGAGTGGATTCATTCTTATTTATCGAGTAACATGAACTCTCGTACTCACAATTAAGTTACAAATTATCCTCCTGTATGAATAATACGCAACGGAAACGCACATCTGACTATCAGTAATTTACAGAACTCTGACTGTTCACTACGCACTGGCAATACCACATTTTCTTTTTTTTTTTTATTTAACGGCTTTTATCAACACGTGGCCATCGCACTGAATATGAGTGGCGCACACATTATAAATTCTGGATATCATGACAATATACAATTCGAAGGAAAAGGCCACCAATCTTTTTCTTTTCACTATCTTATTTATTCAGATAAATTCTATAACCTAAACACACAAATTCTATAACCTACAACAATAACACATGAGAAATTCCGCCCAGTGGGCATGGCTTTACATTGGTGAATCTCTATATTATGGTCTCGTAATTATTTAACGCTACAGTGCACTTTCTGGATAGGATGGTGGATCTTTTATTATTTCTCACACTTCGCCTCTCACAATCATCATCACGAAACTTTCCTCCAGACCGAGCAGTACAAAACGAACACGCATAACCCACTACCTCTGAAACTACCTTGCTACTCTCCCATGCAAACCACACATACTTAAAGTACATGACATACACCACACTAAAACATGAAATACAACACAGGGAATAGTCACAACATTATCACTTTCAGCTTTCCCACTTCAATTAATATTTATCCCAGTTTCACACGACACTGCCCCACTTCGTAATTCTACTTTCCTACTACTCTGGAGATACATGCACGTCTTCCTGTGCAATGCAAGCCAAGTGGCGTTGCTGGATAGACGGCTGACTCACCTTGTTTCTCTCTCAGAGTATTATAGTTTGAATCAAGCGTCACACGGAAACATATCTCGCAAAGTAATATTAAGAACATATTCATCACACACACGAGTCCTCAACTGATACCATGGACGAGTACTTCTCTTTATCCTTTGTCTCATACACAGATTGAGACACACACAGTACTCACCACGTGGAATTACTCGCCTCTAATTGCAAGTCCTGCACACGCTATTTCTTAGATATTTCAACTTATAGTACACACGCTAGTAATTCAGCTTAACTTAAGCACACGGAAGTATTTCAACTTATTGCTACACGTGGTTTCATTGTGACCGTTGGTCACTTCCGAAGATTACTACGATCCCATTAATATTACCTGCCTGACATTTAATTCTCCCCACAAAAGTTCCTGAAATAGAGAAATTATTATTTCAAACTACTCTTAAATATTCCACATGCATACCATGTCTCCACTCTTTTGTCTTTGCGGAGCACACCTAAGACAGGTCTTAACAGCACAAGATCCAGTGGCAGAGTGCTGAAACGTGGCCGTTCTTCAGGTCCTCTCGCACCTCTGCCGAAGTGGGGGAGCACCTTGTTACCGTATTGGTCAGCCACATTTAAGGTGCTCAAAGCTCAGGTAAATTTCATCTCTTTGGTCTCACCAAAGATGACCCAAATATCTTCTCAAAGATGATCATATATTCACATTCACTATCTGCGGTTAGCAGACGACCATACATTCATTCATTTCACAGATCTCACCAAACTGGATGTAGGGATTTATTTTGTGGGAGTGCACATTAAATAGTCATTCTTTCCCACACTGGTATCCGGCTTCGCTGTATTAATTGAAATTGAGTTATTATTAGAAAAAAATATGTTGTTCTGACAAGAATAACGAAGAATGTTGTACCTATTTTCAATGTCGGGCGGTACTGTACCCTTTCACCACGTTAAGTAATGTATCTGCTTGTTACAAACACATCGCATCTCTGTCATAAAATGCACTAATTGTGCAATTTATAATTGTGGGTTTACATAATTTATTGATTGAAGTGCTTATGAACTCTGTTACAGTGTTGTTAATATATGTCTGAGGCGCATGGATAGTTGGCCAGTAGCCCATCAAGAGCTTATCAAGAGCTTAGCTTTTATGTAGCGTTAAACATACTAGAGATCAATGGAATGGCTTTCTTTTATCGAATTCATGTGGAAAGAATCACTTTACAGGATATCCGATTTATTATTTCAGTCACAGCTGTAAGTTTCAGCAACTGTAGTATATATTTCAGAACAAAATTCGGTCGTCAGTAGGAAATATACTTTTATTTCGCCGTACCGTTTTCGACAAATTACCTTGAGAAGCCTGTAACATACTTCCTATAAAAATTCCGCCCGGAAAAGCCATGAAAGCCCAACGGTACCAACCGGCCGGCGTGTCATCCTCAACCCACAGGCGTCAATGGACGCGGATATGGAGTGGCATGTGGTCAGCACGCCACTCTCCCGAGAGTATGTCAGTTTACGATGATGATCTTAAGTGTGTGGGGCGCTCAACTGCGCAGACATCAGCGCCCGTACACATTCCCAGTTTGTACACAGTACAATCTAGCCAATTTCATGAATGATGACGGAATGATGAGGACAATACAAACACCCAGTCCCCGGGCAGAGAATATACCCCATGCGGCCGGGAATCGAATCTGGCACCCCGTGAACCAGGGTAGCATCGCTAGCCACTAGCCTAAGAGCTGCGGATGTCAGTTTACGAGACCGGAGCAGCTACTTCTCATTCAAGTAGCTCCTCAGTTTGCCTCACAAGAGCTAAGTGCACTCCGCTTGCCAACAGTTCTCGGCAGACCGGATGGTCACCTATCCAGGTGCTAGCCCAGCCAGACAGCGCTGAACTAAGATTATCTGACAGGAACCGATGTTACCACTGCGCAAGGGCGTTGGCAATATACTTCTTATACTTTACATAAATATGTAGCCGAGGTGTAAAGATTGATAATATCCGTAATTTTGTAGCCTTCTGAAGATGACGAATTTGTTGAAACCGGTAAAGAGAAATAAAAATATAATTACAGATGAGACTGAATTTTATTCTGAAAAATATGCGTGATTAGTATGCATGATTAGTTTAAAAATATTATTTTTTAGTTTTACTCATGCCATTAATTTAAAAACCAGTTGTTTTTCAGGTTGCCAGTTCTTAAATAAAAGTTCGTACATGGAATAGAAGTTGTCCAGAATAAATGACTTTAGATTGCATTTAAAAGTTGCATGCGCATAAGTGGCTCAGTATTCAATGTGTCTAACTCCAATGCGTAGGACTGGGATTCGATTCCCCACACTGCCAGGCGTTTTTCCTCGGTTGGTGGACTGGAATGGGGTGCACTCAGCTTCGTGGTGGCAACTAAGGAGCCAGCGAAGTGAGAAGCGGCTCCCAGGTCTGGAAAGCTGACGACGGCCGGGAGATATGTGCGCTGACGTCATTGGCATAGTACGACATGGCGGCCGGTTGGTAGTGAATGGGCCGACAGTCAGACTTTTAGCTTCGCCTTTCAAAACTTGCTTTGTTACACTTTTGTTATTTGAGAAATGAGCCATTATTTTTCTTCATGCATACGGGACTCCTTTATGAGTCAATGACAGCTTTAATAACGGGCAATGAAGTTCGTTTTTTTCTTGTTGTGTTGTAGGTATGGAGAGTTCTTCTCCAGCTGTGGTGGATTGTTTATGACGAATTTCATTAGCTAATATACACAGTGTTTGAATCTTTGCGATCAAGGGATCATAGAGCACATCGTGGGGAACAGCTACCTTTAGATAAGAAATGTTTATGTGCTTCCTGAAAACGCTAGGTGTCGTTTGAGACCGCTTATTTCCCTGAGAGGTGGCAGGGCAAAATAAAATTCGAATACCACAGGACCAGCTTTCTGGCTCAGGATTGACACTGGCCAGCTTTCGGTTTGATAGCAGAAAACTTCTTTTGGCCAGAAAGTCCTCTTTGCCTGCAATGGTCTAATTTTTATGTCCTTAATTCGTCCGTCATGTGTGTTTTGCTTGCAGTGTAGCAAAATTTCTTCACTTTATCTACTTCACGGTACGAAATTTTGATGTTAAGTTTGTCGTTAATCTCATTTCTGTTATTCATGACTTTCGTCTTTCTTCGGTTTAACTTCAATTCTCATTAGACTGTTCATTCCATTCATCATCACCATCATCAATGAATATCATCATTGACATCATTTCAACTTTTATTTTAATCTGTCTGCTGAGGGTTTGGCTGGGGCTGATTTTGGAGAAGAGATCAAACAGCGAGGTCGTTGGTCTCTTCGGATTAGGGAAGGATGGGGAAGGAAGTCAGCCGAGCCCTATCAGAGGAACCATCCCGGCATTTGCCTGAAGCGATTTAGGGAAGTCACGGAAAACCCAAGTCAGGATGGCCGAACGCGGAATTGAGCCGTCGTCCTCCCGAATGTGAGTGAGTCCCGTATGCTAACCACTGCGCCACTTCACTCGGTCTCTCTGCTGAACCTTTATTTTTAGTCATTAGTTCTTCGATGAATAGACTGAACAGTAGAAGCGAAAGACTGCTTCCCTGTCTTATATCATTTTTACCGGATCAGTTGATATCTTCATGAATTATAATTTTATAAATGAAAGCCGAAGGTCATCACTATACCTGGCGGAGAAATATGAATAAAGCATCAAATAAAAAAAAGCCTTTCTCTACAGGGTGGTTAGAAACAGCCTGAAAGGCTTGTAATTGTGCTGCAGCGTCGGTTGTACTGAGAAATAATTTATAACAAAAAAATTCGATACGATGCGCCATTACCGAGCTGCTTCCCATTGAAGTTAGCCAACGAGGCCGTCGCGCGTGTAAATTCAAGTGATTCGCCAGGGCCTGTGTCCCCGAACGTGTTCTTCTTCTGGTTTCCTAAAACCGAACAGGAGAGCGATACAAGAATTCGACAGGCGACGATAGTAAGGATCGAACCCGAGCCAAAGGCTGAGCAGTGTCGAGCGCTATCGTCTACGCTATGAGAACAGCTGATACCAATTGTACCTGGCAGGATACTTGAATCTCAAAGCACAACGGCCTGACTGGCTAACTTCAATGCAGATCAACTCGGAAGCTTCACAGCACATCCATTTATTTACATTCATTTACTTATAATTTGCCGCGCGGGATTAGCCTAGCGGTCTATGGCGGTGCAGTCATAGACTATGCATCTGGTCCCGGCGGAGGTTCGAGTCCTCCCTCGGGCATGGGTGTGTGTGTGTTTGTCCTTAGGATAATTTACGTTAAGTAGTGTGTAACCTTAGGGACTGAAGACCTTAGCAGTTAAGTCCTATAAGATTTCACAAACATTTGAACATTTTTGAACTTACAATTTATTTCTTAGCACAACCTACCCTGCAACACACAAGCATTTCAAGCTGTTTCTGGCCGTGTACGAGGGTTGCCCACAAAGTAATGCACCGCATTTTTTTCTCAGTCAAAAACAATGCACGAATGCGAAACGTTACGTATGTCTTATTTGAAGCATCCTAAGTCAGCGCTCCAAGTTTCCGTCATTTCCGAGAGATAGCGCAACTGCAGGACAGTTTCAAAATGGCGTCTGCAGGTGACGTACCTTACAACCCAAGTGCCGTCATTGAATTTCTCACTGTAGAGAAAGAAACTGGGGAATATTTACGACGGTTGTACAAAGTCTATGGAGCATCTGCTTCCACAGTAGTACAGTTAATAGCTGGGCACGGAGGGTGAGCCGATCAGAAGGCGGTTCGGCGCAGCTCCTCAATTTGCAGAGGTCTGGGAGACCATGCACGGCTGTCTCACCTAACATGTTGCAGCGAGCTGATGTTGCCACTCGTGAGGACAGACGCATTACGACTGAGCAGCTAGCACTGCATCTTTTAGTCAGCAAAGGGAGTTCACGCAGTGAAGCACTGGCTTTGTCACCAGGACAAGGATTGGTACCGACAGGACACACACACCCTTCTTTCGTCCGCAGCTCGTGGTCTAATCGCTAGCGTTGCTGCCTCTGGATTACTGGGTCCCGGATTCGATTCCCGGCAGGGTTGGGGATTTTCTCTACGCGGGGACAAAAAAAAAAAGGGACTGCGTGTTTCTATTGTCTTCATCATCATCATCATCATTATTCTTGACAGTGGCTAGATTGGATTGTGAAAAACTTGGATTGTGTAAAAATTGGAACTCTGTACGGACGCTGATGACCGTGCAGTTGAGCGCCCCACAAATCCAACATAATCATCATCACGCCCTTTTTACCGCTGGAGGAAGGCCGTGGAATGGGAAGGAGATTACGGGGAAAAATAGTATGTGTAGACAAATACCATTTCGTGTGCGTAATTCTCATTATGATCAATAAAGAATTATTCTGGGCAACCCTTTTACATTCAGCTGCTCCAGTCACGTCAGTGTAACGTACTCTTCGTGGTGGAGGGTTCTATACAACCAGGTTGAAAGGAAACGCTAAAGGAAAGAATTATGTCATTTCCACTCCTAAAAAGTTTTGAGTAAACGGCGTTTGCCTCGCATACCTAGAACGCAGACATTAATTTCTTTTGGCCCAAGTGCACATATTCCAGTAGCGCGCCGCTTTGGCGACTGATATACCCAGTTAGCCAGTGAGGCAAAGGAATCCACAGTTGAACATGCCATACTTGCCGACTTCTCACATCGATGAAGGGTGAAAGCTACAACAAGAGAAGACTTACAATTTCGGTGATGCAACCGGGATTCGATCCCACTACCTCTCTGTTCCCAGGCATTAGCTTTTACCGCCTGACCAGCATGCCCGACTGGCGCCGCAACGACGCTACGGCATACCACCTGCTATTCACCGAAATGGAGCTGGGAGTTGGCGTGTAGACTCGCGTGGCGCGCAGCTGGCCGGAAGATGGGGTTTCCCTGGAGCGCGCTTGCGACGGCATCCGCCATATGGCCGCACAACAGCCGTATCGCTTTTCAACACCTGGTCTCGTTAAGGGAGGAGGTCCGGTGCCGCTGATTGGCCGCGAACAGTCGCCGACAACGAGGCGAGGCCCCAATAATGACACGGTGCGCCAGAGCGCCGGGTCGTCGGACCGGGGCGCGCGGGATGACACGAATTAAAGGGGGCTGCGCCGGGAATTACGGCCTGTTACGGCGGGGCGGCTGCGCCCGGCGTCGCTCGTTACGTGGGCGGCGCCAGCTCCGGCTGCAGCGGCCCGAGACACTCCCGTAGCAGAGCGTGACGTTCTGACGGCTATCTGCCTGTCTGTACTACATGCCCGGCGTACGGAATACCGCCATTATGTTTACCAGCAGCTCGTCGCATCTAATTAACAGCGCCACGCTACCGCTATTCCTTTGCGAACCAAAATTCTAGACTTGGTGCAACACTTCAGACCTTAAGAGTTGTCCTTTTGGAAGGAACGACGTTTCAGTCGGAGTGGAGACGTATAGTAATTGCTTGTTATGAAAATAATTTGCTGTCAGGCTCAGTTGTGACAAATTCTAGCTAGACTAGCCATTCTCAGATGCACACTGAGGTGATAAGTCATTGGACATCTCCTAGTGTCGTGTCGGACCTCCTTCTGCCCGGCTAGTGCAGAAACTCGACGTGGCATGGATTCAACAAGTTGTGAGTTCCCTGCAGAAACATTGAGCCATGCTGAAAGCAGCCGTCCATACTTGTGAAAGTGTTGCCGATGCAGAATTGTGTGCACTGACAGACATCTCGATTATGTGCCATAGGTGTTCTGTGGGATTCATCTCGGACGAAATGATTCTAATTGTCCAGAATGCTCTTCAAACCAATGGCGAACAATTCTGGCCTGCTCATATTGCGCATTGTCAGCCATAAACATTCCATCATTGTTTGGGAACATGAAGTTCATGAATGGCTGCAAAGGGTCTCAAAGTTACTGAACACAACCTCTTCCAGTCAGCTGCGCCAGTCCATTTCATGTAAATACACCCCACATTTTTAAGGAGTAACTACCAGCTTGCACAGTGCCTTGTTGATAACCTGAGTCTATGCCTTCGTGAGGTCACAACACACCACACTACCATAAGCTGTTACCAACTAAAATGGGGACTCATTTAACCAGGCCACGGTTCTCCAATCGTCTAGGGTCCAACCAACATAGTTAAGAGTCCAGGAGAGGCACTGAGGCGATGTCGTGCTGTTAGCAAAGGCACTAGCGTCGGCCGTCTGCTCCCATAGCCCATTACCGCCAAATTTCGCCGTTCGGTCCTAACGGATACGTTTGTCGTGCGTCCCACATGGTTTTCAGCGGTTATTTCTGTGGTGTCACCGCCAGACACCACACTTGCTAGGTGGTAGCCTTTAAATCGGCCGCGGTCCGTTAGTATACGTCGGACGCGCGTGTCGCCACTATCAGTGATTGCAGACCGAGCGCCGCCACACGGCAGGTCTAGAGAGACTTCCTAGCACTCGCCCCAGTTGTACAAGCGACTTTTCTAGCGATGGTTCACACACAAAATACGCTCTCATCTGCCGAGACGATAGTTTAACATAGCCTTCAGCTACGTCATTTGCTACGACCTAGCAAGGCGCCATTATCAGTTACTATTGATATTGTGAATCATGTACCGTCCAGACCGACGTTCACCATTAATGGATTAAAGTTAAGTATTCCACCAGCTACGTCCTTTTTTCTAAATTCTAATTTCCTTGTCCTGTTCCAGACCTCACGCCAGCCTGCGTGAGCTAAAACGCGTGCCTTTCGGCCACCTCTAATAACACGGTGTTGGCTCTCCTCCCAACCAAAACAATTTCTCTCACTGTTGCTTGTGTGTTAGCACTGACAACTCTACGCCACGGCTCTCGGTCGTTAAGTGAAGGCCAATGTGTTGTCCGTGGTGAGAGTTAAAGCCTGAAATTTGGTATTCTCGGCACACTCTAGACACTGTGAATTTCGGGATACTTAATTTCCACAACGATTTCCGAAATGGAATGTCCCATGCGTCTAGCGCCAACTAAGGTTCCGCGTTCAAGGTCTGTTAATTCCCGTAGTGCGACCATAATAATATGGTAAACCAGTGCTCTGCCCTTTTATACTTTGTGTACGCGATACTACGGCCACCTTTATATGTGCATATGCTATCCCGTAATTTTTGCCGCCTCAGTGACAAGGGGCAGTGATATGAAAACAGAATACGCGCCACAATGGGTAATCGCCACACCTTTCTGTCCCACTGGGAGACGAGATGATCGATTTGTTTCATAAAACGCGGTCGGTCGCTGACGGATCCACAACGGCACCTACCCTTGCACTTCCTTGTCCGACTGCAACTGACGTCCATGCAGGTCTTCCTTCAAGTCGCCAAGAGATTTGAAAATCACACGGTGAAAGATCCGGGCAGTACGGAGGAAGTTTCAATGCTTTCCAACGAAATCGCTGAAGCGTAGCCTTCGTCCCAGGGCAGTGTGGGGACGGGCGTTATCGTGCAGTGTGATGATTCGGCCCGACAGCATTCCGAATTCCTGAGGGCAAACGGCGAAGTCAACAGTGGAAACATCCCACTCCTCCCCAGCCAAAGAAATCCAAAACTGTTCACATAAGTTCCGGTCATGTCATGATGATGTCCTTCGACTGCAGAGGCTCTCTGCTCGTCGAATTCCTCGCGTGTGGAGCACATCAGCGCTATGAAGACACTCCGCAGAAACTGCGACATGTAATGAAGCCAGATTGTCAGACGGGATCGTCATGTTGTACGATAATGTCCACCCCCACACTGCCAATCGGACGAAGGCTGCACTTCAGCGATTTAGTTGGGAAACACTGCAGCATCCTCCGCACATCCCAGATATTTCATCGTGTGATTGTCACATCTTTGGCGATCTGGAGAAAGACATGCGAGGACGTCGGTTTCAGTCGGACGTGAAAGTGCAAGACTGTGTGGAGTTCTGCATCCGTCAGTAACCCACTTCGGTCTACGAAACGGAAACTGATCGTCTCGGGTCCCAGTGGTATAAATATCTTAATGCGTGTGGTGATTGCTTTTGAACTGAACCACTGCGTGGTCTCGTTGTGCCGTGTGTTCTTTCATTTGACTGCCTCTCATACGCGAAAAATAAAGTGCAGCAAAATAGTGTTGTCATACCAAGAGACAGATGCCGTGGATTACTCCGTATATATACACGAGGAGGATAGGTCATCACTTAGTACTGATTGCACGAAAGCGAGCAACAGGATTGATGATTGGTATTAACCCGCTGTCTTCAAGGAGATAGGCAACTGAAACGCACCTTCACAATGTATAGATGGTCATCGTGACAAACGTCTAGCGGCGATGGATCACGCCACGGAAATAAGAAAAAGTAGTTCGCTGACGCTTCCCAGGACGCCGAGAGTCCTTTACTATACGCCGGGCCTGCGACGAAGACATTTCATCGAACTTAGCACGGTCTACTATTCAAGTGAGCAGCATACTACGTATCCTAGCAAAATGAACTGATTTTCAACAAGAAAACCGTGTCTTTAGGCGGAGAAAGTCATTTTAGAAGTGAATCAAGAACTTAAATTTTGCACGCATTACCGCATTTCACAAATGGTTCAAATGGTTCAAATGGCTCTGAGCACTATGGGACTCAACATCTGTGGTCATAAGTCCCCTAGAACTTAGAACTACTTAAACCTAACTAACCTAAGGACATCACAAACATCCATGCCCGAGGCAGGATTCGAACCTGCGACCGTAGCGGTCCTGCGGTTCCAGACTGCAGCGCCTTTAACCGCACGGCCACTTCGGCCGGCCGCATTTCACACAAAAAGGTGACTGGATGATAGCCAACACACATTACATGCTAACGCCACGGGGTCTTATTGACCCATTTAAAAATGTCGGTCTACATTTGAAAAAGAAATTTCTGTATGTCTTTGCAGCACAGTATCGTTTGGAAGTGAATCACGGAAGATCGTGCTGCAGTAGGCTGTAGGAAATTAGTTGGACTAACAAGATGAGAATTGACGATGTTCTCCACAGAACTGGTGAGGGAAGAAACATATGGAGAACACCGACAAAGAGTAGAGTCTGCGTGGTACGTCATGTGGTGATGGTAAAACCATTTTAAATAGCCACCGTGTACAATCCCACTCTAAAATAGCTTTTAAATACGACAAATATTTCACCGACGCAACTGCATTTCAAAATGTCCACGTGTCGAAACTGTCCAGCAGTGTACTACAAAATGCAATAAAGTTCATCTTTATGAAAAAAACTGACAGCCTACGGAGGACATGTAAAATAGCTTAAGCACTGAGTATGACATTATTTATCCTGCTCTACAATTGCTTTTACCTATAGGTTTTGAAATGAACTCTCCTCTCCGCCGATTGCGTAGGGCCCTTCACAGCAACGAACTCTAACAACACAATTTGGTACAGAAAATGAGATGACACGGACATTATTCGCACAATTTCATACTGATGTTCCATTATGCTGCCCATTGCAGTGTTTGCAATTCGTTGGTCTCTTCTTTGTTGTTGGTAGCTTCCACAAAAGTGCTGCTGCGGCGGTAGCCACGGAAGAGTCAACAGTACCGACCGATCGCCGTGTCATTATCTGCTGATAGGAGTCACTGGATGCGGATATGGAGGGCATGTGATCAGCAAATGGTTCAAATGGATCTGAGTACTATGGGACTAATCTGAGGTCATCAGTCCCCTAGAACTTAGAACTACTTAAACCTAACTAACCTAAGGACATCACACACATCCATGCCCGAGGAAGGATTCGAACCTGCCACCGTAGTGGTCGCACGGTTCTAGACTGAAGCTCCTAGAACCGCTCGGCCACACCGGCCGGCTGTGGTCAGCACACCGCTCTCCCTGCCGCTGTCAGTTTTCGTGACCGGAGCAGCTATTTCTCGATCAAGCAGCTCCTGAATTTACCTCACAAGAGCCGACAGCAGCCCGGTTGCAAACAGAGCTCTGTAGACCATCCATCAAAGTTCAAGCCATGCCTGACACCGCTTAACTTTGGTGATCTGATGGGAACCGGTTTTACCACTGCATCAAAGCTGTCGGCTGTGGCAGTATTACTGTCCGTAAAAATTAAATTCATTCTGTACAACACACCAAGTTCAGGACGGTCCCGGCTGAAACTCCAGAACACGCTCACACGATCCTCGTATCACTCCATTTCATGTCTTTCTGAGATGCTGACCTAAGTCAAGCAGAAACAAGAAAACCAAGAGAATTTTACAATAGTACGACATTCAAGTAGCTTCCGAGAGCGGTGGTTCAAACCTCGTCGGTCATCCACAATTAGATTTTCCGTGGTTTCCCTAAATCGATTAAGACGAATGCCGCATAGTTCTTCTGGGAGGACACGGCTGGTTTTATTCTCCAGTCTGAGTTTCAGCTCTATCTCTAATGACCTCAACGTCGACGGGGCGGTAACTCCAATACCTCCTCGTCTTCCCTCTCCACAATCGAGAAATGAGAGCGTATCTCCTCAAAAGGATGTTGGAAGCTTGACAGAGCACGGTAAAACTTAGTCAAAAGATATTTAGCATACAGTTGTATCCGAAACAAACAACTCGAAAAATTCTTCGACTCAATATACACCCTTACCAGTTTGCCGATCCTCTCTCCAAAAGCTCCAAAAGCTCTTTGTCAGATGGTTCTGGAACACTATTCAAAGCCATTCTCATTTATAAGGAAAATGTGTGCGAGCGTGTTTGTTGCTGCCTGACGAGCACAAATTCGTCCCCACAATGCTTTTCGGACATGCTTTATTATGATTTAAATTCGGAGGTCTCGCTGGACGGTCCAGGCGATAAAGACTCGAAGAGCAAGTAGAAGAGATCGGTAATGAAATGGTTATCTCGCTGATGCAGATAACATCTGTCTTGTGAGTTGCAGTAATAAAAAACTCCATATGATTAAGGAAAAACTACATTGAAGAATACAGGTATCATTTTGATAGGACGAACGTCGAAGATTGAGCATACAAAGAAACAAATGAGAATAGTAAATTCGTGGCTGACATCCAAAAGAGCGAAATTACATACCTTTATCATATATTTAGATGAAACACTGTCTTAAGAATTACGTCTGAGACCATAAATACACGGCATAACACAAAAGAACATTTTGACAGAGAATCAAAGCTATCAATAAGAGAAGAGAGTGGTAATAGGTAAACGAAAAATTGTTTCAGTAGCCTTTCGAAGATGACGAGTCTCAAATAGTCCGAATCATTAAAGTATGTGACCTAGTGTTCTTTTGTTTATTTTTTTTTCTCCGGTAACATAAATGAAGGCACATACGTAAGCTTCACCCGTTGACGAAAGGCTAGTCATCGACTAGATTCTGTAGACGGCTAGTGGGGAATGCTGTCAATTTCAAAAGTGAAGAAGGTGAGCTTCAGTATGTCTTGCAACTTATTTTCCCCACATATGAAAGATTTTCTACATCCATACTCCGGAAGTGAAGGGCACTGTGCGAATAGAATAATTATCCTCTCGAAGAAGCTTTTGCAGATTGCAGAATTGTCACTCATACAGTGCCTGATTTTATAAACATACTATTTTTGTTAACTTGATTCTCTTGTTCTAAAAATATAAAAATATATTTTCTGTGGCTATAATAATGTGTGTGGCTCATAATACGGGAAAACAATACTAGTCATGCTTCTTCAGGAATACCGAGTCTTCAAAGTAAATCTTATATGAACATTTACACGCAAGACTAATAAACCTATTAACAAATTTTAAAGTTAAGTCTCTCCTATAAAATACTGTTTGACGTATACTGTTGTTTCGGACGGCTAGATATTCAAGATGAGAGGACAATCAGTGTATCAGACAGTTTTTACTGGTATTATACTCAGCATATTTACAGCAGGCAACGATGAAGGGTTTTGGTAACGAGCCATCTTCCCGTCGCTGTCGGCTGACCTGGTTGCCAGGTGAGGCGCGTGTGTAGCTGCTGGTTGCTAGGCAACCCGTGTTTCCGCGCGGCCGCCGCCCTGGCCTGCGTGCTGTTCACGGCTAGCGCAACATGCGTCTTTCATTCCCAGTCTACTTGCTGTCTCGACTATTACCTCTTACGAAAGTAATGCGATTCGCAAGACTCCTCACGTATATAATTAAACAATACCACCCTTTGCTTGAGTTGCCCCAATAATTTGCCTTTACAGTTCAGGTGATTAGTGCTCCCTAAATAAATAATCTGTGATTGCGAGAATATAAAAATCGCATTATGTGTATTCTTCACTACTTACTGTACTTTGCAATACTTGTTATTCCTCGTCAATAGCTACTCATTGTTGCCTGTTGATACATTTCCTTTTGGTCGGTATTACTGACATATATATACAAGAGTTTTTAATTTCGTTGATGCAGTATGCTGCACTTAATGGAACTACAAGGCTTTCATACAAGACTTTTGTATTGTGCTAACACTAATCACTGCAGCTGTGTTCTTCCTGACGACGTCATTGACAACTGACCACTTCTTGGAGTCTTTCATCGTGTAGGCACCTGTGCAACTTATTCGTCAGAACACCAGTGTGTGGTACTTTGAATGTGATGCATAATTTTATACTACATGGGAAACAGGAACAAGAACCTAATACCTGTATAAGTCAATTACAGCTTGTGTGATTTGTATTGCTAATGCAATCGTTTAGATCTGGTGTTGCAGTATTTGGTATGCGACTGCATCGAGTTGAGCATAGCCGATGTCACACATATTCGTACTCGGAAGGATATGAACGCGATCGCTACTATTTTCCCAATGTCGGCATCAGTTCCCGCAATAAGGTCGCGACGTACTTCTTCATCCTATCTTCTTCGTTTAACTTGTCCTCCGAAGCAGATTAATACGATAGAAGCAGGTTAAACGTAGCTTCCAAACTGGCTTGTTATCTATCTACACACGAATTACACACACAACGTTTAATTTATTGTATGACGACTTACATAAATTTCTGTGATCTAACGATTAATTTTATTCTTTGTAAATTGCATGTAATTGTTTTTGTGAAAGATTCAAGCTAAAACTTTTTCCTATGAAGTAGCCCAGTCAACTTAAGTTGTCGCCTATGAACGAGGTTCATTCTTGTTCCACTAGAATTGCTTCTAGTACGAGGAGTTTGAGCTCTTGATTAATACGATTACTTCACCAGGTAACATAATTTGAGTAACTGTTATTTAAGGCGCTCACAGTTATATGCACATTTTCATATTTCGAGCAGTTCTCTAGTCAGTTTGGTTGGTCAATTATCTATCCAGTTCTGAAACGTGATGGACACAACAACGGCCGGCCGCGGTGGTCTAGCGGTTCTAGGCGCTCAGTCAGGAACCGCGCGACTGCTACGGTCGCAGGTTCGAATCCTGCCTCGGGCATGGATGTGTGTGATGTCCTTAGGTTAGTTAGGTTTAAGTATTTCTAAGCTCTAGGGGACTTATGACCACAGATGTTGAGTCCCATAGTGCTCAGAGCCATTTGAACCATTTGACACAACAACGTGATTGTAAACATTATTATTTTAAATTATGAGTTCTGTGACAAGTTCGATTTCTTCGTCTCTAAACACTGTATCTTCTACAACCGAACGGTCTCTAATATTTGTTTACAGTTTCTGTGTCCCTATGACTTTTTCCCTTGCTGTTCTTCCAGGCGCCGTATTAACTTTCCACCCATACCGCAGTACATTTTCACGCAACTGCCCCTTCTTGTGGTAAAGGTACTCCTCAGCCTCGTTTAACATATCACACTCCGCACTTTTTGTTGTATCCACTCAGTTGTAAATAGTCTGCTGTGTCACTAAATTCAGAAGCTTCAGTGTCCTACTCTTTTAGTTTGCTCAAGTACCGAGATAACTTACAGCTCTCCATTTTAAGTTACATTGTACTCGTATGGTGCACTCTGGAATTGCGGACATCTGTTATTATTTCTTTTGTAAAAGTATATTTCCACCCAAATAAATACTCGTATAGTAAATGCCATAAAATTTTAGGTTTCGAAGTTACATTGGAGGCTTAATGCCACAAAGAGATTAGCATAATCACAGGAAATTTTTACTTAAGAACTAGTCTTTTGCAGCTCAATCAGGGTATGACGTTCGAAGGAAAAAGGAAGATGATCAGGGTTTAATGTCCCGTCGACATCGAAGTCATTAGATACGGAACACAGACTCGGACTGTTTCAGGGATGGGGAAGGAAATCGTTCGTGTCCTTTCAAAGGAACGATCCCAGCATTTGCCGGAGCGATTTAGGGATATCTTGGAAAATCTAAATCTGGATGGCCCTACGCATGTTGGATCCCTCGTCCTCCAGAATACAAGTCCAGTGTGCTAACAATTGCACCATCTCACTCTGTAACATCACTTTTGGTTTTTTGCTGTAGAAATCTGTAGAAAACTTTCTCAGAAATTTCAAAACGAACATCGGGAGACAAATTTGTTTGCAGTAAGGGGCTGTTTGATTGTCTCCTTGTTTACGCACTGTCGGAAATAAGAGTTTACTGTTTTTGAGATTACCAATTCACTCAAGATTTATTGTTGCAACAGTGAATAGGGAATACATGAAATGATTACATTTACGTCAATTTTACGATTTGTAAGTGCTTGACTAGTCCGATGGTGTCATAAGGCCAGTCAATGAAGACCAAGAAAGGTCAAAGATGAGAAACAATCCGTGAAGTCGGAAAAAATAGTACAATCGCAGGAGGGAGTACCATGAACAACACGCTAGAATCCTGAGTGGTGGAGCCTGATTGTGGGAGGGGGAGGGGGGGTTGTGTGTGGAGTCTGATGAGCACTTTTGTAAGTTTTTCTTGAACAGCTCGAAAACAATAACCTCTAGAGAAAACGTAGCGCAGTACGAAATTCAACTACGTTAAATTTTCTAAAAAAAGATCCTGTTCGGTTTTTTTTTTTTTTTTTTTTTTTTTTTTTTTTTTTTTTTTTTTTTTTTTTTTTTTTTGACTAGTAGTTTGCGCTTAGCGAGCGAGAGAATATGGAAGTATTGCGCTTGGTTTATATAGGCCAGCTGTAACATTGCAGGTTGCATAAAATGACAGGTGTAGGGTCAGCTGAATCGCCCTGTAAACTTATTGATGCAGAATGCTGCTATTATAGCATAGATTCGGTCATCAAATACCGGGTCATCAAAAAGTCAGTATAAATTTGAAAACTGAATAAATCACGGAATAATGTAGATAGAGAGGTACAAATTGACACACATGCTTGGAATGACATGGGGTTTTATTAGAACCAAAAAAATGCAAAAGTTCAAAAATGTCCGACAAATGGCGCTTCATCTGATCAGAATAGCAATAAGTAGCATAACAAAGTAAGACAAAGGAAAGATGATGATCTTTACAGGAAATGCTCTGTATGTCCACCATCATTCCTCAACAGTAGCTATAGTCGAGGAATAATGTTGTGAACAGCACTGTAAAGCATGTCCGGAGGCATTGGCGTCAGATGTTCGTCTTTCAGCATCCCTAGAGATGTCGGTCGATCACGATACACTTGCGACTTCAGGTAACCCCAAAGCCAATAATCGCACGGACTGAGGTCTGGGGACCTGGGAGGCCAAGCATGACGAAAGTGGCGGCTGAGCACACGATCATCACCAAACGACGCGCGCAAGAGATCTTTCACTCGTCTAGCAATATGGGGTGGAGCGCCATCCTGCATAAACACCGTACGTTCCAGCAGGTGTTTATCAGCCAGGCTGGGGATGCTGCAATTCTGTAACATATCGGCGTACCTCTCACCCGTCACGGTAGCAGTTACAAAACGAGAATCACGCATTTCCTCGAAGAAAAAAGGCCCGATAACGGTAGATGTGGTAAATCCAACCCATACCGTGACTTTCTCGTCGTGCAGTGGAGTTTCCACGACAGGTCTAGATTTTCGGTAGCCCAAATTCTGCAGTTGCTGGCGCTGACAGACCCGCGGAGCTTGAAATGAGCTTAGTCGGTCCACAACACATTACTCAACCAATGGTTATCTTCCGCCATCTTTTGAAACGCCCACACCGCAAATGCCCTCCGCTTCACTAAATCGCCAGATAACAGTTCATGATGCCGATGGATTTAGTACGGATAGCATCGTAGGGTACGACTTAGTGCCAATGAAACAGTAGTGTATGGAATGCCGGTGCGACGTGCGACTGCACGAGCGCTGACTTCCCAGTGCATAGACGAACCCGCTACAGTCTTCATTTCTTCCTGAACTGTCTCAGCAGCATTACGCCTTGTGCTCGGTCGGCCACTACTGGGTCTATCGTGTAAACAACCCGTGGCTTCAAGCTTCGAAATAATTCTCGCCACAGCTGCATTTGTCAACGGACCATCACCCGTTCGAATTCCCTTCCTATGGCGATAGGATCGTAACGCTGAACTAGCACATTCCCCATTCTGATAATACAGCTTCACTAAAAGCGCCTTTTCAGGTAACGTCAACATGCTGCGGCCGGCCGAGTGGCCGTGCGGTTCTAGGCGCTACAGTCTGGAACCGCGTGACCGCTACGGTCGCAGGTTCGAATCCTGCCTCGGGCATGGATGTGTGTGATGTCCTTAGGTTAGTTAGGTTTAAGTAGTTCTAAGTTCTAGGGGACTGATGACCACGGCAGTTAAGTCCCATAGTGCTCAGAGCCATTTGAATGTGAACATGCTGCGACTGCTGGCGCATCTGATTTTTTTTTTTCTTTATTGAATTTCGATTCCCCCCAAAGGGGGCGGGCTGTCAGCAGCTTAGTACGCTGCTCTACAGCCTACAGACTTTTTTAAAAACGTAAGAAGAAAAGAACAATAAAATCAGGCGATAAAACAGTGACTTAAATTGTAAAACGGCGGAAAATTGTGGAAAGTTAAAACATAAAGCAAAGGGGTTGGCAATGCTAATAAAATACACAGGAATCAGACAAGTAACATAGTAGACACACAATTTAAAAAAAAAAAAAAAACATGGCGACAGTCTGGTTTCTGTTCGCAAGAGGTAAAAAAAAAATCACCCAGCGACAGTATGATGTCCGTCCGCAACATTTCCAAAAGACATACAACACTGAACACTCACTGTAAAACACTGCACGAAAATGTCGGCACAAACATGACACTCACTAGCCAAGGGCAGATGGGGGGGCGCATCTGATTCTCTCTCCTCCTTTTATACACGATTGTCATGCCAGGTCACTGGCGTTTTGCTGTCCAGCGCCATCTGTCGGACATTTTGTGAACTTTGTTTTTTTTTTTTTTTTTTTTTGTTCTAATAAAATCCCATGTCATTCCAAGCATGTCTGTCAATTTTTACCTCTCTATCTACATTATTCCGTGGTTTATTAAGTTTTCAAATTTATGCTGACTTTTTGATCACCCAGTGTACCAGAACGTACCTGACTGTATCGGTTACAAGGCGAACGCGACCTATTTACCGGGAAAAGCTGCATGCTGCGTCTCAGCATAAGACATTGGTCTAGAACAACACACGTTGCGCATATAGTCCGCAAAGCAACTGCTAACAGTTGGAGTCTGGTGCCTTTGTTGTGTATGAATGCAAATACGTTTCAGAACTGAATTAACAATAATTTTTTGTTTGTTGAGAACACTGTTCTCGTAAAAACTTCTTTTTCAGGGGTTAATAGGGTAACGTACTTGTAACCTATAGAATTAGGTACGATCTGGTATATCTGATGTATATGGTAGAGTATACAGTCTTAGTTATTCTACTTTTGTCTCCATACCTGAGAATAGTTAACGTGAACCGAAACTGGTCATAGAATGAGATTTTCACTCTGCAGCGGAGTGTGCGCTGATATGAAACTTCCTGGAAAATTAAAACTGTGTGCCCGACCGAGACTCGAACACGGGACCTTTGCCTATAGCGGGCAAGTGCTCTACCAACTGAGCTACCGAAGCATGAGTCACGCCAGGTACTCACAGCTGTACTTCTGCCAGTACCTCGTCTCCTACCTTCCAAACTTTACAGAAGCTCTCCTGCGAACCTTGCAGAACTATCACTCCTCAAAGAAAGGAAGACATGGCTTAGCCACAGCCTGGGGGATGTTTCCAGAATAAGATTTTCACTCTGCAGCGGAGTGTGCGCTGATATGAAACTTCCTGGCAGATTAGAACTGTGTGGCGGACTGAGACTCGATCCGGGAACTCCCGAGATCGAGTCTCAGTCCGGCACACAGTTCTAATCTGCCAGGAAGTTTCATATCAGCGCACACTCCGCTGCAGAGTGAAAATCTTATTCTGGAAACATCCCCCAGGCTGTGGCTAAGCCATGTCTTCCTTTCTTTGAGGAGTGATAGTTCTGCAAGGTTCGCAGGAGAGCTTCTGTAAAGTTTGGAAGGTAGGAGACGAGGTACTGGCAGAAGTAAAGCTGTGAGGACGGGATGTGAGTCGTGCTTGGGTAGCTCAGTTGGCAGAGCACTTGCCCGCGAAAGGTAAAGGTCCCGAGTTCGAGTCTCGGTCCGGCACACAGTTTTAATCTGCCAGAAAGTTTCGAAACTGGTCATACTAAAAAAATTAAAGCAATTTTTGACCGACAATCCGTTTGCACACGCAGGTTTGTTAAAGCTGTACAATGTGTCTTGTTCAGGAATGTGTGACTATAACATCTGATCTGATGACAGTCTGCGAGATGTTATTACAACGATGAGGTCGGAGGCACTAAAATAACGAAATTTAGCACGCCTGTGATACTCATGACATCACCCGAGCATAGAATTATAGGTGCGGTATTACGCCTGCTAACATTTCGAGCGTTAAACTAAATTACGGCTCTTTACTGTCTACTGTTTCTCTACCATTCCATTGCTAGTATCGACCGGTCAGTGCGACTTAGAGGCTCGCATTCCACGTGCCCCCTGTGTACACACACACACACACACACACACACACACACACACACACACACACACACACACACCTACACGGGCAGGTTGTGTTCTCGGTTCCCTGTATCAGCCGGTATCTCGGGACATGTCAGATTCCGTGAGAGACATTGGCATTACTCATCTCCCAGTCGGGCTGCGTTCGTCGCTGCGGCCGGGCAGATGAGATAAGGAAGACAAATTGTGGAAGACAGCAGATGGGATCGGAGATGCGGCTCAAAGGGCGCGTCGCCTTATCTCGCGCTGCCGACTTGGGTCGTTAGGCCGGCACAACACCCTCGGCCACTCACCCCTCCACCCTGCCGCGTGTTTTACGGCGCCGCTGCCTCTGGGAGTGGAGCTGTGTATACTGGAGGGCCGTTCGGTGGCATATCTCACTGTCATTATCAAGGTGCAAAGCGATACCCCTGCCTCTCGTTTTGTTTATCGCTGCTGAGCATTATGTGAGATTCTCTAACAGCATAAACTACGACTTCTAGAGGTTACCCACAGTAATCGTTAACTTTTGTAACACCATTTTATTAACTCTTAGTGAGAAAATACCAAGTTTTATCGTTATTATGGCGAATTGCAGAGCCATTTAGGATTTTTATTCTACGGATGCCGATTGAAATACACAAATGTAGGTAACTAGACTCTTCCACTTCGAGTTTCGGCAAATTACACCATCATTTTACTGAAAAGTCAATAAAACATACACTTTGATTTTTATGCTCTTGTAGCTGTAGTTAGCATATGCCGGGATATACTGTGTTTAGTGTGTGAATCCGAACGCTCTCATTTATCATAGGTTGCTTTCTCCAACCGTGTCCATATTATAGCTTAACTTACCACAAACTGATGGAAAAATTTGGAGCCGGCCGGCGTGGCCGTGCGGTTCAATGCGCTTCAGTCTGGAACCACGTGACCGCTACGGTCGGAGGTTCGAATCCTGCCTCGGGCATGGATGTGTGTGATGTCCTTAGGTTGGTTAGGTTTAAGTAGTTCTAAGTTCTAGGGGACTGATGACCACAGATGTTAAGTCCCATAGTGCTCAGAGCCATTTGAACCATTTCAATCAAAAATTTGGAAATTTGTGGTAAGATCTTATGGGACGAAACTGCTGAGGTCATCGATCCTTAAGCTTACTCACTACTTAATCTAACTTACGCTAAGGACAACACAGACACCCATGCCCGAGGGAGGACTCGAACCTCGAACGAGGGCAGCTGCACGGACCGTGAAAAAGGCGCTTTAGGCCGCGCGGCTACCCCGCGCGGCGTAAGCTAATGCTCCATATGGAGATCATGTATTAGCAGAGAATCAACGCTTGGTGCAGGGAGAGGCAATTGACGCTCAACATAACTGTAGAGTATTGCGTATACATAGACAGAAAGACCCATTACTGTGTAATTGTACGGTTGCAGTAAAATCACTAATAGGTGTTGGTTCCATAAAATATCTAGTATGCGTACGGGCGATTTAAAGTGGAACGACCATATGAAAGGCAAATGCCAGACAGATTCATAGGAGGAATCCTCAGGAAATGTAGTCCGTGAACAAAGCAGGTAATTACAAGACCCTCTTTCAACCAATGCTTGAATATTGCTCGTCCGTATGGTATCCGTACCCGATAGGATTGATACAGAAAACAGATGATCCAAAGAATGGCAGCGCGTTTCACTGCAGATTGACTAGGGTGTCGTCAGGAGTACCCCAGGGAAGTGTTTCAGGACCGCTGTTGTTCTCTATACACACAAATTATTTGACTGACAGGGTGGGCAGCAATCTGTGGGTGTTTTCAGACGGTGCCGTGGTGTACGGTAAGGTGTCGAAGTTGAGTGACTTGCCATGAAAGTGGAATAATGTAATGCGCTGCTTGTCACAGTCAAGTCATTTAAATATCTGGGCGTGATGTTGCAAAGCAGTATGAGGTGGAACGAGCGTGTGAGAATTCTGGTAGGGAACGCGTTTGGCCAACTTCAGTTTATTGGGAGAATTTAAGAAAAGAGTGGTTCATTTGTAAAGGAGACCGCATGTAGGACACTGGTGCGACTTATTCTTGAATACTGCTCGAGTGTTTGGGATCTGTACAAGAGGACATCGCAGCAATTCAGAGGCGGACTGATAGAATTTTTACCGCTAAGTTCGAACAACACGTAGGTGTTACGGAGATGCTTCGGGAACTCAAATGGGAATCCTTTTAGGAAAGGCGACGTTCCTTTCGAGAACCACTATTGAGAAAATTTAGAGGACCGGCATTTGAAGCTGACTGCCGAACGATTCTACTGCCGCCAACATACATTGCGAGTAAGGACTATGGTTATAAGATACGAGGAACTAGGTCTCATACGGAGGCATACAGGCAGTCGTCTTTCCCTCGCTCTATTTGCGAGTGGAACGGGAGAGGAAATGACATGTAGTGGTACGAGGTGCCCTCCGCCACACACCGTACGGTGGCTTGCGGAATATCTATGTAGATGTAGGTCCATTTAGAAAGCGCAAAAGCGTCACGGAGGTGATGAGCCAATGCCAGTGGCAGACGCTGAAGGAGAGGCGTTCTGCATCATGGTGCGATTTACTGTTAAAATTGCGAGAGCGTACATTCGTAGAGGAATCAACAAGTATGTTGAGTCCTCCTATGTATATCTCGCGGAAGGACCGTGAAGATAAAGTTAGAGATGTTCGGGCGCACACGGAGGCTTTCCGCGAACCATTCGCTACTGCAACATGGTTGATGGAACTGACAGTATTACACAACGTACCCTCCTACGCATACCGCAAGACAACTTTAGGGGTATAGATGCAGTTGAAAATGTAGACAAAGTGTGGCTCGGCGTCTTAGGGATAATATGCCACACTATGAATCCATAGTCACTCCTAGGATTATTATCTTTCACCAAACACGTCTTTCGCCTCTGGAAATATTTGTTCATTTGTAAAACGAAGAAACCGCTCAACAGCTGCTGAATTTACGATATTTTACTGTATACACGACCAGTTTCGGAAATCTTTAAAGTTCCTTCATGTGTTGTAAACTGTAACAACGAAAATACTGTGTTAGAAGAGAATGGGAAGGGATATCAAGTTCTAAATGTCAGATAAGGAAGTATGCGGCAAAATATCTAAAATGAATTAAAATAAATTAGAAGACAAAACAAGATGTTACTAACAAATAAAATCACTGAACCATCCGAATTCATACTCACCCCAGTGGTGTCAAGGAACAACAGTTGCCGGCCGCTGGTGGCCGAGCGGCTCTAGGCGCTTCAGTCTGGAACCGCGCGACCGCTACGGTCGCAAGTTCGAATCTTGCCTCGGGCATAGATGTGTATTATGTCCTTAGGTTCAAGTCGTTCTAAGTTCTAGGGGACTGATGACCTGAGACGTTAAGTCCCATAGTGCTCAGAGCCATTTGAACCATTTTTTGAACAACAGTTCCGTGTCAAAAGAATAAAAAGGGGACCCAGAAAAATCCGAAAAAATCGACATCACGACCGGACATCAAAAATCACCAGAATCCTTAAACACGTAAAACGCACTTGACATTTCCAACTTGAGGATGCCCTCCCCCTTATCTTACAAAACATTATTTTCCTTATTACAGATGAAGGACCTTCAAGTGTTCCGAAACTGGTCTGTATACATTAAAAGATTGTTCGTTGATTCATTGTTGATTCAGCAACTGTTGTATGATTTCTTCATTTTACAAAATAGACTTATACAGTTGTGGCTGCCTCGTAAGGAGAACTCTTTGAATATTTGTTAATGTGAAAAATGCTGAGTTGCGCTGTGGTTTGGAGTAGATGATAGGGTGTAGGATGCAACTGGCTTGGTGTCAGTTAAAAGGTCAGAAGAAGGCAAGGGCCTACCACCTATAACAGGACCATGTCTTGTAAAGCACTACGGAGTTGAAACCAATCTTAAGGTTGATGACGGCTTTACCTTTACCATGTGTGAAAATTTTATATTTCAAGACTGTTGAAAATTGTAGTGATTAATTTGAGGCCTAATAGCTAAGTAATTGCCATCTGAAAAGGGAAAAAAACTCACTGGCTACAAAACTACTTTACTGACGACATAACCAATGTTAACACCTCTCAACAGAAGTTCTCCACATGTGAACTGAACTAGTTTTGATAATGGCCGTCTTGAGTTTATGTTCACCTTTAAACTGTTTATAACGTGGGTGCTGTATCTTACACTGGCACGCTAAGCCAAGTGTAACATGCCCTTTCGTTATCTGTTTCTTCTGGTAAGACAAATACTGTATACCTAGTGCTATCTACCGGTTCGATGTTGATGTTGATGCTCAACGGAATTTATACGTCTGTCCATATCATTGAATCCCACTGCGTTTACGAATGGAATCTGACAGCAACGAAAGCTATTTAGCGAGACTGCGACATGGAAACAACAATAGCATTCTCAGAACTGCTGCACTTCTGCAACACAGACCAATTCTTAGGTTACCTTAGAGACAAGTAGAGTTGCAGTGGAGTGCGTCCATACTTGCTTCAAGTAAATTTTTAGGAAAATAATGCACTGAAATAAGAGAGATCTACACTCTTTCCTTTAACTTATGACTTACTATTTCGTCTATCATATTACGACACCAGCTGTTACCATACTCTGTTATTATGTACTGCACCACATGTTTTCACCATGTTGGACTTCGTCAAAAATTAATTTATACCAGTTCTTTTGTATTCGATATTCAGCACAAACTTCCGCTCACAATATGCTGTTTTAAACTTGTTAATTATATCTCTCTTCTTTCACATAATTCGGCCTCACTCGCCAATGTTGACTCTCGCCGTCCAGTCCCGACTTTCTGTCACCCCAACTGCCTCAATCTTGGCGTAACTCTAGGGATATATCTTCTCCGCTGGGTAGCGTGCCTACGTCATTTGTGATGATTTGCATTTATTATAACATGTGACTTAACATGATTTAACTGTGAGTGTTAATAATTTCGTTTTCTGATTGATCTTTTCTTCTAATGAAACTGCTATACGAGGTGCGACAATAAAATAATAAGACTGATTTTCTTTGCAAGATGTGGCAACCCTGCAGGCTTGCGTAGACACAATATCTTTGACCTTGGCCTATAAGCTGCTTCTAGTCCAAGCGGCACATCGATGGAATTGCTCAGTCGTGAGTTGTGCTGTAATAAGTTAACACGTGTGTGTGTGTGTGTGTGTGTCTCGTCACGGAAATGGAACCGCATAATGTTGCAGAACGGTATGCTATTTCTTTTTGCGTTAAACTGGGTGAAACGTGACGACAAATTACGATAAGCTTCATAAGGCTTTTGGAGAGGAGGTTATGTCAAGAGCTCAAGTTTTTAGTTGACATAAAATGTTTAGTGAAGGCAGAACGAATGTTGATGAAGATGAAGACCGCAGTGAACGACCATCAACCTCACGGACGGATGTCGACTTGGCCAGGGTGCGCGAACTCGTACGATCTGATCGAAGATTATCCGTGAAAATGATTGCAGAAGAACTGAACATCAATCGAGAAACGGTTCGTCTCATAAAAACTGGAGATCTTGGTATGAAAAAGATTTGTGCAAAAATGGTCCCCAAAAATCTCACACCACAGCAGCGAGAAAACACGGGAAAATGTGGCAGCCGATCTGTTTGAGCAAACGGAAATCAATCCAAAATTGTGAGCCGTGTTATCACTGGTGATGAAAGTTGTTTTTTTCAGTACGATCCAGAGACAAAACGCCAAAGTTCGCAATGGTGCTCAAAGGGATCACCCAGACCAAAAAAAGCTCACATGTCAAAATCAAAAGTGAAATGCATGCTTGTGTGCTTCTTTAATTCCAAAGGAATTGTTCATAAAGTGTGGGTGCCTCCTGGACAAACATTTAACCAATATTACTACAAATAAATTTTAGAAAGACTTCGTAAAAGAGTTCTTCGTGTCCGTGCCAATATTGCTGATAATTGGATTCTGCATCACGATAATGCGCCATCGCATACTGCTCTGGCAGTACAGCAATTTTTAACCTCAAAACAAATTTCAATACAACCACAGCCACCTTATTCACCAGATATCGCTCTGTACGACTTTTTTCTATTTTCAAGAGTCGAAAGGATGGTCAAGGGACACCATTTTCAAACAAGACAAGATGTCCGAAAAGCTGTGACGAGGGTCTTGGAGGATATTACAGAAGATGAGTTCCAGAAATGTTACCATCAATGGCAGAAGCGGCGGAAAAAGAAGGGAACTACTTTGAATGATACAACACTAAACTTGACTAAAAAGGTAAGCAACATTTTTTTTCACATCAGTCTCATTACTTTATTGTCGCACCTCGTATGCTCTGGAGTTTGAGTTCAGGGTTCATTAACGCGTTACTTCACATACATGTTACTTTACACACAGTTCATCAACTGGATGAATTGGAAAGTGACACTGGAAGTTTCTGCAGACAGATCACCCTATCAGTTGTCTATTAAACCATTCTCACAAGTACAACAGGACATAATAGTCGCTGGGTGCACTGCCTGTTGGGTGGCCGAAACGTTCCCAACGGTAAACCTTATTTCTTGATACAGGCACCGTCTTGTGGTCGTTGACAACCATCTTCGATACCAGCCTTAAACATACTTTGCTATGTTTGACCTTTTCCGTAACAGTCGCGTAAATACTGATGCATTCAACGTTAGGAAATTCATCAGCCAGAGCACCAGCGGTTGACCGAGCGTAGTGGTGCAATGGTCGGCACACTGAACTCGCATTAGGGAGCACAACGGTTCAAATTCCCGTCCGGTCATCCAGATTTAGGTTTTCCGTGATTTGTCTAAATCGCTCTAGGCAAATGACATAATTATTTCTTTGAAGAAGACAGCGCCGATGTCCTTCCCCATACTTTCGTAATCCGACTGGCTCTGAGCACTATGGGACAACTTCTGAGGTCATCAGTCCCCTAGAACTTAGAACTAACTCAACCTAACTAACCTAAGGACATCACACACATCCATGCCCGAGGCAGGATTCGAACCTGCGACCGTAGCGGTCACGCTGTTCCAGACTGTAGCGCCTAGAACCGCTCGGCCGGCTTCGTAATCCGAGTGTGTGCTCCGTATCCAATGACATCGTAGTCGACGCGACGTTAAACTCTAATCTCCTTCTCTAGCTCCTCCAAAGCACCCCTATATGTTTCAGCGACACATTTCAAAGCTACAGAACAACTTTTCCCCTTCCCAAATCATTTTATCTTTGTTCAAGTTCTTCAGATTGTTAGCGGAAGTGGAGTGCTACTTTTGCTGTTAGAATGTCGCCATTTCTGAATGTATTTTAATATATATTTTGTTTTTTATCTTTTAGTCCCTCAATATTAATTTCAACAACAAAGAAAATTAACAGTATCACTGCTTTTTACATTCTATACGACCAGGCCTTGGAAGGCGAATATCCACATCACTGAGGGGTGACTGCTAGGTTTAAAAAGCAGAGATAATATATTCGTGGTCCGACCGTGATTCAGTCCCGCCACTTCTCGGTTTCAAGCACGGACAAGACCAACTTGCCCGACTAGGATTCTGCTTAAGCTTCGTTGTTACCTGGTGTTGCGGTGGATCTAGCGCTAGATGGCAGTGCCACCGTTTTTAGAGCGGCAGCGGACTTCAGTTCATCACAGGTCATCCAGTTTCCACGAAATATGGATAAACTCTGGCGACAAAAGTGGTGGAATAGCGGTATGCCCGTATACAGATGGTGACAGTATCGCGTACACAAGGTATAAAAGTGCAGTGCGTTGACGGAGCTGTCATTTGTACTCAGGAGATTCATAGGAAACGGTTTCCGACACGATTAAGGCAGCACGACGGAAATTAAGACTTTGTACGCCGGTTGATAGTTGGAGCTAGACGCATGAGACATTCCATTTATGAAATCGTTATGGAATTCACTCTTCCGGGATCCAAAGAGTCAAGAGTGTACCGAGAATACCAAATTTTGGGTATTACCTCTCACCACGGGCCTTTACTTGACGAGCGAGAGCAGCGGCGTTTGCGTAAAGTTGTCAGTGCTAACAGATATGAGCTGATGCTAGGGTTTGAGTGTGGCGCATACTCCATGAAGCCATGGATACACATTGTCAACAAGGCACTGTGCAATTTCAAATGGTTCTAAGCACTATGTGACTTAACATCTGAGGTCATCAGTCCCCTAGACTTGGAACTACTTAATCCTATCTAACCTAAGGACATCACGCACATTCATGCCCGAGGCAGGATTCGAACCTGCGACAGCAGCAGCTGCGCGGTTCCGGACTGAAGCGCCTATAACCACTCGACCACAGCGGCCGACGCACTGTGCAAGCTGGTGGTGGCTCCATAATGGTGTGGGCTGTGTTTACATGAAACCGACTGGATCGAATATTTCTGGGACATAATCGAGAGGTCAGTTCGTGCACAAAATTCTGCACCTGCGACACTTACGCAATTATGGACGGCTATAGAGGTAGCATGGCTCGATTTCTGCAAGAGATTTCTATCGGTTTGTCGAGTCCGTGCCACGTAGAGTTCCTGCGCTGCTCCGAGCAAAAGGAGCTGCGACACGATATTATGAGGTACACCATAACTCTTGTCACCTCATTGTAGATGATATACATGAACCTCTCTCGTGAACCAGTCTATCTATTAGACAAAAGTGGATCAAAATCCTTACAGTAGTGCCCAAGATTAGCCCATACACACAAACAAAAGCGAGCAGGGAACTTCGATGTATATACATATATAGCAGAGAGAGAGAGAGAGAGAGAGAGAGAGAATGAAAAAATTTCCTTAGTGTTGTTTTTGTTTTTATTGTTTTTAATTTCTTCGTATACAATACAATTACAAAACTACGGATTATACAAAAATTTATGATTTTTGGATATAATGTCGCATGGTTAGTAACTTGTTTTCTGAATTACTTGTACGTCAAACAGCAAAATACAACTGGCATTGCGAAAACACTCAGAATAAATCAGTTCCAGTTTGACTATATGATATTGAGCCTTGTTTATTGTTACTGCAAACGAAATTTCGATTCTCTTAAACAGATTGTGTAACACAGTTGGAATCATTGATGCACAAGGTGTGAAGGAGACCTCTCCATCAGCTGGATCTGTAAGGGTAGCAGTCGAAATGACATTTCTTCGCAGAGTTTTAATCTGCAAACGAGTAGGATTACAAAGGTTCGTACAATTCAGATTGGGTTGCAGTTCTGTAATCATAAGCCGATAAGCCACAAAAACAGCTTTCCTCATATACAGGTCTATTGTTAAAACGGACTGCGAAGAAAAAACAAAAAGTACATTGCTGTGCATACGATTTTTGTTTCAAATTGTCCATGCGAATGTTGTAGAACATCGTGTAAAAATTTGAAGTAAATAGGTTTTTCCTTACCACATTTCTCCTTTATCCAGGATGATCAGAAACAGTTTGATAAGCTTGTAAGTATGTTACAGAGTAGTTTGTGCTGAAAAATAATTGTTAAGAAAAGAATTCGATGCGTTGCGCCTTTTGCTAAAACCGAACAAGAGAGCGACACAAAAACTGGACGTGCGACGATAGTAAGCATCGAACCCGAACCAAAGGCGGAGCAATCTCGTGGGCTATCATTACGCTGTGAGAACAACCGACGCTAATTGTATCTGGCAGGCTGCTTGAATTTGCACTCCCGAAGTACCTCGTTGGCTAACTTGATTGCTACATTACTAGGAACAAGCGCAACGTATCGAATTGTTTTCTTAACAATTATTTCGCAGCCAAGCTTCCCTGCAGCACCGTTAAAGCTTTTCACACTGTTTCTGACTAACCTATATATTAGTCTAGATTAAACTTTATACATATAAGATGTGAAATACATCACACATTACTTCCTTCGTCTTCGTAGAAAAAGGGGAAATTCACAAGCGGACTTTCCCAGCTGTATTGTTCTGTAGGTGATGATGTTACTGGTCTGACTAGGAACGGCAGTAAAATCGTTCTGTAGTGAACTTCATAACCCGCTTCTCTAAATTTTCCGAGTAACGTTTCGCAAAAAGAACGTCATATTCCCCTCCAGAGATTCCGATTTGAGTTCACTCAACATCTCCATAACATTCGAATGTTGATCGAGCGTACCGGTAACACATCTAGGAGCCCTCCTCTGCATTGCTTCAATGTGTTTCTTTAATCCGACTTGTAGTGATCCTAAACACTCGAGCGACAGTCAAGAGAGAATCACACTAGTATTCTATATGCGGTCTCCTTTGCGGATGAATCACACTTTCCTAAAATTCTCCCGATAAACCGAAGTCGACCATTCGCCATCCCTCCAGCCGTCATTAAGTGCTCGTTCCAATTCAAATCGATTTGCATGGTTAAGCCTATATATCTAACAGGCGCGATTGTATCAGGCAGCACACTAGCAATCCTGCATTCGAACTTTCTTTTTCCCACTCCTCTGCATTAACTTAGACTAAGTTTTTTTTAGATTTGTAGCAAACTGCGATTCATCACTCCAACTAGAAATTCTGCCCAAATGATGCTACATCCTCCTAAACTCACTCGACGACACCTTCCCGCGCACTACAGCGTTGCCAGCAAATAGTCGCAGGTTGGTGCTCAATCTGTCCTGTATATCATTTATGTATATAGAGAATAAACGCGGTCCTTTCACACTCCCCTGGGGCACTCGCGACGAAACCCATGTCTCTGACGAACACTCGCCTTAGAAGAAAACTACTGGGTTCTTTCAGCCCTACTCAAGAAGTCTTCGATCCGCTCACATATGTGGGAACCAATTCCATACGCTCCTACATTCGTTAAGAGTCTGCAGTGGGACACCAAGCCAACGCATTCCGGAAATCTAGGTGTGCGGAATCTGCCTGATGCACTTCATCCATGGTTGGCAGGTTATCGTGAGAGAAAAGAGCAAGCCGAGTTTCGCATGAGCGATGCTTTCTTACTCCGTGCTGGTTCGTGAACAAAAGCTTTTCCGTCTCAAGGATATTTACTATTGAAACTTCCCCTTAGAAAAATTATGAAAGACTGTGCTCGTAAACATCTTACGTTATTTGATTTTCAAACAGAAGAGCAAACTGAACGTACTCAGACATTTCTCTCTTTACTTATTCTGAACATCACTAAACTGGCACACAATATTTTTAGCGCAACGCAATCTGACTTTCAATAATCCCTACAAAAGAATGGCCCTGACTAACAATAACCTACACCTTTCATCTACATCCATACTCCGCAAGCCACCTGACGGTGTGTGGCGGAGGGTACCCTGAGTACCTCTATCGGTTCTCCCTTCTATTCCAGTCACGTATTGTTCGTGGAAAGAAGGATTGTCGGTATGCTTCTGTGTGGGCTCTAATCTCTCTGATTTTATCCTCATGGTCTCTTCGCGAGATATACGTAGGAGGCAGCAATATACTAAAAAATGGCTCTGAGCACTATGGGCCTTAACTTCTGAGGTCATCAGTCCCCTAGAACTTAAAACTATTTAAACTTAACTAACCTAAGGACATCACACACATCCGTGCCGGAGGCAGGATTCGAACCTGCGACCGTAGCGGTCGCGCGGCTCCAGACTGTAGCGCCTAGAACCGCTCGGCCACGAGAAATATACTGCTTGACTCTTCAGTGAAGGTATGTTCTCGAAACTTTAACAAAAGCCCGTACCGAGCTACTGAGCGTCTCTCCTGCAGTCTTCCACTGGAGTTATCTATCATCTCCGTAACGCTTTCGCGATTACTAAATGATACTGTAACGAAGCGCGCTGCTCTCCGTTGGATCTTCTCTATCTCTTCTATCAACCCTACCTGGTACGGATCCCATACTGCTGAGCAGTATTCAAGCAGTGGGCGAACAAGCGTACTGTAACCTACTTCCTTTGTTTTCGGATTGCATTTCCTTAGGATTCTTCCAATGAATCACTTACCTCACAAAAATCTTCGTTACTGGAACTACTGCAATACAGCGAGCGCCAATACTGCCAGCTAAATAAGAGATTCCAACTACTGATAGGCATAGTTAGCAAATGAAAAAATTTTGATAGAGAATAAACAATGTATTTACCTTAATAGTGTTCAAAAGCCTTCATGACATCCAGTTTTGCCGGCCGAAGTGGCCAAGTGGTTCTAGGCGCTTCAGTCTGGAACCGCGCGACCGCTACGGTCGCAGGTTCGAATCCTGCCTCGGGCATGGATGTGTGTGATGTCCTTAGGTTAGTTACGTTTAAGTAGTTCTAAGTTCTAGGGGACTGATGACCTCAGATGTTAAGTCCCATAGTGCTCGGAGCCATTTGACATCCAGTTTTACAAATTTACTCTTCCTAATGGACACACGTCCAGATCATCTGTTCTCAAAACTCCGCCATCTGTCTCCGCACATCCACCACTGCTGGCGGCTCACCTCCAACTGCGCAGCGCTACGCGCTGTTCACATCCAACTGCCCAACACTACAATAGCAAATATTCCAACAATGCAAACCAGCCACAGACTGCACACAGCACAGTCAGTGATTTTCATACAGAGCGCTGCGTGGCGTTACCAACATAAAAACCTAAACAGCCTACTTACACTATATTCGAACTGAGAACATGCCATAGCATTCTACAGCAAATTTATGTTAAGGATATTTCTAATTTTACAGGTCCGTTCACTTATCGTTGTTGTGTACAGGAATCACCTACTAGTTGTCCGCCCCCGCCAGCTGAGTGGTCAGCGCGAAATAATGTCAATCTAAAGGGCCTGGGTTCGATTCCCGGCTGAGTCGGAGATTTTGTCCGCTCAGGGACTGGGTGTTGTCTTGTCCTAATCATCATCATTTCATCCCCATCGACGCGCAAGTCGCCAACGTGGCGTCAAATCGAAATACTTGCACCCGGCGAACGCTCTTCCTGACGGGAGGCCCTAGTCACACCTACTAGTTTTTCCAGTCGTTTGGGACATTGAGCTGTGCGAGAGATTAACGATAAACACGAGCTAAGTAAAGGGCCAGAATACTCTCTGTGAAGCTGTCTTGAGATTCCACCAGGATCTGGCGACTCATTTGTTTTCAACTCCTTCAGTTGGTTGTCTACACCAGGGATGCCTATTACTGTGTCTTCCGTACGGGAGTCTGTGCGAATGTCAAACGACGGTATGTTTGCACGAACCTGCCCCAAGAATGATTTCGTAAATGTGAAATTTAAAACTTTGGCTTTGCTTTTGCAGTCTTCCATTGCCACACCAGACTGTCCAATGAGTGACTGGGTACAACGCTTCGACCCGCTTAGCAATTCTACATCTGAGTATGTGTGGGACAATCGTGTGAAGTACGGGCAAAATCTGTGAGTCACTGAGTGGTTGTCCCTCTGCGAGTGAGACTGTATCCGCTCCGCTTTGAGAATAGGCGAAGCGCGACTGAGCCGCAGGCGGGAGGGACACGTGAGGACGCGGCCCGCGCCCGGCCCGCACCGCTGAGCTGGGCCCGTCGGAAGCGCCGGGCCTCCGGCCTGACACGCTGCCCCCTCCAGGGTGCAAGGCTCCCCCACCACCCGTGACGTCACGCGACTCCGCTAGGGGTCACCAGCTGGCGCGCGATCCGAGTTCAGTCGCGTCTCGGCCTCCGCAGGCGTGGTTGCTGTGTTGTGTTTACTCGGCCCAGTCCCAGCGCTTCCGCGACGCCGCGTCTTCTCCCAGAGTGAAATGCTGTCTGACTGCTGAAGGCGCCCACCAGCATCACCTGCACGACTCGTGCCCAGCTCCACCTAACTGTTTCTCTTTCCTGCACTCGGTGAACGCATAAAACAAAGGTAAGGGTTAATACTCCCGTTCCTTTTCATCACAACCACTGTAAACAAGCGACAATTCGCTGTTTATCTACAATAACTAACGTGAATGTATGTGTACGTTCCGTTGTGGAAATTCAAGTTCGTCGACAATTATTGTTTATACCATCAATTTGTTAGTTATAATTTAAGACCTCCGTGATTACATCTATTTTACTGCGAGACTAAACACGAAACTATATTGGATTGTGTCCCGAAGTCTGCTTTCCTCAATAAAACGAAGACATTTATGTTCGAGTTGCAGTGTACATTACAAAAGCTGCTCGAGCCAACACTGATTTGGGCTTCGTGTTAAGAGACCTCAAGTACGAAATAGATTTTGATTCAGTATGCGTCATTCGCATACTTGTGCGGAATCCTCATGGATTACGTTTGTTATGCTTAAATTTGCCTTTTCAGATCCAAGTCTATTATTCAGCATAAATGTTATGGTTTCGCTGCGGTTATAAACTACAAATATTGCTAATGCTGTTACAACTTTCTGCTATTGTAATGATCAGTTCTGTGTTTGTGCTGAGCAGTATATAAATTACTGAGTACTGCACGACCGTCAGTAACATAAATATTGCATTTCTGTGCGGTAACTTCTCTGTTCGAGGCAAGCAATTTTGCAGCGATTTCTTCTCAGTACTCTGTTAATAGTAAAAAACGCTTAAATGAAGACTAGTCTAAGTCGATCAGGTGTTTCCACGAGCGGTCGTTTCGAGTATATGATTCGAACAACAAAAACACTGAATATTCCAGATACAACACAGAAGACGTGCTGAGTGACTAAAAAACATCATCAGAGGATTCAAAAAATTGCTCTTTCGGACAGCATCTACAAATTTTCTCCGTCCCCGCCCCTACCCATCCTTTAATAGAGCCAGCGAAGGTGGAATTAATGTAATAAGATTGCTGCAGTCAATCTGAGCACTCTTCAGCCATCAATGGTTCCGGAAAAGATCTTCCTGTATGGTTCAATAAAAGGTATCCCCTACCACACACTTGACGGTAATTTGCAGGGTATAGACGTGTTACAAGGGTTCACACCAATGATTATGACTTCCAGCATTTGTCTTCCCAAGGATAAAACTGACTGTTTTTCGACACCTTCAAACCACCGGCCTCGTTGAAATCATCAGTTTATATTACATTTCACAGGATGCTACAGATAGTTACTTTACTGTATCTGGACACTGGTGTGTGTGTGTGTGTGTGTGTGTGTGTGTGTGTGTGTGTGTGTGTGTGTGTGTGTGTGTGTGTGTGTGTGTGTGTGTGTGTCCTAATGTTAGTCGCCGTCGCACGTAGTAGCAAGTGTGTACGTGTCACCATTAGTCTATATAGCCCCTGAATTAAATAATGTGATAGTGCCCTAGATGCTACGTGTTACGTCCACTGTGATTGTTTTGGCACTGTTACTGATGGTGATGAATTGCCACTGCGACCCGAGGTTAGCATGAGAGATCCAGAGACTGAAGCTGTGTCGCTCCGTTTCAGACGTTTCCGCTGTTGCACATGATTCCGAGAATGCTGGCCTCTGCTTGCACGTGTTCTCTCTCCAGCAATTTATTGCTCGTTTAACCGTTTGACTACTCGCTAATTGCCACGTACATCTGACGCAAGGCTTAATTTTAGTGTTGTGCCAGTGGTCACTTTGAGTCTGACCGAAAGGAGCAGTTAGCAACTGTATCCGATCATTTATTTTCTAGCATTTCCCAGTGAGCAGTGGACTATTCCTGTGGCAAAGCCGACGCAGATACCTACTGCATCGTTAACTACTTCAACATTCAGGGATGCCGAGAAACGTGGGACAGTTCTTAACACTTCTGGTTCTTTATAGGGACCAGGTCATCCGAATTAATGTTTTCCATAGTTTCCCTTGCTTGTGTGTGTTTCAATTATATCGCCGTGCCGTTAATTACTGGAGAGAGAAAAAAAAGTGCGTTAACAGTATATCAATTCGTGAAGGAACACTTTTTCGCCCCTTCCGTGTAGGTGGGGTACTAGGCATGAGAAGATCATTCCAAATGCGATACTCATTTAAATGTGAGTCCAAAGCAGATTCAACTGTGTGATGCTGGGAAAACATTTTTCCCATTTCATTAACTTCAAGGCAGTAAAAAAAAAATTATGAAACTGTTGCTGTAATCGTAAAGTGCTAAAATCGCCGATGTGTATGCCAATATTCTGTAAGGGCATCCCTTTAATCTCTCTAATGTTGGGATATTTTAGACAAAATAATCTTCTGAAAACTGTAATTATTCTCTTTTATGACAATAAATAACAGACGTTACATGTAAATCAGCATCTTTGTGATTTCTTTTATCTCGAGTTCAAATTATATAAAAATGTGGCAGCACGGAATTACGAAACTCATCAAGGTACCTTCTAACTGCACTCGAATAAATGACGCAATATTTGTGCCTTGTTCATCTCAGTGCACGCTTCGGCTGTTCCTGATTACATTTGCATCCACGTTTTGATAGACAGGTGACTGCACGGCCGATTAGAGTCGGGGATCTCATTTGCAAATAAATCGGGGCAAAACTGCTGGCAGTCAGATTTCAGCGTCTCTTCCATGCGCTAAGCAAAAGACGTGCTGGAGCCATAGCAATTGGCGCACGCTCTGATAAAACTATTAGATTTTCCGGTTTCTCGTCGAGTGGTGACTGTTCTTTGCGATACCACACGACGATGAACAATGAACTTTCTTTTCTGCTCAATGTTACTGAAAAGTGGCAGCTGGCGAAGTAATCAAAGAAATAGATTTTCCATGCATAAACAGAGTCATTGTTAATATTTATGATGCTCGCTTCAAGCGAATCGGAGATACGATGAATTTTTTTCCGTTCTTCACTGTCTTGTGAACAAGAGTTTTTAAAACTCGTCTGCTCTTTATTCCATTTTCCCACTGTATTCTTCTGTCTGTTGAACCCTGCTGGAGCTCATTGCCATTTTCTGATAATCATTTATACAGAGTTTGTGCATAGTTTAACCCCACTTTGTTCTTTGCTGTCTACGGTAGAGCAGTGCAACTCTCACTGAACCAGGTTGCTTAGTGATGTGGTTAGTCATTGCAAGCGTATTCGTCAACAGTGACACCCAGATATCAGTACCTTTCCCTTGGTTTACTTAAATCACTTCATGATGGTCCTGATGTACTCTGATTGCGTCTAATATAACGTAAGGTGTTCATTTAGCGTCTGACAGCTGCAGCACGTGAAGCTGTATACCACAGAGATCCCCATCGATTTGATATCGTAAAGATCGCCAACAGAAATACACTAGTGTCAAACATGTTCCTTAATTCTAAGAAGTAATTTCTGAGACTGTACGTCTGGAGCACAGCATTATCTGGTAGACAACCATGGACTGCGGGGCAACCGGAACAGAAGGGAGTAAAAAAAAAAAAAAATGGTTCAAATGGCTCTGAGCACTATGGGACTCAACTTCTGAGGTCATCAGTCCCCTAGAACTTAGAACTACTTAAACCTAACTAACCTAAGGACATCACACACAGCCTTGCCCGAGGCAGGATTCGGACCTGAGACCGTAGCAGTCGCGCGGTTCCAGACTGTTACGGCCACCGCGGCCGGCAGAAGGGAGTAAAGATGTGGTGCTGCAGAGGAATGTTGAAAATTAGGTGGGCCGATAAGGTAAAGAATGAGGAGTTTCTCCACAGAATCGTCGAGAAAAGCAATATATGGAAAACTATGAGCAGAAGAAGGGACAAGATGACAGGACATGTGATGAGAGATCAGGGGTAATTTCCATCGTACTAGAGGGAGCTCTAGAGGGTAAAAACGGTAGAGGAAGATAGACGGGAATACGTCCAGCAGGTATTTGAAGACGTAGGTTGTAATTGCTACTGAGAGATGAAAAGGTTGGCGCAGGAGAGGGATTCATGACAGGCTGCATCAAACAAGCCAGAAGACAAGACCGATGACTCAAAAAGAAATACAGAAGTTCGATACACGTCATTTGATACAGATGTACACAATACAGGGTGCGCAGAAACAGTGTGGAAAGCTTATGCTGACAGATAATTGCTGGAAAAAAAATCTATGTTGCCCCGTTTCCGAGTTAATGAGCATTGAACTTAACCAATCAGGCCTTTGCGCGTGTAAATTCAAGCAGCCCGCCAGATACTATTATTGTCAGTTGTTCTCATAGCGTAGATGATAGCGCGCGAGACTGCTCAGCCGATGGCTCGGGTTCGATCCCTACTACCGTCCCACGTCCAGTTTTTGTATCGCTCTCATGTTCGGTTTTAAGAAACCAAACGGAAGACGGTTGGCGATACCGTGTCCGGCGGGCCGCTTCACTTTTATCGCGCTAACACCTGATTCGCTACAAAATACGTACCTCTATCCTTAGCTTCTGAATGCTAAAATTTCTGAGGTTTTACCGACGAGATTCGCGGGCGGTATGTTGCAACACACACAGCCAGGTTGGCGTCTATGACTTTATACATAATGAAATGAAATGATTGCATGGCAATGGTGGCCGGAAGGCCCCATCCGGGGAAGTTCGGCGGGCGGGTGAGAGTCTTACTACAGTCGACGCCACAAGGCCGACTCGAGTGCCGGTGATGATGAAATGATGACAACACAACACTCACAGTCCACGAGCGGAGAAAATCTCCAACCCGGCCGGTAATCGAACCCGGGAGGCTTGGGAGGCAAGCACGTTACCATTTTTTCTTTTTTTTATAATCTCATTTTGTTCATTGCATTTGTTCGGGTCGGACGTCTCATGACAGCCGTTGAAGTTCTTTGTTGGTCCATTGAGTCAGTGTTTTTTTATTACAGAGGGTAGCTAACCCTGTGACCGAACACGCTGAGCTACCGTGCGGGCCTCTGCTAAGCGGGCGGACACTGTATACATTGTACTTTGGCATCTGGCGTTAGTTTCTTCGTCAGGTAGGCATGCTCCGAGTGATGGTCGTATCTGTGGACTCGACTCGACTTGAATTGGCATGCCTTTCAGATGTTTTGGTGTCGCGTCACTGTTTAACAATACTTTGGATCTATCACTCACTTTGATATTTTTCTCACTGCCAAAAACGGCGGGCGCGCGGCAAAAATTGATGCGTGTCAAGTACGTAGTGGACTCGGGGATTCTAACTCGAGCATAAGTAGCTCACGGCGCCAACAAATCTTACGTAAGATTCTTATTTGAAGTAGCTGATGAGAAATAGGTCGGTCTTTGCAAAACTGAGACCACAAATGTATCTGAAAATGCTTCCTCACAAGAAGCGGCTGATTTTAACTGCATCTAAAACACTCCTTGAATTACTGCAGGTTTCTCTGCGTATCATGCTAGGACAGTACCTGCTAGTGGGCGCATTCTGTTGATTTAGCGAAAGTTTGCGCGAAATTTTTATTCCTAATGTTTATATCGGTGGCCAGTCGATCATCCAGCCACGCATCACTATCGAAAAAAGAAAAAATATCTGTTACCCTAGATCCGTATTAGACGCCCCAATATCTCAATCTGAGGCGGTGAAAATTTAGTCGCTGTATAGCAGCAATTCACTTCTAACATTGTTAGAATCTTTTTTCTATGCTTCAAGAAAGTAACTTTCCTTTTAGTTACTATCATGGAGACGATCATTCTTCTGCCCCTTCCACGCCGCACTGTACGGATGTTACAGTACAGGAGGTAAGTCTATATAACAGTCTACATCGGCGTATATTAAGAACAGCACAAGTTTAAAATTTCCTGGCAGGTTAAAACTGTGTTGCACCGAAATTCGAACGTGGCACCTATGCGTATCGCGAGACAGTTCACTACCGAGTGAGCTACCAAGCATCGCTCGAGACCCGCATCCACAGTGCTACTTCCGCAGCTCTCTCTTCTCCTACCTTCCAAACTTCACTAATTTCTCCTGCATACCTTACGAGATTAGCACTCCTGGAAGAAATGACAAGCGGAGGAAATGCGTACCTCACCTAGGCGATTTTCATATTGTAAACTTTTTTTTCACTAAGCTTTGCTATAATGGCATTGAAATTACCTTATTCTCTTTCATAGGTATATACTGAGATGTTTTCCACAGCTGTATTAATTACAAAATATAACTAATTCTACTTTTTGACTTGTTCGACATCGCTGAGATGCATTTCGATTATGACCTGTAAAATCAACATTGCATTTCAGTTTATCAGTTTAAGTTACGTTAGGTCTAACCTGCATTTCGTTTGTCTGACATATTCCGCATTCACGAGATCCTCGTCGCTGTGAATGTATGGTATGAACTGAGTACCTGATCTAATTTATAGAATATTTTTCCTCATTATTATTGTTGTTAAATATTGGTTCACATTTAAATGGTACTGATATAACGATAACGGTTTAAACAGTAAGTTACCAATATGTTAAGACTATTCTCCAACAAACTATTCTGCAGACGTTCAACAGAATTGTCTTTTGCATTCGCTAAGAGAGTGAAGAAAGCAGTTTTTGGTCCCGTAAGCTCTCCACAGTCCGCTTTCGGATAACGTCGATGTCTGATATTGATACAATGACTATGTACGCAGATTTAGGTATCAGCACTGTATGAATCTCGTCTTCCAAATCCCTATATTTGGCATCTTCCCGTTGCAGACGATTAGAAAGTTATGAGCGTTGGGCGCAGACTTGTCTGAGCGTCTTTAACTGTTGTGATGGCAGATCGGTTGAATCGGATTGTTTTGTCGATTCTCATTCAGCGATTGCATAAATTTTACATCCAGATGTAATGTGTGATATCGTCTCCTTTTGATACCCATATTTTCTACAGATATCATACATCTCTTGCTCATTCAGGATATAATTCAGGTAGCTCTCTATTCAGTGACCTGATATTGTATCGCTGCGACAAATGCCTCAGTTTCTGTGTGCATCAACCAGTTATCCCATTGCTGCACATCGAAACGATCCGGCTGAGGTTATCGCACGTTTCCTATGCAGCTTTTTTTTTTAAAATCTAACCTTTAATTCTTGGGTCTATTGCTATTAGTTTAGACATTGTGTTCTGGAAATTTTTGCCAGATTGAGTGCTTTGTAATTAGTGTCTGCAGTTTCGATTACTTTATGAAGTGACTATTGCTGTTGTTGAAATACATCTGTGCAGCTGCTCAGTAACTCTTAGCCCCCTGCTCCCCTTTTCTTACCTGGAATAGTTAAATTTTCAACAGCTATTTAGTGTTACGGGTATCATACTTCCTGAAAATTCCCCGTTTTTCCAATGAATTTCTTCCCTGCCAGTTTTTGCCGTGTTAATGAGACCAAATGCCTAGCCCGCATCTCGTGGTCGTGCGGTAGCGTTCTCGCTTCCCACGCCCGGGTTCCCGGGTTCGATTCCCGGCGGGGTCAGGGATTTTCTCTGCCTCGTGATGGCTGGGTGTTGTGTGCTGTCCTTAGGTTAGTTAGGTTTAAGTAGTTCTAAGTTCTAGGGGACTGATGACCATAGATGTTAAGTCCCATAGTGCTCAGAGCCATTTGAACCATTTGAACCAAATGCCTAAGTCAGCAAGGGAAACAGCATGTGTATTAGTGGTGCTGAAGCTGCTTATTCTATTTGGTTTCAATTGTAGAAATGAAGAAATTCTATTGATATGATTTAAGTGATCGTGATTTTATGCTTCACGATTTTATGCTTCAGTCACTTCTTTTGTTTTAGCCAATAATCTACCACTTCCTCTTACCTGGAAGGCTGCTGTGCCTTATATCAACGCATTTCCACCACAACTGCCCACCGCATTATATATTATCACTTCAGGTTATCTAATCCCATATTCTGTTAACTACGAAGGACTTCATACATCACCCGTTCTTGTTATACCTCTTCATCCGGAATTTTATTTGGGGCATACAGCATCTAATTTTAATTACACGGCGAATCTCCAACTTCTCTCTAACATCTGC